>NC_062290.1:35227548-35546923 GCF_902655055.1 Lutra lutra | reverse complement strand
TGATGGTATTTTAAACATCTATTATTGGCCAATACTTTAAATTCTCAAAGTATTTTACTTTGACCAGCTAAACTCGGAGTCTGTAGGGCCTGATTTGGGTAAGTTCAAGTTGGAACTCAATTTAGAGGTTTGAGCCTTCTCTTAATTATACATTATTTTTATTTAATTGGCCCAGGCACCAAAAGCTTTGTCTCTCCATTCTTTCTTCTATATTATCCTATCACCTCAGTCAACAAATATTTTCTTTTTTTGTAGCCAATTCTCTCTTCCTCCCTTGAATATGGAGACTTGAGAAATAAAATCATTGACCTTCCTTAAGTTTTTCATCTGAAACTCTAGGCTCCAACCTTTCATCTCCTTTCCCAGCCCTTTATTAACATAATAAAAACTTAATCCTGCCTCACCTGCTAAAGAAATATTCTCCTCCTGAAATGAAATGCAAAATCTAAATATGTATGCCTATAACACTGAGGTAGAGAACTTGCTACAGGAATCCTAGCTTTGTGATTTACTATTTCTCAGGTCTTTATAGCTTTGACTATTAGTGGTAGAAAAGTTTAAGATGTAAGTTTGCATCATTTTTTTTTTTCCTTACAGATGGTCAAACTGCTACCAAGTATCCAGTTCTTATCTCCTTATAACCCCCTGGAATTTTCTGATGTCAGTGTATCAAGCACAAAAATAGACTTGGCTGAAAGACCCAGAAGTAACACATCAGGTGATGGGTCTGAGCCAAATACTCCTGCAGCTAAAAGCATTAAAATACTTCGTATGCACTTTAAAAAATATATTAGGATAAAAAATTATGTTAAGATATAATAACTGTATCAGGTATCCATTAGCTCATTGGAAATCAGTCATTTGCATTAGAGAACTGACTCAACTCATTCTTCTGTGAATGGGAGAGGCATGTTTTCGTGTCAATGATAGAATATATTTATGTACACTATACTTAATGCTTTTGTAGTCATTCAGAACAAAACTTAAACTTACTGTAACAAAGGAAAAAGTGATCATTTGTATGTTATCCTGGAGTCCTTTTATAGAAAAAAAAAAATAAACAGTCAGTATTGAAATATGTCTTACAACAAAAAAGGGAGTGAAGGATAAGAATCGTGCTTAAAATTGTTAAATTGCAGTTTTGTCTTGTTTCTGTGTTCTTAAGAGCAGGTCCAAATATAGCTATTAAATCACTCTGTAACCTTGAACAAATCATTCAACTTCTCTGGACCACAGTCTACTACCTTATTTTAAAAAGTTGTGGGAGGTGGGGGGAGAAAGAGAAATTGCATGACATGGCTGCATAGCTCTCTTTGAGCACTTAAATTCTATGTTCTGAAAGAAAGAAATCCAAACTGATTTATCATTCATTTCTGGTTCCAAATAATGCTTACTACCTCAAATAATGTTAATACTTAAAATTTTTAAATACCAGAAAGGGAGGATTTAAATGAACATTAAAACTTGAATTCCAAAGGTGGGAAGCTGCTGAGAGGTATCACAGCAAGGATGATAAAGATGGAGTCACTCAGTAAATGTAGACCGAATGAAGGGCAGCCAAGATATATAGATATATGAACATATTTAATATAAGCCAGGAAGGAATGCAAATTCTATCAGAGTGAAATTCAGACTTGAAAGTGATTGTTTCCAGCAGAGAGAATCAGGGGATTTTCCATGAAGAACAGAGTCACAGCCTTTTAGAATATTCAGTCATTCAATGAACAAGGCACTGATTTAGGCTCGGAGAATAAGAAACACTAAGATACAGAAGCTTCCTTGTTAGAGTTCAGAATCTCATGAGAGAAACCATCAAGTTGTTAGACATTCTCTGTAAAGTGTTAGAAACTGTACAGGGCAAAATTTATGAAAATGCTTATCACAGTTCCTAGAACCTAGAATTCACTCAGTAACACTCAGTAAGTGAATTCAGTACTGTTCAATTTTATTACTATTACTGTTACTTTTATTGAGGTAAGCATAAGATGCACTAACAGGTTGTGGAAAGAAGGGGAAACCAATCTAGATTGTGCTGTTCAAGAAGGGCTTCCCAAAAGAGGTAACATTTGAAATAAATTTGAAGGACATGTAGAAGTTGATTAGGTAAAACCTGCACAGCAGGAACGAGGAAATGTGTTCTAGTCAGAGGACGCAGTCGTGGCAAAAGCACTATGAAGAAAGGGGGTACGTTCTCTTAAGGAGCCTACAGGAAGCTCGGGAATGATCAGAATGTGTGAGGTGAGACATAGCAAGAGGTAGGGCTATCAGTCCAGACCAGGGTGAGATACAAAATTGATTTTATGTCATTCTACGTAGTTTGGGTTATGGCTTGAAAAGGAAAGAGTCTTTGAAATAACTTAAACAGGATTATTACTTTATCATATAAAAATGGATTCAATAATGGTAAACTTGTAAGCAGCTTAGCTAGTTTTGAGGTCATTTGGCATCGTTAAGGGACTTGCACTAAGGCAATGCTTCTCTAATAGTGAGGGTGATGATGAAGAAAGAGATACCAGAGATTTTTATAGGGGGGAGGAGTAGGGCTTGGTGCCTAGATGCCTGGGGTAAAGGAAAGGGAAAATTAAGGAGGACATCCAACTCTTGGCTTAGACATGACATGATATATCATGCTGACCTGTGGTCCTTGTAGATGTCCATGTAGAGGTACCATCCTCATTAGATGAGAAATATCTTGAAGAGCACAGATTGCCTAAACATGGTATTGGTAGGTTTTTTGTTTCATTTTTCTTTATTTTGCCTTTTTTATCTTCTTGACTTTTTTTTTTTTAACCCTGTCAGGACAAACACAGTGGTGTCTTATGCTTCAGAAATTGCATAGGCGAATTTATACACTTGTGATTTTTTCGTCTTCCTGACATTTGCATTTTTTTTTTCACCTGGGGGATTATGGAGAGGAGAATGTACCTTTCCCAAACTTCTCATTGCCATCCTACACACATAGGAAGTAATCAGAGCTAGGGAGAAGATGAGATTACTCCCAGTAGTATAAGTATGGGATTAGACATGGACAGAAACATGCAACAGTACCAATATTTAAATGGTCATGAGAAAACTGAACAGGAAGGCTGCTTTATTTTATTTCCCAAATTCTCAAGGTATCTTAAAGTGTTTAGGGAATATAAACATGTAACCCAGCCAGTCACAGTGTTCATGTCCAGCACCATCCTCAACAATGTAAGCAAATCACTTCTATGTCATAAAAGATAGCTTTCTGGGCTCTTTCTGGTGATCCAGCTATTCTAAATTTCCTGGACACTAAGTATTGTCACACTTCAAAAAAAAATAGACATTTCAACAAATATATGTTCTATCCTATTTAACATCTGCAGGTTGACCCATGCTATGCCTTACTGAATGTTGGGTTTGAGGACAAAGAAGTGGAATGGAGCAAGGAGTCATTTAGAATTTCTTTCCCCAGGAGGATCAGTTTCGCAATTACAAGTGAGAAGTTAATGAGTTCGCTAATGATGGGCAGTCCTCCATGGACCAATCTGTTTAGGGAGCTGAAGTGGTGAGAAGCTAAGACAAGAGAAAGGGACTGACAGCTGTGAGATTCAAATACCACTTTGGATTACCTGATTGTTAGGAGGGTGTATTTGTCTCCCCAAATAAACTCTAAATTCCACAAAATGATGGAGTGTGCTAAAAGCACCTAGAAAGTACTGCATAACTAATTCTTCCTTCTATTCTGCTGAGGACTAGATTTTTATTGTTGTCATTGACTACCTCACTTTGTACCAAGCAGAAAACTGAGCAACTATTAGGAGTTCAATGAAGATGTGATTGAAACATTGCTTGTCAGGGGAAAAAAACAAAAAACGAAAACAAAAACAAAACTCAAGAACATTTTTTTTTGCATTAGCGAAATAGTTAAATGCGTTTGGTTGGTAGTTTGCCAATGTTAATCCTTTTCAGCACTATAGACGCACATAAGGGACTCCCTTTCTGAGAAGGTACTGAATCATAAGAGTGAGGAGAGTGCTGGATTTAATAGTGTTGTAGGCCCCTGGGACTGTGCCTTTATTAAGACAAATAGTAGACATAATAATAAAATTAAAATATTTCTACTGTTCCAAATTTAGGAAATGACTCTCTTCTTTTTATAAATGATAATGACTTGTAAACAGTTTAGTCTTTTAGCTATGTAAACGGTATAATGTCGTTTAAAGGATTTTAATTAAGACAATTGGAGGATTCAAATATAGACTGCATCTTCCAAATTTTACAATGCCTTGCTCGAACACGCAGGACTTAAAATCACATATGACCCACTGCGTTGTCTTAATGGACTTGGCGACTAATTGGGAGCGTGCTCCTCCCATCAGGCAATGCAGAGGCACATGTGTCGGCACTCATTACTCCTCCATAGGTACATTGTGTTTATGAACAGACTGCCTGAGAGATTGGCAACATTTGCCATCCTCGCCTAGGTTTTGTGATTATGTCAAAAAAAGGCTTAAGGTTGTTAAGCCATGTTATTATTTTAAATGGCTATAAGCAATTTCTAAGTCAAAGAAGAAGAAAAAAAATCTAAGAATGGCAGAGCTATGCAGAAGTGGTGACTCCCAACCCAACTTACATCCCTACCTATTAGGCCTCTGAATCAGTTCTCACACAGTTAGGGGGCAGAGATAATAAATGAGAATTATCTAGAACTGCGAATGTTTTATTTTGACTCTTGCTAAAGAAGTAAGACCTTTCCTGGTCGTTGTTCTATTCGCCTCATAGAAAGTCAGTGATACGAGCAAAGAGTAATGATTTGTTTAATTTGATGTGTTTTTGCATGTGTGTAAGGTAAAAGTATAAAAAAGGAATATGGTTTGTTCAAGGACCATCATATAAGGAATCAGCCTATTGACATATATTTTTTTCTGAAGGTCTTGGTATTGATAAAATTTAGTAATCGGGTCTCCCCTTTTCAGAAAGATTTCCATGACAATTTTACAGTTGTGTATATGCATATGAACTTTTTATGTACACAGACAATAGACTTTATAGAGAAAAGAAGAATGAGCTGAGAAAAATAATGCACAAATACATGCTTTTAAGTAAATATTAACATGAGGATTGAAAATAGTATGCCATCCGTGAATTATCTGTCAGTCTACAGTACGAATCTAGTGTGGACTACTACTCCCTTCTTATTAGTAGAGTAGTGATTGCCCCATAGCAAAGAAAGACTGGATTTTTAATCTGTCTTGATTTTTGGCCAACGTTTTGTTTTACTGTTCTGATAATGCCTCATCTTCTTTGTTCAGCTTTAGATCCTCATCTCACTCCTGTCTATTCTAATTTACTTCACACGATTTAATTGTACCAAGTTCACACAACAGTTTCATAAAACAGTGGCTCTCCAAGACTGGGCTGGATTTACCACATCAGAATGTCAAAGGACACCTTTTCAAAATACAGATTCGTGGGGTGCCTTGGTGGCTCAGGCAGTTAAAAGTCCATCTATTGACCCTAGCTCATGTCTCTCTCAGGGTGGCAAGTTGAATCCTGCACAGAAAAGAGCCTACTTTAAAAAAATACAAAAATAAATACAAATGAATAAATAAAAATACATATTAATTAAACAATTAATTAGTACAGATTCATGGGTCTCACACCTATATGTGCTTATTCAAAAGATTCAGAAAGAAGTACTGGGAATCAGCATTTTAAAATAGCTCCTCAGGGAGTGCCTGGGTGGCTCAGTTGCTTAAGCATCTGCCTCCCTCTGGCTCAGGTCATGATTTGGGATTGAGCCCCTTGTGGGACTTGCTGCTCAGCAGGGAGCCTGCTTGTGCTCTCTTTGTCTCTCTCTAAAATAAATAAATAAATGCCTTAAACTAAAATAGAATACAATACAATAAAATGAAATGAAATAGCTCCAAAGTGAATCTGATGGGCAGATAGCACAGCTATCATGACATGTTTGTATGAGCAAGTTCAGACTTTAACATGGACTCACTGCCTAGAATATATTTCTGTTATACTTTCATAATTTACATTTACCTTATTTCCCTTCCTAATTATTTGCTCAGTGAACACACTGGTTCCCCTGACACACACTACACACACACACACACACACACACACACACACACAGAGCTGTAATTCAGGTTACTCTGTTCAATCACAATAAAAAGAGGACTAGCTGTTAGTTTTCAAAACTGTGAGTTATACCTTCACTTGTGTAATAAGCATAAACTAAAAAAGACTAGCAATGTAATTTTTATCTGCAGAGAGATGGCTATGGCCAAATTCAAGTAAGTATGTAAATAAAGCAAAGTAGGAAAGAGTGAGCAAATAACTTGGTTTTAATTTCAGACATCTCAAGAGCCTCAGGATGGATAATTTGGATGCAGGTGACACAAATATACTTGATTAGTTTTAGGAAAAGCAAAAGGAATTTCTTAAAAACTCCCAAGAGCATCTCATGACAGAAAAATACAAAAAGTAAAGTCAAGCCATGCAAGAGGCCATTCAAAGTCTGGAAAGTTTTTTGGGCCAAATTCTTTCTCTCTCCATCTCTTTCTCACTCTGGGGCTACATAGATTCTCATTCCAAACTCTCTATACATCCCAGCAGTCTTCCCTTTCTCTATACACAGCATAGAGAAATTTTTCCTCCATTCAAGTATGGACAAGAGATTAGGATTATTGTGCCCAAATCCCAAATATCTGGGAGAAACAATTAGATTGTCCCACCTTTTATCTACCAACTGAAGCCAGAGAAGTGAAGTCCAAAAGTGCATTTGGCCAAGCTGTCTCAGTTTTTTCTCGGAAGAGGGGACACATTGTGTTTTGTTTGTTTTGTTTTGTGGGTTTTGTTATTGTTGTTGTTATTTTGTTGTTTTTAAGAGGGAGACACAGTAAGAAATGGGATGAATGACAGAGGGAGTTACTGGCTTCACTTGAATATCAAGATCAAATATTTCTGTATCCCACATTTATCCCTAGATTCAAAGCTTCTAGTTCTCTGATACTAAATTTAGCAAAAAATAACTACTTGTTTAGTGTGTCGAACTGGAGACTTAATACCTAAATAGCTAAGTATGGAAAGATATTCACATTATCAGCTAGTTATAGTAGGAACATTAAAGCAACAATCAAAATTATGCGACTTTTAGCTGTCCTAGCTTTTTTTTTTTTTAATATTTTATTTATTTGACAGAGAGAGAGAGATCACAAGTAGGTAGAAAGGCAGGAAGAGAGAGAGAGGGAGAAGCAGGCTTCCCGCTGAGCAGAGAGCCCGATGCGGGGCTCCATCCCAGAACCCTGAGATCATGATCTGAGCTGAAGGCAGAGGCTTAACCCACCGAGCCACCCAGGTGCCCCATAGCTGTCCTAGCTTTTAACATAGATAACTGACAATTTCCAGACAGGATTAACAGAAATTTTCAAAGTCTTGCTAAGACCTGTATCACACAGGGATCTGCACAGAAACATACATATGTAAATACAGTCCATGATGCTGCGCGCCCAAGAAGATTATTTATTATGAGGTGAGATAATGTTTTATTACACATACTATTTTTCTTAGTTGTTTTCCCTTTGCATTATTCTAAAATGCAGCAATAAACGTTACTAATGCTCACAAACTAGTGTCTTAGCTGGTGAATCTACACGTTATTTTTTCAGATTTATCTCCCTTCTCTTTCCATTTAAAGAGGTTTTGTACCTTTAACTATTAGTTATTTCAGTGAAGGAAAAAAAGATTTTGTTTTCACAGGTTCTCCAGTTTCCTTTAGCAGCTGGCCATTCCTGAGCAGCCAATCAGAACCTTCATTTAGTCAAAACTGACAGTGATTAATAGATGCCTTGGAGATCTACTTACTGATTATCTCCATCAGAAAACGGAGAAGCTTGCTGGGAATTATAGGCTCTGTTGTAGTATTCTTTCTTTTTCCAACATATCAATTGCGTATAAGTGCTCAGGGAAAGGCTGAGCTTGGTTATTAATCATTTTGATTCAACTATAAAAATTTGACCAAGACAGATATTTTTAATGTTTTCAATAGTTTTCCTCATTTCAAATATATTGATTTTTTAATATTTAAGGGAAAATATTCTGATTAATATGAAGCACACACATACACATGCACGTGATTCAAAATGTGGTTATACATAAGGTGAATCTATGTATGAAAAAGCTAGAAAAAGCAAAATGATTCCATATGACATAAAACATCTTCAACAAAAATGCACACAATACCCTCATTAATTAAGATGTTTAATTAAGTCAAGGTGTCAGAATAAAACGTGAAAACAACAAGTGTATGTCTAAATTTCCAGAATGAACTGGAAAAATGCATAAATCTTAGATGGAGCCTTACCAAAAAATTTTAGGAAGTTTGCAATTCAGGCCAAAATTTCTCCTTGAGATACCTAAATAACTGCTCTTATCCTTTCTTAACTTTATGGTGTTGTGGAGAAGAGCACAATAAAGCAACAAAAAGTATCTACATGCATCTGTGTTTAGAAATCAACAGAAATAAAGCTTTTGTTCCCTAGGATGTGTTGGTTTTTTGTTTTGGTTTGGTTTGGTTTGGCTTTGGTATTTTTGTGGGGTTTTTTGTTTGTTTTTGGTCAAACTTCTTAGATTTTCTGAAGTTTGTCAACAGACCAGCCCTGAAAACAAACAAACAAACAAAAAAACCAATACATTTAATGTATACTAGACAGAAAAATAACAGGGCAAGTGGCTGCAGGAGTGCAATCTGTCAAGTTAAAAAAAGTTTGATCTGCAGTATTGTGCTATAAACTACCCTTTGCTTGATTCCTTTACAGGTTGTGAAATATGGAATATTCCTTCCTAACATTTGGCATGTAATTAAGCAGCATTGTATTTTTTTCAGAAAAGCACTTTTTGTGCATTGAGAAAAAGAAGATGTACAATATGTTTACAAAATAGGCTAAAATAAATCATTAAAAATTATATATACATATATATATATATATATAATTTTATTTAATAAATGTTATGCCCAAGTTTTCACGTCCAAGAGACCACCAAGGAGCCAAGCACCGATGCAATCACACAAGGGTTTATTTGACAAGCTTAAGCTTAGGCCCAAGTATACCCGACGTAGCGGAGTAGGGACTTGGACCCTGAGGCTAGTTAAGGCAGGGGTTTTTATGGGTCATTACAAGAAGTTTGGGGGGGGGAGGAGGTGAAATTTCGGACCTTCCTGCAGTAAACTGATTAGCTGTTGCCTGGCTGTTTACAGGGTTAGGTTCTTTCTTGGAAGTGTTTACGGGATTAGGTATAGCGTTTTTTCCTGGAGGTGTTTACAGGGTTAGGTATTCCTGTTACTAAGGCAGGGTGGGGATCCCTGGAACTAAAGCAGGGTGGGGGTCCCTGGAACTAAAGTAAAGTAGGGGAAAGTTCAGCCCTTGGTCACAGGGGCCTGAGATGGCTGCCGAAGCTAAGATGGCTGTACTTATTATGTTAAGGTTAAACCTGAGGTGGGATGGCCTTAATTTTTCTCGGCCTCCACAATAAATATATATAATATATAATATATATAAATGTGTATGTATGTGTGTATATATATATATATATATATATATACTTTTTTTTTCTTTTTCAATGCTGCTTAATCTCACCCTCTACAAATTAGGCTGTTATTTGGTTTGATTCAAATTACATACTATTGTTCTGAAAGTGAAAAGGCTGATTTTTTTTTTTTTTCAGGGATCAGGATCTCTTAAATGCACTGTTTAAAGAACAGTGGAACATGGTAACTACAGGTCCCCAAGTTAATGCCGATTTCCTCACAATTCATTAGGTGCTCTCAGTCTTGGATCTTTTCTTCTTCTTTGCTTGTTCTGTCTCCCCTTCTGGGCCAAGGGAGGATCTGCTTTCTGTCTATTTTAGGAGCTTGATTTCAGTACGTTTTGTTAGTCTGGGTAGGTCAGCAGGTGTGTACTCACACATTACCCAGGTGGCCACTTAATACAATATGATTGAGCTTGGAGGAAATAAGCAACCTTTCCCAGCTCTCGGGGCTGTCTGGCTGCTCTGGCAGGTGAATGTGATTAGCAACTGACTTTGGGTGGAGATTCCCCTGTATTCCCAACAGATGTCCCCCTAATTGAAAGCTTGTTGTGATGCTGTTGATTCTGAGAGGCCCCAAATTCCCTTTAATGTCTCTTGCTCATTAAAAATACACTTTCTATCCTCAAAAAGGGAAGCTTATTTAACAATTACACACATGTGGTGGGAGAGTGGGCCTGCACGTGCACTCACATGCAAAATCACCCTTTAAAGTAAAACTGTAAATCCCTTTCTGCCTTTCCATCGAATGATCTCTAGCAATAAACCCTGAGGTCTGAATCATGCCATTTTGCCAAATGTTCCATTTACAGAAGTGACATAAAACCAACTCTGTGTTCTGGAATAAAACAGTGCAGCACACTAACAGGTGTAGTCTTCTGAATGGTATAGACTGTCAGGAGTATCTGTTTATTATGTAAACCCTGTTATTATGCATACCCAGACTGACTGAGAAAATTGGAGTGATGAGAAAATAAAGATAAGGAAAAAAGAAACTAGGGCTGAGCTATGTCGACAAATTCGTGGTCTTCAGTTTCCTGTCTCTGATTGTTAGGAATGGACCACAGCTTAGCCCCGAGTTTCCTTGTCCCAAAGAGGGAAACAGTCCATTGTGTGATTCCCATCATCTAAACAATAAAACCAGTCTATTCTTTGTGTAGAGGAAAGAGAGGCATTTATCCCATGAGGCCTCATAAAGAGAATACCGTTATATGCAGAATCTGCCTGAACCCAGTGGTTTATATGTATAGTTCACCTTGGATATTTGATAGCACAGGAGGTTTCTTGTGAAAGTTTTAATCATATGGGACATGCATTGATATATATAAATATTTATTATAATTCATTATGTATAATAGGTTGTGTTTTACAGCCCATCATTTCTAATAAAAAATAGTAAAGCCATGAGCTGTGAATGGTTTTCTACAGGGAATGATGTCAGACATTCAAGGATGAATTCATTCAACATATATTTCTGTGACCCACCTTCCTACTCTCTGATTATATTAGGTGGCTCATTGCACTGCATTTAATAAGGAAGGAAAACCTCACAACTCTATCACTGAGAATTTTGTAATCTATAACCCTATTTCTCTGCTATCACACTTTTCTAAAAGCTCTCCATACACACTGCCCCAAGTCCGTCATTGCTCCTTTACGTTTCCGCCTTCTCCATACTTTGTGACAGCACACCTCACCTCAGCACGCTCTGCTTCACACTACCATAGGCTCAATTACACAAAACTCTCCGTGGTGTGCCCACTACTTCCCTAACTGTGATTCTGTCCTGTTTGAAAGATCATCCTCCTGATCTAGTAATTCAATGTCATAATTCCCCAAGGATTGTTTTTGGCCTTTTTCTTTCTCTCTTGATCTGTTATTGAAACTTCTTCTTTCCTGTCTACTCATGCTGATGGCTTCCAGTGACATCTACATGCTGTTTTCTCCCATGTAATTCTTTCCAAACCAAATTTCTCTTCTAAGTCTAGGACCATATATCCATTGGTATATCCACTTAAATGTTGCTAAGTCACTTCAAACTCTGCAAGTTCAGAACAAAGCATTTGTTCTTTGACCTAAAATCTCATGCTTTTCTGGTGTTCTTAGCTTAGTGAATACAACCACTAATCAACAGATTATCTGAAATAGAAAACAACATCTTGCTAAACATCTACCTCTCTCTCAGCCCTATGTTCCATATGATGGTTAACTTTAATGCATCAACTTGACTAGGCCACAGAATGCCTATACACTTGGTCAAACATTATTTTGTTGTATCAGTAAGTGTGTTTTTGGATGAGTTTAACATTTGAGTTTATAGTCTGACTGAAGCATATTACTCTCCTTGATGAAGATGGGTCATTCAATCATTTGAAGGCCGGAAGAGGACAAAAAGACTGACCCTCCTCTGAGTAAAAGGGAATTTCTGCCTGCCTGACTACACTGGGCTGAGAAATTGGGGGGTTTCCCCCTGACTTTGGCCTTGGACTAAAACATCAGCTCTTCCTTGGTCTTGAGCTTGCCAGCCTTTGGCCTGAAATGGCCTCATTGGCTTAGCTGGAATTCCAGCTTGCTGATGGAGGATCTTGGGATTTGTTAGCTTCCATAATTGTGCAAGCCAATTCCTTGGAATAAATCAATCTCTCTCTTTCTCTCTTTCTTTCTCTCTCCATATACATTATATATGTCACTAATCCATGTTGATCTTACTTCCTACAAGTTCCTCTTGTCATGAACCTTCTGGTTGTCACCACCAGAGTCCTGTCCTTTACTTAACACCAGTGTTGTAGCATCTGACCTTCCCTGACACTGATTTCCACTCACTTTGTTCTCTATGGCTGGAGGGAATTTTTCAAAATATCAATCTCAAATACCACATCTCTACCTAATCTCATTTTTCTACCAAAAAACCCTTCAAAGGTTTTCTATTGTTTTTAGAATAAAGATCAAAATCCTGAGGATGACATATGCAGCTCCACATAGTCTTGTACATGTATTTCTCCAAACTGCTTTTATTTTTCTCCCTTATTCTTTAACATTGACTCATTGAATATTTTGCACGTGCTTGAATGTATGTTCTCAGGTGTCTGGAACACACTTTGTGATTGAGTCCCTCTTATTATATATATGCTTTCATTGTATCTGTGATGTACCAAGGACAGGATGGTGGAAGCCATCTTCCAGGGTGGAGGCACTGAAGGGGTGTACTGTCTGTAGAAGACTTGAAAGTAACAATAAAACACACTAAATATTAGTCTGCTTTTTATTAGTCAGCAATTCTAAACAATGTCCTTCCTGAATAAATCTTTTGCTGGTCTAAGTTCTTAATGATAGAGGTGATTACTATTGAGTTTTAATACTTAGGTACACATTAAATCAGTATTTTTTAATTTAATTTAATTTAATTTAATTTTTTATGTTCCAAGATTCATTGTTTATGCAGCATACCCTGTGCTCCATGCAATATGGGCCCTCCTTAATACCCACCACCAAGCTCACCCCTCCCCTCCAAAACCCTCAGTTTGTTTCTCAGAGTCCACAGTCTCTCATGGTTTGTCTCCCCCTCCGATTTACCCCAATTCACTTTTCCTTTACTTCTTCTAATGTCCTCCATGTTATTCCTTATGTTCCACAAGTAAGTGGAACCATATGATAATTGACTCTCTCTTCTTGACTTATTTCACTCACCATAATCTCCTCCAGTCCCTTCCATGTTGATACAAAAGGTGGGTATTCATCCTTTCTGATGGAGGCATAATACTCCATTGTATATATGGACCACATCTTCTTTATCCATTCGTCTGTTGAAGGGCATCTTGGTTCTTTCCATAGTTTGGCAACTGTGGCCATTGCTGCTATGAACATCAGGATACAGATGGCCCTTCTTTTCACTACATCAGTATCTTTGGGGTAAATACCCAGTAGTGTAATTGCAAGGTCATAGGGAAGCTCTTATTTTTAATTTCTTAAGGAGTCTCCACACTGTTTTCCAAAGTGGCTCACCAACTTGCATTCCTACCAACAGTGTAAGAGGGTTCCCCTTTCACCACATCCTCTCCAACACATGTTATTTACTGTCTTGTTAATTTTGGCCATTCTAACTGGTGTAAGGGGGTATCTTAATGTGGTTTTGATTTGAATCTTCCTGATGGCTAATGATGATGAACATTTTTTCATGTGTCTGTTAGCCCCTTGTATGTCTTCTTTGGAGAAGTTTTTGTTGTTGTTGTTCTTTGTTTTTTGTTGTTGTTTGTTTTTTGTTTTTTGGGTTTTTTTTGTTTTTGTTTTTGTTTTAATTAACTTTCCAGAAGCATTATATTCTATGTGGAAGTTCATTTGGAGAACTCCCAGCTACATTCTCAGGCCTAAACTTGGACTCAGTGACAAAAGTTTTTTAAGAGTAAGTTCATAATGTTTCACAACCATTATAGCTCACCTCAAGTATAGGTTTGTCTCAACTTCTATGATACTATATACTTCAGAATTTAAACAGTAAATTCTAAATAAACAATGAAAGCACAGTAATTATAAGTAAAAGAAACAATTCGAGTTACCTCAGTTCTGCAATTTTGTAAGACCCTTTGGAGATTTTACTTCTCTTCAAAAGTTGAAATGGCAAAATAGGACAAATGGCAAAGTGAAGTATTTTTGTCTAGAAAGAACAATTTAACATATATACAGGAATATATATATACATATATACATGTGTGTGTATGAATATATATACAGGAAATATTTTGCTTCATTTGAGTAATATCCTCAAAATTAAAATGTATTCTTTCACATTTATATCTAAATTGAAGAATGACTAAAGCAGCAATAACTGACCACTACTTGAACATAGCACAATATATATACATTTACTTGCCATTGTATTGGCAGAACTTAGCACAATATTGACATGAAGCAAGTACTTAATAAAGGTCTACTGAAGAATGACTACATGAACAGGTAATACTTAGAAGGACCAGGATTTAATCCAAGTGTCTCTAAGTCCAAGCGATCATAACCAGTATGCTCAACTGACATTTGTCTTCCCCTCTTCATTGCCCACCAACAAGTGTACCTTTAGCTGCTTAACCTTGGTAACATCAAGAGTTTGTTTTGTTTTGTTTATCCCCATTGTTTCTAGCCAATTGCATTCTTCATTTGGGAAATGGTAGGAAAGGAAGAGGTTGGGGAATAGGGAAGGGAGAGTATGCCTTAATGAGAATTTCATTCTTGCTAAACATATTCCTAAATTTGGGGCAGAAGCTTACCAATATAGAGCAATTAAGTAAAAGGCAGTCATTATAACACTTATTCATTTAAATTAAGGAAAAATATGAGCTATGCCAGATGTATGTAGACTCAGAATAGAACTTCTCATGTGTAAATAATATACTTTGCTTGATTTTCAAGGCTTGATAAAAAACAGATTGATGTGACAAAAATTCTTTATTTTCTTTCTTTCTTTTCCTTCATTTCTCCTTCCTTTCTTCCCTCCTCTCTCTCTTTCTTTCTTTCTTTCTTCCTTTCCTTTCCTTTCCTTTCCTCTCCTTTCCTTTCCTTTCCTTTCCTTTTCTTTCTCTTTCTCTCTTTCCTCCCTTTCTTCCTCCCATACTTCCTTCCTCCTTCTCTCTCCCTCTCTCCCTCCCTTCTTCTCTCCCTCCTTCCCTCCCTCCCTTCCTTCCTTCCTTCCTTTAATGTGTTTGCAAACATCCATCAGAGGGATGCTTTCAGCAACATGTCTTACGAGGTTAGATTCTAAGACTGGTAATCGCTACAAAGGCAAAGAAGGAACATTCACATTTTATTTCACAGATTTTTGTGAAATACATGGCATTTCCCTTATCTCTTTGCTAATTAAAACCACGTACCTAGTAAAGTTATACTACATGTTGTGCTGTAGAACAATCAAATCATGTTCATAAAGGTTTTTTTTTGTTTTGCTTTGTTTTTATGAAAATTCTATAGTATTTACTTTGAAGGAGGAGGAAGTGAATTACAAAGGTGATGTTATTGAGCTTCTCAAAATGGCAAGGTGTATGACCATGAAATCTTTAAGTTAAAGAATAAAACAGACTGTTCAAAATTGATTCTTTAACAGGAAAGGTCATTATCATCATTATAATTAATATCTGTATAGAGTTTTATGGCTTAAAAGGCATTTTCAAATTTCACTTGAGTTGCATAACAATGATTTTAAATAGGAACATAAGCATTAACATCCCTGATTTTACCGAATAGGAAACTGAGCTTTAACCATAGTAATTTGACCAGATTTTTACAGAAATATATTGGGTAAGATTTAAATTTAGTTCCACATTTAATTATTATTTAACTAAATAATATAATTTTTAAAAAATTATACATTTTCTGAATTAATTCATATTCTTGATTTTAGTAGAATTTTTCCTTGCATTTTTAACAGTCTTATCAGGGTATAATTTGCATACTATACAACCGGCCCATTGAAAGTATGCAATTCAGTGTTTTTTAATAAATTTGTAGTTTTGTATTGATAATCACAATTAAGGTTTAAACATCTCTGTTACTCTAAAATTTCCTGGTTTTAATCAATTCCCATTTCCTTCCTGGCCTCAGATAACTACTGACTTGCTTATTAGCTCTACAGACTTGCTCTTTCTGGAAAATTGATATAAACTGAATTATAAAATATGTGGTCTTTTGTGTTTATACCCGACTTTTTTCATTTAACCTAATGTTTCTGAGATTCGTCCATGTTGTAGGGTTTATCAATAATTTGTTTCTTTTTTTTTGCTGGAGAGATTTCAAGTCTATGAATATACCATATACTGTTTTTCTGCTCATCATTTAATGGCGTTTTGGATTGTTGCCAGTTTGGCTTATTAAAAATAATGCTGTTATGAACATTTGCATACATATTTTTTATAGGAACATATGTTATCACTTTTCTAAAGTAGACACCTAGGAATGGATTCCTGGGTCATCTGGCAATTCCATATTTAACTTTTTACAAAACTGTCAAAATATTTTAGAGTTATTGTGGCATTTTTCATTCCCACTAGAAATGTAAAGATTTCCACTTTCTCCATCTCCACATCATCAACACTTGGTATTATCTGTCTTATTTATGATAGCCCTTCTAGTGGGGCTGTCTTAGCATCACACTGTAGTTTTAACTTACATGTCTTAATGACTAATGAAATTAAACATCATTTTTTATTGAACATTCTTATATCATTTTTGTGAAGTGTCTCCTTAAGTCTTCTGCTCAGTTTTTATTTGCGTTGTCTGTTCCTTATTGAGTTGTAACGGTTCTTTATCAGAAATACAATTTGCAAATATTTCCTCCCCTGCTCATGCTCTGGGTTATCCCACAAACGCAGATTGTGATTTATTTTCTTTCATTTTCTTTATTGCAATTTGAAGATAAGAAGTTTTCAATTTTGATAACTTTCAACTTACTGATTTTTTTTAAATTTTATGGATCATGCTTTTATTCTCATATGTAAGATATCTTTATCTTATCTGTGGTCACAAAGAATTTCTCCTGTTTTCCTCTAGAAGTATATACTTTATATACTTTTATAATTTCAGCTTTTGCATACATAATGCAATACATATGCAATACATAATGATGTATTTTAACTTAATTTTTGCATATGGTTTGAGATAGTAAAGATCTTTCCTTCTTTCCTCCACAATATTGCCCTCCTTTTCCTTTTTCTCTTCTCCTCACTACATTGTCTAGAACCTGTAGAATAATGTTAAATGAAAGTGGAAAGATTAGATATCTTTGTCTTTTTCCCAATCTTAGGGAAAAAGCATTAATTATTCATCATTAAGTATTATATTAACTGTGGCACTTTTTGTAGATGCCCCATTTCAGGTTGATGGAATCATTTTTTGTTAAGTTCATTGAAAAGTCTTATCTGGAAGGGATGTTGGATTTTTCAAAACTTCTTCTGAACTTATTGAAATGTATGTCTTTGCCCTTTTTCCTATTAATATGGCTTTTATATTAATTGAATTTTGAACAATTAAACCAACCTTGTATTCTTTGGTTAAATTCCACTTGGTCAAGGTCTACAATCCATTTTTTTATGTAAGTAAATTTAGTTTACTAATATTTTGTCAGGAATCTTTTGTGTGTATGTTCACTAGGGATATTGGTTTATAGTTTCTATTTTCTTGTGTTGTCTTTGTTTGGTTTTGGCTCCAGAATAATACCATTGTTGTGGAATGAGTTGAAGATTATTTTCTCTTCCTCCATTTTCTGAAAGAGTTTATTTTAAAATGGCAAATTGATAAAATCAACCAGCAAAACAGTCTAGTCCTTGGCTTCTCTTTGTGTGAAGGTTTTTAATTACCAGCTTAATTTATATATCTATTCAGATGTTTTATTTCTTTTTGAGTCAGTTTTCATAATTTGTGTCTTTCTAGGAATTTGTCTTTTTTATCTAAGTTGTATAATTGGTTTTCAAAATGTTCATAATTACATATCTTTATATTACATGTAATTATACAGATTTTGTTATATGTAATTGTGTATAATTCATGGTTTATATAATTATATCAAAATATAAGCCCTTTAATTTCTGTAAGGTTAGTAGCAATAGCTTTAGAAATTAATGTCTTTAAAAATTAATATCTCTTCTCTTTCTTTCTTGGTCAGTTTGAAGGTTTTTCAGTTTTGTTGATGTTTCCAAAGAAATAGCTTTAAGCCTCATAAGTTTTCTCTGTTGTTTTTCCATTTTGTATATTACTGATTTAACTCTATTCAGTCTTATTTTCTTCCTTCTGCTTGTTTTCAGTTTAATAGCTCTTCTTTTTCTTGTTTCTTAAGATGGGACCTTAGATTATTGATTTAAGACCTTTCTTCTTACATAATATAGGTATTTATCACCATAAGCTATCCTCCAAGCACTACTTCATCTGTTTCCCTAAGTTTTCGGTATGTCATGCTCTCATTTTTATTCAGTTCAAAATATCTTCTAATTTATTTGTTTTAATTTTTCTTTGCCCCATGGGTTGTTTTAAAGTGTTAGCTTAATTTCCACATATTTATGTATTTTCTCAATTTATTTGTTGTTGATTTCTAGTTTAACTTCATTGTGATAAAAACATTCTTTGAATAGTTTCAGTTTTATGTTTAGTGTCTTGATTTCTTCCTGTGCATTCTAATTACGCTTGATTTCATTTCCTTTGGGCCTCATGAAAGTAGTGCAAGTGTGCTAGCAACAAACATTTACTCTTTGTATACTTTGGAATATTTTTATTTAACCTTCATTTTTGAAAGATTGCTTTGCCGAATATCGAATTCTTGGCAGAGAATTTTTTCAGCACTTGGAATACCCCCATTCCACTGCCTTCTGGCCCCTATTGTTCCTGATGAGAAGTCATCTGTTAATTGTTCTATTGTTTCCCTGCATGCAGAGTCATTTTTCTTTTCTTTCTTTCAAGACTACTTTTCTTTAGAATTCAACAGTGTGACTACGATGTTTCTAAGTTGGAATATTTTTGTCCTACTAAAATTCCTTTAGCTTCTTGTATCTATCCTTTAGCTTCTTGGATCTTTAGCTTCTTGGATCTATAGTTTGTCCTAATATGATTCCTTTAGCTTCTTGGATCTTTTTCATCAAAACCAGAAAGTTGGGGTGCCTGGATGGCTCAGTCGGTTAAACATCTGCCTTCAGCTCAGGTCATGACCCTGGGGTCCTGGGATCCAGCCTGACATTGGGCTCCCTGCTCCGCTGGGAGCCTGCTTTTCCTTTTCCCTCTGCTCCTCCCTCTGCTTGTACTCTCTTGCTCTCTCTGTCAAATAAATGAATAATATCTTAAAAAAAAAAAACAAAAACAGAAAGGTTTCAACATTATTTCACTTCCCTTCCTTCACTCTTTTCCTTCTGGGATTCACATTAGATATATGTTAGCTGACATGATATTATCTAATAAGTCTCTGAAGTTGTTCATTTCCCTTCAAACTTTTTACTCTCTGTTATTCAGATTGAAATTTTTCTATTGATATCTCTTTAGGAACACTGATTCTTTCTTATTCTATTCTGTATCTTCTATTGAGTCCCTGTTGTGAATTCTGATCTTTGTTATTCAATCTTTCAACACAAGAATTTCTGTTCTTTTTTTTTTAATAGTTATTTTTTCTTTTATTTATAATCTCAATTTAATGATTCAGTATTATATTTCTTTGATTCTTTAAACATGGTTTTAGGGATGCTTGGGAAGCTCAGTTGGTTAAGCGACTACCTTCAGCTCAGGTCATGATCCTGGAGTCCTGGGATCTAGTTCCACATCAGGCTCCCTGCTCAGTGAGGGTTCTGCTTCTCCTTCTGACTCTCACCCCTTTCATGCTTTCTCTCTCTCATTCTTTCTCTCTCAATTAAATAATTAATAAAAATCTTTAAGAAGATAACATGGTTTTATTCTTTGATTGTATTCATAATAGCTTCATTGAACCCTCTGCCTGTAAATTCATTATCTAGGCCCATTCAGAAACAATTTGTTTTGACTGCACTTTTTCCCCAAGTATAATACACATTTTTTCTGTTTATTTGCATATCCCAAATTTTTTTGTTGACAAATGAGTATTTTAGATAATATAGCACAGTAACTCTGGATTCTGATTTTTCCTCCCTGGGAGCTATCCTTTCTTTCTGTTTGTTTCTTTGCTTGTTTCTCTGTTCAGTTGTAAGTAATTTTCCTGAGCTTAATCTGTGGACTCTGTCTTTGTTGTCCTGTGCAGCTACTCATATCTCTGCTCAGTTATTTCATCCATATTTTTAGTTTTTAGCCTAGCTTCCTTAGGATTGCCATTGTGTCTACTTAGCTCAAGTGTCTGCTTGGCTCAAATGTGTGCTCAAACACTTCAGGCCAGTAAGGTTTGCACACTCCGCTTATAAATATATGTGTCTATGTTGGGGAGTACATGCAAAGTTCAGGCAATTGTCAATTCTGTCCTAATTTTTACTCTCCCCTGCATCCTTCCAAATCTTCCCTGTTTATGCACTGACTTCTAGACATCCAAAGACATGTGGAAAGTTTGGGTCCTCTCAGGTATCCCCTGCCCATGTGTAACCTTCCAACCAAGCAGGAATACGTAGAGAGTTTATCAAGCTTCTCTACACTTCTTTCATTATAAGGATCTCTTTGTTAAATTTCTGGATAGTCATAAAGTCTGCTATTGCCCAGTAGAACTCCAATCTGAGAGAGGAGAGCTGCAAGTTTTTCTCATTCATTTACTACTGAGTTTGCTACTGCTTCTACTAACAATTCTTTACACATGTATTTCTCAAATTAAGTAAAGTTGCTGATTTTAACAGATAACCTTGCCTTAGCAGAACTATCCTGCTGATCAACCTTGAGGGTAAGGGGAGGAAGTGGGCAGAATGCAAGGGACTTCAGGCATTAACACCACCGACTCTCGTTCTTCCCTGAAGTTCAGTACATTTTTATGAATAATTCCTACTCAATTGGTTGTTTTTTTATGTTTCTGTCCAAAAACACATTTTATAATTTTTTTATGGAGGTATTTGTTAACCCCTTTAAATGTTTGTGACTAGAAGTCCCGTTTTATTTTAAAGATGATGGTTCCAGGTATTCAGAATGGTGAATGGTGAATGGTTCCAGGTATTAGAATGGTGATGGTGTCTTGATGATTTTTTAAGTATTTCCTTTACTGTATGTAGTATGTTACTGGGGAAAAAAAATAATGTAGTAATGATAAGAATAATAACAATATAAATTCTTATCACTTACTGGTCACTTATTTTCTTTTGGTCTGTCATAGCATTATCTCATTTACTTACTTGATCATCTCGTAAGGTAAATAATTTATTCCCATTTTACAGATGAGGGAACTGAGGGATATCAAGACAAAAGTAACTTCCCCAAAGTTGTACTGCTAAAAAATGATATTGACAATTATCTGCCTTCTTTGTGTTCTTTTTTTAGTTCACTAAAATGAGTTGCAAAAGAATTGTGGGACAAGATAGAGTAGTTACTTTTTTCCATCAAAAGATAAATCAATAAAAAGAAGGCTGAGTCTCTTACAATTCAAATTTTTAAATTTTCATAAGTTTTTAAGGAAAAAATAAAAGATGTTAATTGTTTTAAGATTTTATTTATTTATTTGACAGAGAGAGAGATTGAGCATGAACAGGGGGAGCAACAGGGAGAGGGGGAGGAAGAAGCAGGATCCCTGCTGAGCAGCGAGCTCATCATGGGGTTCAATCCCAAGACCTGAGATCACCACTGGAGCCAAAGGTTACTTAAATGACAGAGCCACCCAGGAACCTCAAAAGATGCTGATTTTAACAGCATTTTAAGGGTTAAACATCATCTGATCAGAGAAATATCCAAACTCAGAGCATAGATTCTTAAAAAAAACAGAATCTGTCATGCTTATATTATATTCATTGCTTTTAAAAAATATGTGCCATGTAAATCTCTAAACTTCAGACATAGAGAATTATCTACATTTATCCACCCAGATCAAAATAAAATGTAAACCCAAACTGTGCACATTTAAAGACTAAACTAGGAAAACTTAAACTTTGATATTCCAATGAAGCTGGATCAGAGTCAAATTTATTTTTCCATTTGATAATGCATGGTGTACATTAGCAATTTACACTTAATTTGTTTCCTCAGGGTCATTGTGAATAAATCCATTGGACAACCCACCTGCAGGGTATGGACAATATCTTGTGTCAAGACAAATTATTCTAGGCCAACCCAGAGACCAAGAAAAGTAGACTTATTCTTTGTTCTCTGAAGTATGATCATAGTTCCATATCTTCTTTGAACATTCAAAATAGGAACATAGTACATCTGGAGGGCCTAATATATACCAAAAGAATAATACTTCTGAGGGCAACCAGAGAATACCCATGGGAGAAAGACCAAGGGAAAGGCCAAGTTCATACATATCTATGATAACAGGAACAGAAAGGCAATCAGAAATGCAAATTAAAATCACCACAAAGTTCCTTTACTTTGGAACTGCTTGATTTGTTTCACTCATAAACATTGGATTGATTTGCATGTTACATTAAGTTCTTTAACTTCATCTTGACTTTGGGCCACCCAGAGATGACTGGTGAAGGATGACCTTGGAGATAGGCAGTGTTCTATTTCATTTCTCCATATTCATAATTCAAATATTTAATGTCATTTACATCTTTAAGGGTTTTTCTTCTAACCCTGGTTTTATTTTCTTACAAACTTGCCAAGTTTCAAGTCTGTATCCTCAGCCAATTTAATTGTGCATATACACCAAAAATGTCCAACCATGCTCATTTCAGTTGGAAAAAAACGTGTGTTTATATATCAGAAAAAAAAATTCAGTTGAGTTGATTTTTATCTCAATTTTATGAAAATATGAATTGTAAGTGTATAATCAGATATGGGAGTTTCCTTACAAGTGCATTTATTCTTATAGAAAAATGTCAAAAAATCACAGCAATACATGATTTACTGTATTTTTTACAAATTAAATGACCAACTTCAATTTTCCATTGCATCCAAGTTTGGAAAATAAACAGTGACAAAATTGGAAATTTTCATGTAGATTATGCATTATATAATAGCATCATGCCCATATTATATTTTCTGAGTTTTATAATTTTACTCCAGTTATATGAAAAATATCCTAGTTCTTATGAGATATTGAATTATAAAAGGATGAACTGTTAAGATGACTGCAAGTAACTCACAAACGATTCAGAAAGAAAGGAGAGGAAAAAGTAATAAAACAAATGTGGTAAAATATCCACAACTGTTAAAAAGAACATGAGTGTTCACTGTAGTAAAAGTTCCATACTTCTAGCAATGGTAAGACTTTCCCTTAGACATGTTTCTGGTGTTAACTACGAGTCAGTTGCCCATTATAATATGATGTGATTAGATTTTGTAATCAGACTCCTCAACCACTTATTAACTGCGTGACCTTAGGCAAATTCTGTAATGGATCTGGTTTCCTGAGTTTGGTGAGATTGGGTCACTATTTGACTTCCCATTATTCAAGACAATTAGGACAAGATGAGATTTTGATCATCGTTCTAATTTCATACATTTTCCATTACTTCCCCAAAAAATGTGAAGCAAGTAAAAAAATTAATAAAATATCTAAGATTTTCATTACTACCATAACCTTCTAAAAATCTTAATAGAGATAGAAATTACATTTGCCTTTAAAAGAGTTTTTAAATCACCCTATACTATGTGCTATGTACACAGTTACAAAGTCTTGTTTTCCTTCATAGAAGCTTGTGATCTATGGTATTATTTCTCAAACTTCAAAGTATATGCAAATCACTAAGCATCTGGTTAAAAACATAGGTTATGGTTTAATAGATCTGGGTTGGAACAGGAGACTCTGAATTCCTAACAAACTCCTAAGTCACAGTGATGTTACTGGTCCAGCAACCACAGTTTAAAAAGCAAGGGAATGCAACACATGGCAATGCTGCAAACAAACACATGCCCAGAAACTTGGGTGGAAGACTAAATGATGTGAAAATGAATAAATAATATATGAATAAATATATGTGTAGTGTGTAATGATATAATATTTATTAATTAACAACTGAATGGAGAGTGTGTATGTGATTGTGTAGAGAAGCACTAAACCTGAATCTGCCATTTTTCAAGAAGAAAAAATTGAGGTTCAGAGATTTCATGGACTTACTCAAAATTGTTGATATGAAGCCATAGAGGTGATTCTTGTTCCCATGATTCCAGTTCTCATTTTTGGAAAGGATTTTCTAATATTTCACACATATGAAAACCAGCAGTATGACTTTTTTTTTGAGAAAAATAAAGGCAATGATAAAGTCAGATCAAAGAGAGTAATGAGATCTAGAATGAGAAGGTACCTGCAGATCTATAACAGTGAATAATATAATGTAGTTACAAAGTAGTTCCAGGTATTTTATTTTCTGGCATAAGTTATACAAATATGTGCCTTCGATTATGAGTGGACAGAGAAGTAAGAGAAAGAGCCTTGTTCTGGGAATCAGTATACCTAAGTTCTAGTATCAATTCTGCCACTGTTTCTGCCAGGAGCTTGGACAAGTTACTTAAATTTCTTGAAGCATTTGTCTTTGTTTTCCCTTTTTTAAAATTTCATTTTAATTCTATTAATTAACATATAATGTGTTATTGGTTGTAGAGGTACAGGTCTGTGATTCATCAGTCTTATATAATACCCAGTGCTCATTACATCACATGCCCTCTCTAAAGTCTATCACCCAGTTATCCTGTCCCTCCACTCCCTCCCCTCCAGCAACCCTCACTTTGTTTCCTATGATTGAGTCTTTTTTGGTTTGTCTCCCTCTCTGGTTTCCTCTTGTTTTATTTTTTCCTCTCTTCTTTTATGCTCCTTTGTTTTGTTTCTCAAATTCCACACATCAGTGAGATCATATGATGATTGTCTTTCTCTGATTTACTTGTTTATGAAACTGTCTTTGTTTTTCACCTGTAAATTAAAGACAAGAATCATTGCTCTAATTTCCCCATACTGCTGTTGTGAAGCAATAAATGTAGAATGGGTGTGTGCAATTCACACATCTCTACAATAGATCCTTGTTTGAACCATTAGTACAATATTTGTGAATACTGACCTTTCCACTGTCCCCATCAAGGAAAGGGAATTTTGCCATAAACTTATTTCTCTCTTTTCTGAAGCTACTTGTTTTTCTGAAATTATCCCAGCCAATATAGGTGGCTATCTGAGCTCCCGTTCCTATGCACCAGGGACAATCAGATGGATTCAGAAAATGCAAATGTTGGTTCCACTTCATGGTGTACATTGGTCCCTCACTGGGACATGTGCAGAACAATCACGTTCCAGTGAAGCCATCAAGATCACTGAACACTGCTCTTTGGCTTCTTCTCTTCCTGTTGACCCAGTCTTTCACCCTTCTCAGCTTCTGCTCTAATTTCCGCACTTGTGTGCCTCCCCAGGCTGTTCTTTTCCTTCTGTTTTTCTCTACAACTTTTTCCAATCTGATAATGCCTATGGATATCAACACCTTTAATTGTTACGTACTTGTACTTATGTCACCAGCACATTCTTTTATTTATTTAAAAAAATAAAAATCAAAGTTGGAATGAACTTCATAAAGCTGCCAGTTTCAGCATTCGTGGTCAAAAATTAAAGTTCAGTTAACACAGTTACCAAAAGCATCATATGCAAAACGAGCACTTGTTTTACAACTAAAACCGCACTCAGGGGGGCGCCCTTGTGGCTTTGCTGGTTAAGCGACTGACGCCTTGATTTGGCTCAGATCAAGATCTCAGGATGAGACTGAGCCCCAGCAAGGCCCCTGCTCAGCAAGGAGTCTGCTCCTCCCCCACTAAAATAATCAAATCAATCTTAAAAAAAAAAAAAAAAACAAAAAAAAAAACTATTCAGTGATGGATTATTTGAGACAATATCCCCCCATGTTTAATTTCCATTCCCAGCTGATTTTGTTTACTACCTACAAATATGACTGTCTTTTCTTAGCATTTTGAAAATTCTATAGGAAGGCCTTGTAGCCTCATACAACACTATTGTTACCACAACATTATTACCCTCCCAACCTACTTAATTCTATGGATATCATCAGGACAGGAAATTGGCAGAGCACCACCACTCAGGGTCAAACTCTGACTAGTGACCTGACTCCCGGGGCTGATTATTCTAGAAATAGTAATAGTATGACTCTCATAAAGAATTTGAACTGCTCAGTTTATAACTGAAATTTATGTTTGCTCTTTAGTGGGATTAAGAGTGTACTTTTAAAATTATTATTAGACTGTTTTCAGATAGGCAATTAGGAATCTTAAAAATTCTAAGCAAACTCCAAAATGTTCTTTGACTGCTGTAGTCTTTAAAAGTCAACATCTCTTTTACTGTGCACATTTTAATGATATGACAACAAGTTACCACCTGTAAGAATACATTTTTGATGTATTAATAGAGATATTTTATTATCTTTTAATAATAGGTGTTCTCCACAATAATACCCTTGAGCTTAATTATTTTGCTCAAATGACATTCTTAACAAATTACTTACATAGCATTGTCACATAAGCCCGCTGGTTGCATTAGAGATAAAAACTGGTGAACAGAATAGTCCTTTCCCGTGCTTAGCATTGGTTTCGTACACATCTACATTTACCAAAGAGCTTCATAAAACATTTTGGAAAGAAATAAAAATGTACTGAAAAAAAAGCGCCCA
Organism: Lutra lutra; assembly: GCF_902655055.1. NCBI lineage: Eukaryota > Metazoa > Chordata > Mammalia > Carnivora > Mustelidae > Lutra > Lutra lutra. The sequence continues at coordinate 35,520,149 of NC_062290.1, read as the reverse complement.
AGCCTGTTTAGAATAATTTGGATTAGTTTATCATGAAGATCCATGTTTCCAAATCTTTTGTTTGCTTCCTTTCTAAAAACTTGAACAAATATTTACTGCTCTTTAAGTGTGTAGATTTTAACACAATGACCTTTTACCATTTTACAGTCTAAGGCACCATGCTGATTGCCAAGCCCTCACCCAGAAGGGCCCCTAAAGCATGCACACACTAACATCTGGGCAAGAGTTAGCAGTCCCCGTGGTGACACATCACAAATGCTAGTAAAAAGAGAAACACTCACTTTTGTGGGTTCCAAGCATCTACTCCAGTCTAAACACAGGCTGTTTCCTTTAAACCACCCTCAACAACCTTCCCACAACTGCTTCTGGCCATGAAATAACCATCTCTTGTAGGATGGGGAGAGCAAAAATGGAAACAATCTGTTTTGCAAGCACTTTTCCAGCAAATTTCTGCTTTGAGACCTCCATGCCACCATCCCCTTATCAGCTACAGTTTGTTGTCTGTCCACATGCAGAGGTGGAGTAAGCCCTGATCTATATTTGAACAAGAGCAACAACACTACAGAAACCCAGTCCCATCCTTGGAAATGTACCACTGTTTGAGATCACAGTCAATGTTTAAATTACAGAAACACAGAGTCCATTATGTTCAACTCACTTCCCTTCAAGAAGGCCTGTTACCTTTAGTTTTAAAGTGTTTATAAGTTAAAACAGAGAAACACCACTGGAGGGACCCAGGTTCAGAATAGTAATTATGGTGCTTTTGGATTAGAATGCTTTGAAGCATATGCCAGATGACTTTATAAACCCCACTCATCAGATAAACCATCTTTCCATCTTACCTAGTTCTCTATTAGCTCTGTGCTGGAAGACAACAGCTTCAAAGAGAGAATGAGAAAAAAAAAATGAATTGACACAGGAGTTTATGAAAGGAGACAATTGATAGGTTGGTCACTGATGCAGATAATCCAAAACAATGAACTTTCACAAAGTGAAATTAAATGTTCTGTTTGTATTACATTATTACCAATTTTCCTTTTTAGGTATTATATTTTCCTTTTTCAGTGAGTTGATTGAAACATGAAACATAGTCTTCTTCTATATAAAACAAATACATCTTGTTAAATAGTAAAATCCAGCACTTTATTTCCTCTACTTAGTATGACCTTTTACAGATTACTTGTGTATCTGATATTCATGGTTTCTACTTTCTGTATCATCATACCAGTGTTAACAGTAATTGAATAATATGTTATCAGTGGAGAGAAACTAATAAGCTGGTTATTTCTCAGAACTGAAAAAAACTGTATCAAGATCTTATCCCTGCCCGAGTCTTATGCATTAGATATTCAATTAGTTTGAAGTATTCAATGCAGTAAATATAAATCTCACCAAGTCTTTTTTTACTTTAGTTTTTTAATGCCATCTTGTATGATTATAATATAATGTAACATGTTTATTCATTGTATTTATTATCTTATAATTATTCATATATAATGGACATATGGACTATCTTCTTCATTTTATAAATAATTGTCAAGAAAACAGCCAGAATGGCCAGGCTACTTGTGATGGGGTCAGTTTTTTTCCTCTGCCACCCTCCTTGAATCCTTAGCTTTTCAACTTAGTTTTTCCCCATTTCTTTGCTTCCAAGTATAATTCTGGTGTCATTTTATTTTTATTTTTATTTTTTAAAACATTTATTTATTTATTTATTTATTTATTTGAGAGAGAACAGGTCAGGAAGGGGTAGCAGAGGAGAATCTCAAGCAGACTCCCCGCTGAGTGTGGAGTCAATGTGGGGCTTTATCTCAAGACCCTGAGATCATGACCTGAGCCAAAATCAAGACTAAGATGCTTAACTGACTATGCCACTCAGGAGCCCCAGTTCTGGTGTCATTTTAAAAGCAAAAAGCAAACACCCTTTCCTTCAGGAGTTTATAATTCAACTGAGAGGCAACATATCCTTATATAAGAGAGAATATGAGTTAAAATGAATAATGTGTTATAAATCATGCATAAGAGTGGAAGGCATGAGAAGTAAGCCTGACAGTAGATAAAGTGTAGAGGGCTTCCCGAAAATAGTGGATCTAGTTCAGGGAAGTGAGAAATGGATGTGGATGAATGCAGAATAGAGAAAGAGAGCTTTTGATGGCCATGATTCAGCCAGTGAATCAGGGACAAGGTGTCATGTATGTTGAATGCAAGCTTGAACATGATTAGGCTTAATTTACACAGCATTTCACAATTCACAAAGTGCATTTGCTTTTCACCAGAATTGTACAATGTTTGTTGATGGAAGAGGTATTACTTATTTTCACAAGCCAGTTAAAGGACTGGGGACCAGAGAAGTTTGGCCCATGCTTGAACTTTCCACACTACGAAAGGGACAGGGGCTTGAACTGAATACTTGGCCATCTAGCTGGGGATTCTCTCCAGCAGAGTTCATGTCCAGTTTTTCAGGTTACCGGGCTCTCTCCCAGGTTCTCAGAGGAGGCTCTTTCCTCCTTGGCCAGGTCCCGCATCAGGTCAGCTAGATATTGAGTTCTGGGTCCACCTTGAGGTGTTCCTCACTAAAAATATTCCTTCCTGTTTTGTGTTACTTGTATAAAGAACCTTGTGAGCAAGTTTCCCTTTGGAGATGCCAGCAATCTCCAGGATCAGTCCAAAATCTTTGGTATGTTTTTTGTGTCTGCTTTTACAGCACATGCCACTAGGGCATGGGAGCTCCCCTTGGAGCTTCCCTTAGAGCTTTGAACCTCAGAAGTTCTTCCCTGTCTCTTCAGTCAGCCCACTTAGATTACACCTTTGGGAAATTCCAAGAAAAAATGATCTCCCTTTGGAAAACTTCTCAAATGCTTACTATCTTTTCATTCATTTATCTGTTAGTCTTCAAGGACCTTGAGAAGAGCATCTGCACCTTAGGATTCTTTTATATTCTCCACAGCAGGAAGCGAAGAATATTTAACCAATATTTCTTAATCAGTGGATTTGGGTCTCTGTTTCTACCTCCATAAAATGAAATCGTATAGTTATACTGTGAAAGTTTTATAATAAAATTAAATAAACATTATTATTAACAGATATGATTTATTCTCATGCATCTAATAAGATTTGATATGTATTAAAGGTTCTTCCTTCCTTTTTTTTTTAACTTTTTTGAATTTTTGAAAAGTGGACTAGTTTTGATCTCAGAAAAACCATAGCTCTCTCTTTGTTTTTACCAATTTGCTTGGAATTATCAGTTTCTTTTTTTGGGAAAAAATCTGAATCTATAATATAGATTCTAAAGAAACTAAAGGAGATGTTTTGTGTCCCTGAGGGAAGCTTTAGCCCTGTACAAATTAATTATACCTTTTATAATCTTTATGAGAGTTATATATACATAGGCCACTTGAATAATGAAATTAAACCTAAAATTATTCAAGTCACACAGACTATGGGGTGAAATTATCTTAGGATCAGCTGCTCCTGATTCTTCATAAATCTATTGCTAAAGTAAACAGTTTTATTACCTTTTGTCCCAGCATTTGTTCATGGTGAAAACTAGTTCCAAAATTTTTACTAAAGTTAGATATTAGATTGTGATTCTTTATAATGAAATTTCATTCATCACTGAGCCATTGTTAAATTTCTAGCGTTCTATGTGCTATTTTAGGCTTGGATAAAATTTCTGCCATCGATATTAGTTTCAGCAAATGAACAAACCACGAGTCTGTACTTTTCTACTATATTATTTTAAGCTTAATGTTATTAGAAGCTATTGTGCTTAGAGACAAAGGCAATCATGTCCCACAACCAATTCAGAAGGCAATAGGAAATTGAGAAAGTAGTTTAATAAACAGACGCTTCCTTTGCTTTTTTAAAGAAAATCATATTTATTTGAGCAGCTTTCTCCATATAATACAATCTGCATGTTTAAAAGGCAATCATTTCCCCCAGTTTATTCTCTCCAATGAAATCACAACTGCTCATAGATGTATTCCGCCTCGCCCCATGTCCTCGCTCCGATGTGTGGAGTTGGGCTGAAAAGAGACAGAATGAAATTCCACAAGTGCTTAGGATTTAGAAGAGCAACTGGAGTTTTAAATAGTTCTCCCGATTTTGTTAAGAATTTTTACAAGAGCAGACTACAGAGGGCAGCAGATATTAACAGGCTCTCAAGATCATGCCGAGCCTTAAAATTAACGAGTGCTGGGCTGCTCAACCTCTCTCTGATGGAAATACCCAACTATAATCTGAAATGTGTCATTTTCTCATTTCTTTAGTTTCAAGATACATAAAAGTTAAATCTGGAAGGCTTTTCCCCATCCATCTTTACACAGTAAGCTAAAGTCCCCAGGCATCAGGCACATTTCAACAGTGTGTTTGTTTTCTTTAAATTCTGCAATCAAGTGTGATGTTCTGAAGTGACATGAATTAAATGCCCTGGGATCATCTGAGCATTTAAGTGAGGGCAGTAGCACAGGAACTGCACAGAGAGGGTAAGCAGTATGCTATAAGGGGCACTGTATCCTCTCTATTTTATTTATGAAGAGTGAATTGAGTACTTTTGGAACTTCCTGAAACATCTCCCACACTGTTTGAAGGTTTCACTATCTGAGACACAGTTTCCAAATATTTGGTGTATTTAAAATCAAACATCATCCTAAATTCCTCACACCATCCCTCCACTCTGCCGCAAAATTCACAATGTTTTTCATAAGGTCAGAAAAGTGAGTACCTATTACCCATTGATAAGGTTACATTTCTATTTTAAAGACAAAAGAGGGTGAATGCCAGAACCTCTTTGACAAGTTTTTTTATTACCCTGGGGTGTCTTTAAAAATAATACCTCATAAAGACTTGGTGTGGTCCATTCTTCTTTTCTGGGAAAATCTGAAAAGTAGAGAAGGAAGCATTGTCATTCTTTCATCTACCTCCGAAGCAGTGTTTTAAAGTATCACCAGCTGTTAGGAGGGTTGCAAAGTTCTTTCATTGTTGATAAATATAGTTAGTGACACAGAATAAGGGCACTGCACAAGACTTAAAGGCAGAAGCCAGATGTGTTTCCAAAATAAAAAGAGAACATACATCCATACAAGAGGACAGCACCGCACTAGGATGACAAGTGAGGAGACTGGATTCCCGTTTTGGTTTTGCTGCAGCCCATCTTCCGTGATCTCTGAACCTCGGATTTCTTGTTTTCTATCACTGCCAACTAACTGGTGCTTTCCCCATCTGTCATTCTTAAGTGGCATCCTGGGTTTCTTGTTATTTCATAATGAAATATCACAAATAAACAGCCAGATGCGAGATTCGATCCTGGGACTCCAGGATCTGACCTGAGCCTACGGCAGTTGCTTAACCAACTGAGCCACCAAGGTGTCCCATCAAATAACATTTTTACACATTTACTGCAGTAGAGCATACATTCAGAAAAGTAAACACTTAGTAAGTTTGCAGTTGAGTGACTTTTCACGAACTGAAAACATCTCTATTAACAGGATCCAGATCAAGAAAGAAGACATTACCAGCACCTTAGAAGACCCACTGTGTGCCCCTTCATACTCCCTACCCTCCATCAAAATGTATTATCCTGATTTCTACCAGGATACACTGGCTTTGAATTTTTGGTTTTGGTTTTGCTTTTATATGAATTGTGCAGTATGTACTCTTTGCTTTCTGGTTTTGTTTGTTTTATGTCATGTTTGTAAGATTCATCTATACAGTTGTATGCAGTTATAGATGGCTTATTGTTCATTGCTACATGGTATTCTTTTCCATGCTTGTTTCCCAAATTACTTGCAAAACTGAATGTTAGAGATACAAGATTCAGTAAGAGTGAGATCTTACTGTCAATTGTTTTTTACTTATTCCACATATGAAGATGTATCTGTTTATATACACCGATCTACCACTTGCTTTCTTCCCTCAGTATTATGCTACAGATGTGTTTCCACTTTGACACATGCATACTGAGACCGTTTGAACTTCAGGATGGTAGCCTACTGAATATGCCAAATTTAAAAATGTCTATCGGGTCGATGGCTACTTAGATAATATCCTCCTTATATACATGCAATGTGCATGCCTGGTAGTGTAACCTGGTCTGAGAATGTACACCCTTCACCTTTACTGAATAGTGCCAAATTGTTCTCAAAGCAGGTGTAGCAGAAAGCTGCATGAGCTCCCATTGTTCTACACATGTCAGCACTTAGAAGAACCAGATTTCTTTCTATTTGTTTGCTTGTGGCTTGTTTTTCTTTGCAAACTCGTTGAGGGTAGAATGGTATGTCCCCGGTCATGTTGAACATTTGGTCATTTCAACTCCTGTTTCTCCACAAGTTTTTGTTTGTTTGTTTGTTTCTTTTTTCCCCCACACTCCCCTTCTCCACTTTCCCTACAGATTTTGCAGGTGACAATACAGATATTTATCTCCCTCTCTTTGCTGTTAATTAACAAAAGGGGACTGTCGTCCAATACAATGCTATTCCGCCCAATGCTAATCTGTCCACCTATTCTCTTTATCATCCTCCCCCTGTCTCACTGTAGCTGGCCTCTTGCATTCCACTGAAATGAATGTCAAAATTATCAATGACATTTGATTCCCATGACTTACTTTATTGTCCTCATCTCGTTTCAATTCTAGGGACCTCATACCTGTACCTCCACCCTTTCCTCATTTATCGAAAGTGGTGTGCTCTTCCATTTTTCTGGGTCTTTGCATGTTGTTACTTACTAAAATTTCTCCTTCCTCCCAACCTCGGAACTAATGGTTCCTTTTTTTTTTTTTTTTTTTTTCCAGTGGTTCCCTTTTTTGAGCTCCCATGAATCTCTATCAAATTGTGTGTGTGTGTGTGTGTGTGTGCACGCATACATATACATATATATTACATATACATATACCACACACAAATTCAAGCTTTGTATTACGATTATAGTTAACTAAGATAAGAGAGATTCTGAAGGACTGGCATTTCTGCATCCCCAGTGCCTAACAAGGAGTCTTAGCAAATATTTGGGAAGTAAATCAATAAATCAGGTCAGCATTTCCCTGGGGTCTCTTCCGGTTCTAAGACACTGGTTTAGGGTCTGTGATGACAAAAGCCTGTCTCTTTCTTCACACACTGCCTCTCTTACCAATTTACACAGGTTGTCCTCTCTCTACTGGAGAAATCTTGTGCCAGAACCCAAGGGGTACTAGGCACATTCCTGTCCCAAGCTAAAAAACAGCAGGCTGGGTGGGAGAGATGGTCCCCTGAGTCCCTCATGCAGCAGAGGAGCAGATAAAACCAATTGTGGAATTTCATTCCCTCTCCTCCACTCTTTAAACCTCACATATTGATGAAAGGATCATAGAAGTTAAGGAGAAAAAAAGGGAGTAAGTGAATGAAGAAGATGCAAACAAGAGCTCACAAAGGAATGTTAAGAAGTGAAGATAATCATATGAGCTTTTTAGCCTGTTCAGGATAAAATTAAATGAATCTACAAGAGTCATAGGGTTTTATTTAGATCACTGATGTCTATGCAGCTCCAAGACAGTTGGATCCCAAGGTAGTTTTAAGCTGTCATAGAGTGACATTCTTCTTTTTTTAAAGCAGTTTCTAGAACTCTGTGTTATTGCTAATAAATGTTTTCAGGGCCTCACTCCTGGAAAAACGCACCATCAACACATTACTTGGCCCACTCAGTCTTGTCCTGGGAGATGTGTGAATGTATCCTGTTTCCACCACTACATGTGAGCAGTGGGGGGCAAAACGCAGACCACTGTGTGGCTCTCCTACTGAGAAGACATTGCTGTTGTCCAGAATCTCTTGCCAATTCTAAATTAAATCTGCTGCTAATTCATGCATTTAGCAAATGGCTCTTTTATGTATTAACATTAAATTTTTTAAGATCATACTATTCCATATGTATTAGAGAATGCTTACCTACTAAAATATATTAGACTGATTCAAAGCCCAGCAGTTCTAAGAGAAGTGCACAACACCTTGTCTGCTCAAATACAAGGGCTCATTGACTTCCCAAAGATGTTGGTCCTTATCCTTAAAGTACTACATTTCATTTCAAAAAAACAAAACAAACAACAACAACAACAACAAAAAAAAACTGATTTATTTACACCTTTTTTTTTAAAAGATTTTTTAACTTATTTGGCAGGTAAAGATCACAAGTTGGCAGAGGCAGGCAGACAGAGAGAAAGGGGAAGCAGGTTCCCTGCTGAGCAGAGATTCCGATGCTGGGGCTCCATCCGAGGACCCTGAGATCATGACCTAAGCCAGAGGCAGAGGCCTAACCCACTGAGCCACCAGGTGCCCCTTATTTATACTTTAAAAATGATATACCTCACCCCATCAGTAAACCTAACACACTGTTGAACCTGGTCTATGCCTGAAAGGCCTCTTTCTCCCATTTTCTCATGGACACAGGCAGCTGTCAAATGTGGTTTCCACACTCCCACATTTTACCCTATTTCACAATAAAATAACAAGCGTAAATAGGTAATTATAATAGCACTTTGTTTCGTAGAGCCCAAGGTTCCTGGAAAAACTGCTGTGCTTTATCAATAGCAGATAGATTATCTGCTTACCTACAGTGGCATTGAAGACAGGATTCTCTTAAAGAAAGGAAAAGTCAAATGGAGCACAAAATGGGAATGGAGATGGCTCTAGGAATAGAGATGTTTAACGGTATCTGAAAATAACTACCTAATAAGTATGTGAAAATAAAGACCTTTCAAAAAGAAAAGAAAGAAAAAGAAAATAAGGACCTTTCCACGCGAAGATCCAAGCCATCCTTTAGTTAACACACATTTTTTTAAAACCACACTGCCGTGCTGATTTGGTCCTGACCCAAGAGATGCATTCTACATAGCAAAGGGCTCTGTGTCACTTCTGAGTCTTCAGGCAGGGGTGAAAGGAAGCACTAGGAGCTTATGGAAGTTGACAAGTTTTCTGCCAGAAACTAATGACATCTTTTAATTTTTTAAAAAAATATCAAAATTTTAATTTTAATTCCATTATAGTTAACACCAGTTTTATATTAGTTTCAGGTATACAATATAGTGATTCAAGAATTCTATACCTTACTCAGTGCTCATCATGATAAGTGATGACTAAGGATGAGTTTAATCCCCTTCACCTATTTCACCCATCCTCTGACCCAACTCCCCTCTGGTAACCACCAGTTTGTTCTCTATAGTTACTAGTCCATTTCTTGGTTTGTCTCTGTCTGTTTATCTCTCTCTTTTTTTCTCCTTGTTCATTTGTTTTGTTTCTTAAATTCCATGTATGAGTGAAATCATCATGGTATTTGTCTTTGTCTGGCTAACTTATTTCTTATTTATTTTTTTAAAGGATTTTGTTTATTTCTTTGACGGACAGAGATCACAAGTAGGCAGAGAGGCAGGCAGAGAGAGAGAGGAGGAAGCAGGCTCCCTGCCAAGCAGAGAGCCCGTTATTGGGGCTCGATCCCAGGACCCTGAGATCATGACCTGAGCTGAAGGCAGAGGCTTAACCCATTGGGCCACCCAGGCGCCCCTTCTTTTTTATTTTTATTCAAAGATTTTATTTATTGATTTTATTTATTTATTTATTTATTTATTTATTTATTTATTTGACAGAGATCACAAGTAGGCAGAGAGGCAGGCAGAGAGAGAGGGGGAAGCAGGCTTTCCACTGAGCAGAGATCCCTATGTGGGGCTTGATCCCAGGACCCTGAGATCATGACCTGAGCCAAAGGCAGAGGCTTAACCCACTGAGCCACCCAGGCGCCCCCTGGCTAACTTATTTCACTTAAAATATACTCTCTAGCTCCATGAGTGTTGCAAATGGCAAGATTTCATTCTTTTTCATGGCTGAATAATATCTATCCATCCATTCACCTATTTATCTATATTCCATTACACACACACACACACACACACACACACACACACACACACCACCTCTTCTTTATCCATTTATCTATCAATGGACACTTCTATAATTTGACTATTGTAAATAATGCTACAAAAAACACTTTCAAATAAGTGCTTTGTATTGTTTAGGTAAATACCTAGCAGTGTGATTACTGGATCATAGGATAGTTCTATTTTTAGTGTTTGAGGAAGTGCCATACTGTTTTCCAGAGTGGCTGCACCAGTGTGCATTCCCACCAACAGTGCAAGCGGGTTCCCTTTTCTCCACATCCTCAGAAACACTTGCTGTTTCTTGTGTGTGTGTGTGTGTGTGTGTGTGTGTGTGAGTGTGTTTCATTTAACCATTCTGACAGGCGTGAGGTGTTATCTCATTATAGTTTTGATTTGCATTTCCCTGATGATGAGTGATGTTGAGCATCTTTTCATGTGAATGCTGGTCATCTGTATGTCTTCTTCAGAAAAATGTCTGTCCATGTCTTCTGCCTATTATTTAATTGGATTATTTGGGGGGTTTTTTGTATTGAGTTATATAAATTCTTCATATATTTTGTGTAGTAACCCTTTGTCAAATATATCACTTGCAAATATGTTCTTCCATTCTGTAGATTGTCTTTTGGTTTTGTTGATTGTTTCCTTTGCTGTGCAGAAGCTTTTAATTGTGATGTAGTTCCAATACTTTATTTATTTATTTTTTTTCCCCTTACCTCAGGAGACATATCTAGAAAAATGTTGCTACAGTCAATGTCAGAGAAATTACTGCCTGCGCTCTCTTCTAGGATTTTTATGACTTCGGGTCTCACATTTAGGTCCCTAATACACTTTGAATTTATTTTTGGGTGTTGCATAAGAAAGTGGTCCAGGCTCATTCTTTTGCATGTAGCTGTCCAGTTTTCCCAACACCATTTGTTGAAGAGACTTTCTTTCTCTCGTTGCATATTCTTGCCAGAGACCAATGATTTCTTAGACTTGTGTATACCCAAATAGGAATGTGAAATGGTCAAAAAAAGAGTAAGGCATCTAATCCCTAGCATATTGGACCTAGGAAAGGAACCATTTCCTGATTTTTCTAGGTAATGTTATTTTTCTGTATGTTTCATTCTCAATCCATGTTATTAGAAATGCATACGAGGGGCACCTGGGTGGCTCAGTGGGTTAAAGCCTCTATCTTCGGCTCAGGTCATGATCCCAGGGTCCTGGGATCAAGCCCCACATCCGGCTCTCTGCTCGGCAGGGAGCCTGCTTCCCCCTCTCTCTCTGCCTGCCTCTCTGCCTCCTTGTGGTCTCTGTCTGTGAAATAAATAAATAAAATCTTAAAAAAAAAAAAAAAAGAAATGCATATGAGTTTTTTTTTTTTACTTTGTCCCTTGAAAAAAAGCATAAATACCTGGTTAGATATTTATATATTTCTGATAAGAATATTCTCTGATCCATATTTTTTGGATCATACTTCAAATTCAAATACGGTCATTGAATTAGTCTGAGTTACCTAATAATATTATTTGCTAATAAGTATTCGTCATTTGCTAAGTATGTGATTTCCTCATTCACTAATTTCTATATACATAATCATTGCCTACTTTGTTCCAGGGACCTTGTTAGGACCTAGGGATTCGGAAGTGAGCAAGACAAATGTGCTATGCCATAAAATTTTGCTCTCTTTCTCTCCCCCTAGTTTTCTCATTCTATCTCCTTCATCTCCCACTATTTCTAGTTTTATTGAATACCATCATCATCATCATCATCATCATCATCTAGCTTCCCAAGACACAATCCAGGAAACCATCTTCACTAGAGCTCTTTCTTCCTCTTTATTCCCCTGAAATATGTTTCTTGGTCTATACCCTCTTGGATATCTGCCTAAAGCATTTCAGTAGCAAGGAGATAGGCCTAATAATAAATGGGCAATGAATCTACTTATTATTTAATATCTTGTGCACCAACTAAATGTTTACATACAATATTAGAATTGATATTCCCAATAACCCTATGAAAAATAAAGGATATTATCACATTCACTGCAGAGATAAGGAAACTAAGGCTCAAATAGTTTATGTGAACTGTCCAAGACTTTCAAGTTAGTAAACAGAGTAGCCTGGATTTTAATCAAAGGCATTTTGACTGCAAAGTCTGTGTTCTCTCCATTTTCCCACACTGCTTTGCATCCACCATGGTATTCCCTGACTGTGCATCTCACTCATGGAGATTCCCAGTAGAAGTTCCTTCAGATACACCATTAGCTCATCTCTCTGAGGTGATATTTTATATCTAAGGTGAGATACCACTGTTAGAAGCAGCCATAAAAAAAAAAAAAACACTCAAGGTGAAGCACATAATCTTCTAAGAACTGACTGTTAAATTGTAGTCTGGCCCAGTTGGGAAAAATCTTTTAACAAAAGTTCCTCTTGTAAATTACACTGCAGTTTAACAGTGGGCGAGATATTGTTGTTGTGGTGGTGTTTTTGTTTTTTTTGTTTTTTTTTTTTTTATTAGTTCATGTCTTTTATTATTAACTCATATATAATCACTTGTCTTCTGGTTTGTTGAATTGTTTTTGTTTTTTATCTTTTTGTTTCTTTGTCTGAAATCCCTTTGGGACTAGAACAGTATTATTTTATGTTACCTTTTTTTAGTCAAGGCAGTGCCTGAAAAGCATATCTACTTTGAATTTAGTGTTCAGAAAACAGTTACTGGGCTGTATCTGGGGTATAATTTCAAGTGTTCAAATGATATCATCCAATTATGTAATAAATGTAAAAGCTCTTTGGAAGCAACGAATGGCCACATAAATGAAAGGTGTTATTATGTTGGTAGGTAAACATGGTCTTTCACATAGTATTTGATAAGCATTCTTTTCAAAGAAAGCAAAACAACCTAATGTCACGTGTTACTCTATTAAACAGTGAGTAGCATAATTATTCTTCCTTTTAAATTTTCACACTGAAAAATGCAGCCATTTGGCTTAAAATCCCTGACTCTGTGGGTATGTATAATGAAATTTCTTAATGTGCTACGTGTTCAATACACTAAAGCCTGTGGTTTTCCAGGAAATGAGATGTCTCTTCCAGTAAATTCCAATGAAAGGAGATAAGATTTAAGATATGAGAGCTGACACATTATTTTTCCAACTTGTTTGCATACATTGTTCAAATTAGCAGTGGGTAATCATAAAAGGTGTGTCCTTTATTATGTGTATTGTGAATTTTTAAATGGCAATTACAAAAAACAAGTGAGGTAACAATCATTTAAAAAAACCTTAAGGAGGTAGTTTTGTGTTCTACACGGCTAGATTTCATAACTGCTTCCTTTGAAGTAAAAACTTCATCTCTGTGTAACTGGAATAGATTCTGAAGAAACAAAGATTCAAGAGGTTCAGATGGGCTATAAAAAATGTTGTAATCTCCTACAGGAGAGATGTGATTTATAAGGCAACGTATTTTTTATGACACATCAATGTTTGCAACAGACCAGACCAGTAAGTAAGAAGTTCAGATTTAAAAGGAAGAGCAGCAACATAACTTTCTTTTACAGGTGTCATTTGGCTTAAAACAACCTTTACTAACCCACTGACTGAATCATTTTGAATGTGTGCAAGTGGGGTTTGTATACCAAATGTGTACTTCCCCCACCTACATGCGGAGGCAGGTCCTCTCTGTCAAAACGTTTTCTAATGAAATAGTCATAAAATGATCTGTGCATGTTTATGTTTGACAGTGGTCTTACACTAGTCTTGGGGCTCTTAGCAAATCTAGGTCTCTGCCATCAGATACTCACTTTAAGAAGAGGCAGCGGAGGGACACCTGCGTGGCTCAGTCAAACAGCTGACTCTTGATTTCAGCTCAGGTTATGATCTCAGGGTCTGGGGAAGGAACCCGTGCACTCAGTGAGGAGTCCGCTTGAGAGTTTCTCCCTCTGCCCCTCCCCCACACCCACACGCGCATGCATCCATGTGCATTCTCTTTCCCTCTCTCAAATAAATGTTTTAAAAAAAGAAGAGGCAGCAGAGCATAAAAGCTAATGCATGGGTTCTGGAGGCTAGACAACCTGGGTTCAAAAATCACTTCTGCCTTACGCTAGATAGAAAGAACCTGAAGTGAGTCCTTTGCTTAACGTTTCTGCACCTCAGTTAACTCATCTGTGAAATGAAGATAATAAGGCCACCTCAGAGGATTATTTTGTAGATTAAGTAATATTGTACACTTTACATGTTTAATTCCGTTTTCTAACTAAGTGCATTGTGAGCAATCAGTTAAGACTTGATATTATTTTTCGGACATTTATTCACCAGACAAATTATATAGGTGTAGTTTGTACACATACATCTTCAAGTAATGAAGCTTGCCCCACACCACCTCTGCATTATATGAAAATGTGTAATTAGAGTTTTTAAGCAGTTTTTAACCACTAGCACATTAGCAAACAACAAACACTGTTACACAGTGAAGAGTTTGTTTACTTGGCAAAATGCAGATAATGCAGCTGTTTCACACAACAGTCAAATGGGGGACGAGCTGATTGCAGAGTACACTGAACCCTAGGACGATCTTTAGTTAGAATGTGACATCATTTTCAAGTTTGGATTATTTGAATCATTTTTAAACAAGTTTTAAATAAGCTTGTTTAGTTATTTAAGAAAGCCCAGGCAATCTACTTTTCCTGCTTGTATCTAACCGGTTAGAACTTTTAAAAAGAAAAGGGCTATAAAATAACTAATTTCAAAATCCATGATGTCTACCTCATGGCATGGCTTTCTGGATCAAAATAATGTCCTAGAACATAACCACATACTATAAAATATAATTGATATAACAGTCTAGGCCAATAGGATGAGTCTTCATTCTGTCCATAGACATTAGTGTTATGAATGGTTTCCTTATGGCAATTACATAGTGAAATACCATTATGCATATCTTTCCATGTTCACTTATGGCTGTGTCTATATGACACTGAACATCTGTATGAAAATCAAAAAAGTTCAGTCAACTCTCCAGATGTCCCCAAATAGCATCATGTTTGGCTTATGGACAAAACAGCTGGACTTTGATTTTTCATTTCATTTTCTTGTAGATGTTAGTCTCTTATAGACACAACCTCTTTTGGAGTTCTGTTGTACCACTTACCTTTAAGATTTTAACTGAAAAACCAAAAAATGAAAAGGTTTAATATATAAATATGTTTCTCCTGTGTTGAAAGAGCTTGTAAGTCAAAGATCTGCTAGATCATAATTGGGATTAATGGTCAAGACAACAGCAGTGAGCAATTTAACAGAAGACATGGCATGGAAGTTATTTGATTCAAGAAAGAAAAACTTTGTCATCCTTACGTAGTTAGAAAATACGTGATCTGATATTGGTAAGTTTGGTATTTCTAAAGATTGAGGCAGTGTGGTGTAACAGAAAGACATCTGGAAATCTTGGGCATGAGTTCATATTCTCTCTCTTTTTTTAAAGGATTATTTATTGGGGCGGCTGGGTGGCTCAGTGGGTTGAGCCTCTGCCTTGGGCTCAGGTCATGGTCTCAGGGTCCTGGGATCGAGCCCCGCATCGGGCTCTCTGCTCAGCGGGGAGCCTGCTTCCCTCTCTCTCTCTCTCTCTCTGCCTGCCTCTCTGCCTACTTGTACTCTCTCTCAAATAAATAAAAATATTTAAAAAAAAATAAAAAAAAATAAAGGATTATTTATTTATTTATTTATTTTGAGAGAAAGGGAGAGAGTAAGCATGAACAGGAGGGAGGGAGAGACTAGAGGGAGAAGCGGACTTTCCGCTGAGCAGGGAACCTGATGCAGGACTCAATCCCAGGACCCTGATATCATGACCTGAGTCAAGGCAGCCACTTAACAGACTGAGGCACCCAAGCATCCCTCATATTCTCTTTTTTGACTTGTGCCTTGGTGATCCTTGGTTTCCCCCAAGGTAACAAACCATTACATTTTGTCTGGGACTCTCCCAGCTTTAGCACGAAAAGTCTCCAGTCAGGGAAACCCCTCAGTCCCAGGCAAATAAGTGGCTGGTCATCCTACTCTTCAACGATAAAATGAGGGTAATAATTCAGTCACAAAGCCGTAGTGCAAACTGGTGTATAAGTAAGGCATCTAGCACAGTTGAAAAGTACAGGGTCCCCAAATGGGAACTACTGTTGTCATTATAAACCTCATCCACATTTCCTATTCAGTTTCCTCCCAAAGCAAAGGCCCTCCTGTTTCCATTTTATTCAACACAATTGACACTTCACCTGCACTAGGATAGTCATCTAATTAATCCCATCTCATCCTCAAAGGCACTTAAATTTCTACAGTGAATTTTCCATCAGTGATTCAGTGGTCATCAATTTTATGTCACCTTCACTGAAATCCAAGAAATACCTTTTTTTTTCCCCCCCATGCAGACCCTGATACGCTTCAAGTAGACATTTCAAATAGACATTGTGGAGACTCCCATATCCATAGTAGCCCAATCCACAGGAGGTACTCAGTACATATTTATTAAGTGAAAGAATCATGCCTGACAAATATAGGTTGAGCTATGGTAGACCAATAGAGTCGACATTGACTTGTGGCCTTTCTCTTCTCTACAAATTCATCTTTTCTGTCATGGATCTCACTTAGTATGGAAACCGTGTTACTATTAAACAGGTGTATTTCCTTTCCAGAATCTTCAATATACCTATTGATCTTTAACAAGTGACCAGTCTAGTCTCTTCCCACGCGCTGGCTCCCAGATTGTTTTTTGGTTCTCAAGCAACCAGTGGCTCTCCTGCTGTGTTGAAACAACCACCAGGCTGTCTCTAGCCTCACCCCTGCGTCCAGCTCCAAACTCAAAGAAGCTTCTCTTGAATCCTTCAGATTGCTCTTTTCACATCATCTTATTCTACCCCTAGGTTACTCATTTTTCTGTGCCTGCCACTTCAAGTAGGCCACACTCTTGCTGCCAGCCCTCCCAAAGCCTGCCATCTCAGGGGCCAGACATAAGTAGTAGGAGGCAATCAAGCTACCTATTTTTCCTTCTTTGTCTTCCAGCTCAGGACCCAACTTCTCCAGGAACGTTTTTTTGATGAGTTTAACCTGCTATCTAGCCTGCAATAACCAGGTCAGGACAATCATCCTCTCAGAGCTCTGGCTGCCAGAATCAGACAGAGCTGCATTTTGAATAACAACTATGTCATTTATGGTTGCCTGCCATTAGATCTCTAAGCCAATTTCAATTGCTCCTTCGTAAAACGAGGATAAGAATTGTACTTAAAATGAGAATAATAATTATGAAAATTAACTGAGGCTAAAATACACAAAGCTTGGGATAGAGCAGAAAATTTACTCACTCTTACTCACCCTAACACTCCTATCATCTCTAAGATTGCCTACTTCCCTTTCTTGAAATTCTTTGGAGGCGAGTAATTGTGAGAACTCTTGAATTATATCGCCAAATACTTGGTGTTGCCTTTGGTAAGCTCCTAATAGTCATCACTGGACTGATTCTAGAACTCAGTAGAACTTGAGTCTGTGAGGAAAGATACATATTAGGAATGGATATAGGACCAGAATATTTAGGTTCCCCACTGTAGAAGTGAAAATACAAGACCTGAGTAAAAATAAGTCCTCAGCGGGAACTTTTGAGAACCACAGGAGAGAAAGAGGAAAGCTTACACTCCTGACCTCTCACCTTAGCATTTTTCTTCCTTCTGCTTCCAAGCAGTGAATAATCAACACGTCAGAGTTCATTTAGATCTAAATCCAATTAAGTCTGACCTTAGGGATAGTTACTCATAGCTCCCAGCAGGTGTGTGCTTGGAAAAAATCGTCATCTATGCCCTTTGTTCCATCTTTAAATTACCCAGGTTTATGGTCCTGACCATTCAAGCCTAGCAACATTGCCCATTGAAATTCAAGGAAAACAGCTGCTAGTTTAAGTGTCTAGGCATCTGTGCTGGACAGAATTTTAAGAAATAACCTCTCTTTATTCTGCAGGGAAAAAAATCTGAGGGTTGAAAATTTTTCCATAACATTCATCTATTCCTTATGCTAGTTGTTGGACCATGGGCAACATTACTCAACAACTATGCCTCTTGTGAGTACATATCACACCTGTGAAGTGCTCTGTAAGATCATTGCCAGAATTAGAATTAATGTATGTAATTGAAGTGACACAATACGTCACATACAGTTAGTGCTCAGTTAGTGGTATTCATTATTAATATAATTGGCATTATTAAGGCATTACCAAGAACTTCAAACATATGGTCATTATTTACTATGGAAGGAAACCATTGTGTGTGCACATACATATAAGTGTGTGTATATGACTTCAATTCTCACATTGATCTCCCATTAATACTATTATTTCAATTAGCTTCAGAAGTCATGCTCTAAAATATCTTAATCACAGTTAAAGAGGCTGTAAAGGCAAGCACCTATGAAGATTCTGGTACTCTGTTAGGTGTTTTTCATATATTTTTCCCCATCTATTCCTCACAATTTCCCTGTGAACGATTATAATTGCCATTATACAAAGGAAACAGAGACAGATATAAATATGATCACAGGTTTAAACAAAGTCTTAAAAATTCTAAATTACTTTCTACTTTTGGGGAGACTGGAAGATCTGATTTCTGGTCTCAACTTTGCCCCCTAAGTAATTGTTCTTGAACAAATTACCTCAACACTCTGGTCTACAATTTTTTAATCCATAAAACAAGGGGGTTGGATTAGACCATTTTAAAGATCCCTTCCAGAACTATGAGCTTAAGATGAGATACTCTAAAATAAATCTAAAAATAAATCTTATGAAGACAAAATAAAATAAAGGGACCACTGTTCTTCATTTAGTCAATGAGTCAACAACATTTCTTTGAGTGTTCACCCTTCCTAATATCATAAAGAGAAGAAGGAAAATAAAAGACCCTGTTGGTCCTTGCCCTAATGTGCTTTTTTCAGACCACTTTTATTTGCACCTGGTTTGACATTTGAGGCATGATCCTCAACAAACTGGGGCTCTCCTCTTTTCTCTTACTTTTCTACCAGCCTTTCCAATGAAAGCCCAATCCCATCCAGCAGGATAGAACTTTGTTTATGATGAGAAAGCTGAATGACACCTCCCTCCTTCTTTCCTTGTTCTTTTGAGTAAGTAGACAAGAAGGAACCCATTAAGAATCCAGGAGAATGTCTGGAAAGGGATCAAGGCATTCTTTCCATGAGAAGACTGACCAAATAACCATAGAGAAGACAATGGCTGGGTGTCTTGAATTCTCTGTGAATTTATTCCTTTTTTTCACCATTTCTTCCCTTTTTTTTTTTTTAAACTCAGTCCCCAATGGCTCCTCCCCTCATATCTTTCACTCTTTTATGGTCTTACAATTTTAGTAAAGTGCATACATTGAATTATGCTTAATTGTCCATGTGTCTATTCTTTATTTAAATTTATATTACTGTAATTATGTCAATACACAGTGATGTATACTATGACTACTTCATTGTCTTATACTGAACTAACTATATGTCTATGTCATTATCCTCTGCAGAGACCCTATAGAAGGAAAGCATTCTCATGTTCAAGAGGAAAAAGGAGCCCAGCTTTAATTAAGACTAATATATCTGGCCTAGCCAAATATATATATTAAAAGTGTTTTACCATACAAAATAATTAATGAGGAACTTTGTTTTAAGACCACATTACCCTGTTGAATTTTACTATAAATTTACAAAGATTTGATTAATGTACAATTTTTTAAAGAATAATCTCTTTCTTTTTTTTTTTAAGATTTTATTTATTTATTTGACAGACAGAGATTACAAGTAGGCAGAGAGGCAGTCAGAGAGAGGAGGAAGCAGGCTCCCTGCTGAGCAGAGAGCCAGATGTGGGGCTCGATCCCAGGACTCTGGGATCAGGACCTGAGCTGAAGGCAGAGGCTTTAACCCACTGAGCTACCCAGGCACCCCAAGAATAATCTCTTTCACTAGGCTTTTAGCTCCATGAGAACAAGGAACATATTTCTTTTCCCCTGCACACAGATGCTTGGCATACAGTGGGTGCTTAATAGATATTATTGATGGAATGAGTAAATGAGAGAAGGGATGAACAATTACAATTATGATTTTTAAATGAGGGAGTATAGTGCATTGCCAATTCTTGCAGCATATCAGAAATGACCTTAGAAATATTATTTTAGGCTAAACAAACAAAATGTATTAAAATATTTTAATTATCTTTTTAAGGGAGGTTGCATATATTTGTTGTTTTACACATGAATAATCACTTCTTGTTAATGCTTTACAATGAAAAACAGCAGGCATGAGTGGATGGAGAGAAAAGTGCAGTTTCTGTCTTTGTAGTAATAACATTACTCCTAATATGTGCCCTCGGATTGAACAGTAATAGTTAGCTCTGAGCAGTTAGAATTTTGCTCAATAAAAATAATACTATTAAAAGCAGTGAGTAGGAGATTATTGCGTGCTGTGCCACAACATCATCTTTATGGAAGGGGGAAGGCAGAAGCAGGTGGCCAGCCCTTTCCATGGATAACACTGAATGGGGATGAGCCAGGTTTTGAACTAAGCCTCCCTCAGAAAAAAACAACTTGAGGATCTGAAATCCCTCCTTATCTTTCAAACAGTTGCCATTAATAGGTTGTTTATTCAATGATTATGGATGTGGCTACCATCCCAGTTTATACCAGATGTAACCAGGTAGATTACTGGCAGGAGATATGGTGTTGCTCAGAATTAGGACTGAGAAAAATGACTGTCTTAGTTTCCCTACAGTTTGACCTCTTTTCACCCGGGAATCCCTTTGCCTTTATTTTTAAGGCTACATTCCAGTCCCCACAGTAAACACAGGGTGTATTTTCTCTGTAAACAGTGTTACAAGTGGAGGGTTGAAATGTTTGCTTTGAAAATTCTTACTTAAGCCGTGAGACCAAAAAGGTTCACTCTCTGTCAATAGGTTTCTGATCTTCTGTGATTTGGAAGGATCACTCTTCTCTCATTACACGTTTTATAATACCTGGAACCATAGGAGGGTGTTTGGAGCAGTCTCAGAAAATGGATAACCAGAACCTTGGCTTCTGGCTTTGGTCCGGCGTCTCTCCACTCTGTCTCTCTGAGTAAAGTTGAAGCAAATTCTAATAAACTTTAATGCTGCAAGGTTGTCATGACCAATTAAAAGAAGTTAACATCAATTCCAAGATGCATGAATATATTATAATCACTGAAATTAAATAATATCCCCCCCAAAAAAGTTTGGAATCTTTTAGTAAGTCTATAACTCACAATTTGGATAAGAAGGTGTACATTAATTATAAAGGGACATCCAAAAGTAAGATAATAATCAGGACTGATTGTTACTGACCAGTGAGTGCCATGCTAATAGACCAGTGACCTGATTATGTCTGTTTTCACTCATCATTGTACCCTTAGAGTTTTGCGGAGTGCCAGGCACATAGTGGGCTTTCAATAGGTATTTGAGTAAATGAATGAAGAAAAGGCTATGAATGAGCAAATGAGTGAATGCAGTCAAGTCTACTAGACCCAATCACATCGTTTGTTCACTCTTCATAACCCAGCCATACCCAGCACTTTTATTTATTGTAAAAACAGGAAAACAGAAACATCCAGAACAGCTTTGAAGGGCACTTTCCCTCCCTACCCTTCACCCATCTCGTGGATAACAGATCCTACTTCTCTGAACCCATAATGAGTCCAAGAAAGGACAGCAAATCCCCACAGACATGAGGGGATCTTGGCCTCTCTCTGGAATACAGAAAGGTGTATTGTTTTAAGGATGTTCTAAACGCACGTACCTTAGGCCTCCTATTGCACCCTTGTCCATGGTAAGGGAAACTGTTCCACACCTAAAACAGACAAAATGTTCATGTTACGTACCAGAGGAGCCTGATAAACACAGAAGTACAACAAACAATGGCCTGGAGATGGTGTAGGAGTGGCATGTACCTAGAGTCACCAAGGGCAGAGCTGTCACAATTCTTTTTTGTGTTGTTTACCCTAAAAGGGATTGTAAGGTGCAGAGAACTCAATTAATAGTAAATCAAATAATTTATCTTTTCTTCTTAAACATTTACAGTCCTTCCTTACTTAGTTTTCTTCTTCCATCTTTGTCTCCACCATCCCCTACACTGACTCCACACACTGACCTGATATCTTTGAGTTCAGATGGTTACAGAGGCAGCTGAGAACACTAAAGATACAGTAGTAATTTTATTTCCTTCCAAGCGTTGTCTGTGCCTGGAATGAAGAACTGCACAGAAGGACACAGTGTGGAACAACTTCCATGGCTTTCTGATCTCATAAACAATTCCAGCTATTGGGATCCCTGAGACACAATGTTTCATAAGACTACTTCAGATGACTTCCTGAAAAGAACTAATATCTGTCAGTGTAAGCTAACTATTCTCTCCAGGTAGGATTAGTGTATACCACTCCCAGTGACCACAAAGCCCTAAAGAAATGCTCATCCTTCCAGGATCTCTAGTCAATCTTCAAAGTCAGTCGTATAAACTGTCAACTTCCCTTAAGAAGAAGAGTGAAGAAAGATTTGACCCTCTTTCTAGGCCTTTTCAAGGTGGATCATGGGTGATACTTTCCTGGAGTTCTGTCCATAGGTACTTTTACTTCCATCTAGCATCTTTCATAGGCTTCATGTTTAAGAAAGTGAAAATTGGATTATCTAAGAGGAGTTGGAAACACTTGTTTGCAGTGTTTAAATGTTAAAGGGGCAAAGAACAAAAGAATGACCCCTGGTAACTTTGTCTATTGGCCTGTTTCCTCTGTGAATATAAAATGTCACTGAGGGTTATCATTCTTAGCAAATGTTACTAGAAAATAATGTCAAGTTTAACGGAGATCTGAAAGTTCCTTTGCATTTTTGTTCCTGATAAACTTCTATCATTTTATAAGTAGATGCAAATGCAAATTTTTGTAGTTTAACCTATTGTCAAAAAACGTCATAAAAATACCAATATAACAAAAGATAGTTTGCTCATTAAAATGTTAATCTGTTTAGGTATTAATTTAATATGCTAATTTATTTTTGCTCTGCAATCCTTTACAGCAGAGAAATAAACTACCAGTGTAAAAGTCCTCACATGTCAGTGTCTCATAAAATTCCCCAAAGAGCTAAAAATGTGACATTTATCCACTCAGGTAGATTACACAATGTTCTAATGAACCATTAATTTGACATAGAAGTTCCCCTGAATTCTTTGTGTTTGATTTCATAGAACAAGGTCCAGATTGTCTTTCTTCTAATTTGGCTAATACAAATTATTTAAACTGTGAATTGTGTGAGAATGTTGAATCACAGATATGTACCCCTGAAACAAATAATACATTATATGTTAATTTTTTAAAAAAAATGTATCCGAGTGGTAAAAGAAAAAGACAAGAAGGACGCTTTTAAAAAGACACCTTTAAAACATAATTTGCTCTGGTCATCCATCAGACTGTGATCTTGAACTTTGTAACTTTTAAAGATGTATACAAAAATACTTGCATTTTACTTTCAAATATTTAAAACTATTCCTTGTTTGCAAAGGGTTCCAGGTCGCTCAGTGAAGTTTTACTGCAGTCCTTAAAGAACAACAAATGTGCTGAGTTATTTTTGTGAGTAAATTTCCCAGATTTAAATAAATGACAGAGTGTATTACCTCAGAATTATAAACTAATGAATTCTTCCTGACTAGGTTTCTGCCAGAAGCAAATAATGAAACCTTTAACCAGGAAATGACAAACTTCCAAATTCTTCTGGGGATATTGCAGTAAAATGATTAGCCTGTAATATTAGAGTGCATGAACATTACAAAGGAAGGTTACAGGCAGAAGGAGTTTTCAGGACTCTTAACATTTTTTTCCCAGAGAGAAGCAGGTTCCTGGTCTATTTCCAGAGGTTAAAGGGAAAGATAAACTGATGTTTAGAATATGAGCTTTTCATCGACTCATTTGGTTTGATGACTATTCCCTAATATATATCTCAACTGTATTATTAATAAAACCAATCTCAGTGAATTATTTCAGGTATGTCTTATGAGTTGTTTAAATAGCTACAAATAGGGGCACCTGGGTGGCTCAGTGGGTTGAAGCCTCTGCCTTCAATTCAGGTCATGATCCCAGAGTCCTGGGATCGAGCCCCACATCGGGCTCTCTGCTCAGCGGGGAGCCTGCTTCCCTCTCTCTCTCTCTCTGCCTGCCTCTCTGCCTACTTGTGATCTCTGTCAAATAAATAAATAAAATCTTTAAAAAAATAAATAAGTAAATAGCTACAAATACACACAGAGACACACATATACACATTCTCACACTCACATAGGCTCTCTTGGTTTAGGTTAACTTGGTAAAGAACATTACAGCATAAGTGGTAGAAGCCACAGATCAGGCCAGTTTTGTGCTTGGTTCTCTTACGTATATGCTCATATTCTGAAGCACTGAAAATAAGAGATGCACCAGTTAAGATACTTTGAGCTCCAAGTAAGAGAGAATTCTACAAAAATGTTATTTAAACAGTAGGTACACTTATTATCTCATTAGAAATGCAGGGGTAGGGCTTCAGGATTTGTAAAGTTGTGGCTCAGCCTCATAAAAAACCTGTGATCTTTCTATGTGTCTCATACCAACTGTGAAAAGTGTGTATATTTTTCCTCCTTTCTGAAGGACAGTGAGGCTCAGAAAACAAGGTTAAGCTCAAAGTCACTCTGTTTATGGCTGAGCCAGGAGTTCAGCCCACTTTGAGTCTAGAACTACTTTTCAAATCATGGTAAAGTCATGATATACATTACAGATTTTAAACATCATGAAGGAAATGAGATAATGTTTATTATTAAACACAATGATATACATGAGTATCCATACAACTAGATTTGTTTATTTCACAACTATCAACTCCCTATCCCTATTACACACTTTAGAAAATATACTTTGAGATGCTCACCGTATGGTTGAAATAGGGTTGTCCATGATCATAACATATTAGGAATCATATAAACCATGGCATGAAGGAACCAAGTAGAGTTCCTAAAGTCATTCTAAAGTTTTCAGTTACATTTATTGTGATTATACTAGAACTTCCAGTCTCAACACTATAAAAGAGCCAGGCAGATGAACAATTTTGTTATCATAATTAACTTTAATGCATTTAGTGATTGGCATTCTACTGTCTCATTTCATCATCCCAAAACCTTAAGAGGTTTTTTTCCTCCATTTTCACCTTCATTTTTTTTTTTTTTTTTCCATTTCACAAATGGATGTCTACCTTCAGTGTGTCCATGCCTGGTTGTATAGGCTGAGGACTGAACAACTATACAGCATCGCCCTAAATCCTCCACTTTCTCCCCATACCACCCTTACTCCACCTGAAGAAACCTCCTCACCATCCATCAGAAAAATGTCCTCCATATTTCTGTTTTGAAAATTTCATTAGAATTACCAAATTATGAGCTTTTCATCTAGTCATTTGGTTTGATGACTATTCCCCAAATAAACCTCAAGGGTATTATTAATAAACTGATCTCAGTGAATTGTTTCAGCTACATCTTATGAGTTGTTTAAATAGCAATACATACATACACATACATACAGGGATCAAAACAAATAACCAGACATTTGCATCCCAACATTTCTTAGGAGGTAGGCTCTGAGTGGAAATTCCAAGTATGTGACTTAATGTAGCCTGTTGCAATAGCTCTGTGAAATAAATATTATTATCTTTGTTTTTTACCGATAAAGAAATGGGGACTCGGGGGATTTCTATAGCTCACCCCATGACACACAGCTATTAACAGAGATAGGGATTATGTTCCCTCATCTCCAGTGCAATTTCCACTATAATAAATTAGGGGAGAGATAAGATTCGTTAAGAGAGCAAGGCGACTGAGTGTTTGGCCAGCCTGGAGTACAGAGGGGACTGGGGTCAAGGAAGAGAGAACGAGATGCTCAGAGGAGGCCTCGAGTGGAGAAAAGGGGCAATAGTCAGAAGGCCAAAGAGACACATTTCTTACTCAGTGCTTTTTTTCCAGAGTTAGACTCTGCAGCTAGGCCACTTTCCTATTTATTCCAGTTTCATTTGGTGATACCCAAATTGGGAAATCGCAAAAATAAGTATGTTCAACTGTCATCACATATTATGGGCATCTCCAAGGAACAAGAAACTTCCTGTTCTATATTGGTTTGAAAAGAAAGAAATAATATCTGGAGTTTGCAGTTGAAAGTTTTATATTTGGCAGGATGACCAACCACATGTAAGTCACAGGCAAGTCACTGAACCACCCACTCAGTGCTTTTATCAGCCATTAAATTGGGTAGTAAAAGGGGAATGATATTAAAGGGTTGGGATTTGTTTTTCATTCTCACATAAGGGCAATGCAGAAGTGCCCAAAAGAAACAGATTTTACATTGCATTATTAAAACGTTACCTTAAGTTTAAAAGTGATGCCTTAAGAGTATTCAAAATCTAGGTAAGATGAAATTTTACCCTAAAAGACTAGAAGGGCATGAAGACTCTGCCCAGTATGATAAAGAAGATAGTCATATGGTTTAATGACTAGAATCTAGAAGATGGTGCTATTTACATGAGATAGCTTGTCAGTTCAGAAAGCATTCACCACTGATGGCCTCCAAGAGAATACCTTGTTTCTTACCCCCCTCTCTTCCTCATTTCTTGTCACTCATATTTATCTTCAGGTTTGTGGACCCTTGTGCCAGAGACCTGCAAGACCTCATCTCTTGATCCATTCATTCTTTAGAATAAACCATTATGTAATGAAGAAACACTTTTTTGTTACTATTTATTAAAGTCCATAGTAGAATTTTCAGGCCTTATTAAGATGAAATAGATGAGAATGAAAGGAGAGAAAAAGTAGAGAGACATTAGACAATGGAATAGAATAGACAATGGAATACCTTTCATTCATCATTCATTCATTCATTCATCCAGAAGCCAACATATATTTATAATTGCCTATTATGTGCCAAGTATCATCCTAGAAACTAGGGATATCCAGGAAATCAAACCTGTTCAGTCCACCCTCTGAGAACTTAGATTCTGGTCGGGAAAAGAGAAATAATAAATAATAAAAGCAACCACATAGTGGGACAGCTGATAATAATTGCTCAAAAGAAAAATAAAGCAGGGCAATAGGTTCGAGATGATGGGGTGTTGATATGTTATGCCAGGGATCAGGCAGTGTGGCCATGTATATCAAGATTCTTTCATTCAATATTTATCGACTCCCTTTGAAGAGTTGGTACTGTGCAAGTTACAAGATGAATAAGACATGGTCCCTGCCCTCCAGGAGCCAACAGCTCAGCAGAGAATCTCGCCACCTGCTCCATTAGGCAGACAGATTAGAAGTCTCAGGGCATATTGTGGCAGGAACATTGTACACAGTGACCAATCTGAACAGATTGTAAGTATTCCAAAACTCACAGTGGTTTCCATAAAATAATTTCACTTCAAGCAAACATTTTCAGTTGGTGAGTAACGCTATTTTCCACCGACAGCACTCATATTTGAGGGCTCCTTAATGCATTGATGACTTGTTTTTCTGATGGGTTGCCAAGGATTGTTTGGGTCCTTATTGAAATGTACTTGCTTAAGTCCTCCAAAGCATCTTGGCTGGTTTCTTGTTGCTGTACTGGCAAATGCTTCCTCCTGTACTGAAAAATTTGTTATTTCTGAAAAATATGGACTGTCCCTGGATGGTTTTCATGGAAATCAAAGATAAAAATGAAAGAATTACAGATTTTTTTTTTCAAGTAAGGAATGAAGAATAGAACTTTGTTTCCACTAGACTTACATAAATGTAGGTCACACCCTGGATGACCCTAGTTCTACCATTGCTTTGTTCAGATACCTGACTCAAAAGTTCCTGATTCATCAGGAAGACAGAGAAAAGTATAATTATGGCCCAAATATTCACTTATATAAACAAACAGCTTTTCTTTTTTGTGTTATTAATACAACCTCCGTATTCCAAGTTTACAAAGGTTGTAATAATATAACATTGTTAAAAAGAAAGCTCAATCTTAACCCACTGAGCCACCCAGGCGCCCCAAGAAAGCTCAATCTTGTGAGAGAACAGCACTGAGCAGAAAAGTCTTTGTTTTCTTGAAGACAGAGCCTTTTTTGATAGGGGATGAGAGATCGTATCACTGACAATTGTTGCAGAGTGAAGGAGAAAGACTCGCTGATCTCTCTGCTAGCACAAACGAGGCTAACCATTCACTCTGTGGGCTCCACGTTGGAACCTTCTTCCTCTTCACAGACTCTGCCACATTCCTCACCCCGAGCCAGTTAGAAGACCCAGGAGAGGAAATTATTTGGCCAGGCTGCGACATAAGCACAGGTGGTACCACTTGCTATGAACTTTTCAGTTTTTGTTGGGGCTGTGAGCCGAGTTTATAGTGGTTTGTTCTGTCAGAGAAATGGAAGCAAGAGCTTTTGGCCCTGGCTGTTGATCGATTCTGCTGCTGCTGATTTCCACAGGTTGCCATCTTATAGAGGATACATTTCTTCTCTGTGGCACCTCAGGACCACGATGCCAGCCTGAATCACTGCCAAAGATCCTTATTTCCTTAGTACTCCAAACAGTGCTTTTTTGGCAGTTCTGTCTTATTCTGTGCTGGAGAAATTTCACACCAAAATTTGAATTTTTTGAGCTTTTTTTTTTTTCCTGGCTGCACCAAGGTAAAAGTCAGTTTGTAGTAAATTCAATCTTTTTCCTGCATGTTGGAATTCTTCCCATTGGTGAAGTGTTCGCTCTTATTGTGGCCTCATTTATAGCAGCTCCCAATGCTGTGAGCATGTCAGCTTTAAGGATGAATAACAGATAGGAATTTTGTTATCCAAGTTACTTCCAAAGGCCATGAAAAGTCAATCATTAGATAAGATCAAGAACTTAGTTTTAAATATAAACTCCTTCTCAGCACTTGCAAATAATACCACCCAATTTTAACCCTAAATTCCCCATAGGAACTGAAGGGAATTTAGAGAATCTGATCTTCTCTAACTATTCTGTTTTCTGAGAATATCACCCAATGTGACGTTTACTCCACTGAATCTTAAATAACTGATTCTGTGGCTTACTTGCATGTCTCGCTTCTTTGGAGGACATGATGAGGTGTCAACAGAAAACTTCCATTTTCAGCTCTGTGACTTTGATTCACAGAATGTACTGCAATTAAGTAACATCTCAGGGTGGCCTTTCAAAGTGGGGAGAGTGTCCAGTTGTTGGTGGGTTTGGCTTAGATTATGCTGTTTATTTGTTTGGGTTGTATGTTTTGAACGTGTGCCCAGGGCTTTTGAAAAGAGCCATGGGGACATTGGTATACATGGAACTATAAGCAAGAAAACAGATATTGCCAACACTTGGATTATGGACCTAGTGACATGTGGACTTATTTGAGAGTTAAAAGGATATAAGACAAATTAAAAGGAAACAAGTGGTTTCCAACAGGATAGCTGCCTTTTCTTTTTAGCAAGCAGGAAATGGAAAGTGTA
Source organism: Lutra lutra (assembly GCF_902655055.1). Lineage (NCBI taxonomy): Eukaryota > Metazoa > Chordata > Mammalia > Carnivora > Mustelidae > Lutra > Lutra lutra. The sequence goes on along the minus strand of NC_062290.1, from coordinate 35,490,758 downwards.
AAGCTCTTCTACCCTTTTGGATATCCAAAGATAGGGCAAACTGCCTTGTGTCCTCCTTTCTGAATATCCTTTTCACTTTGTGGAGCTATCTGAACAGAGGGTAACCGTCTGAGCCAGCTAAAGTAGTCATTTATATTAGAGTATATCTGAGTCAGCAAGTATGATGTGGGCATATCCCTGCTCTCTCCCATCATAGTGTTTTCTTCAAAGCCTGAAGGGCCCACACATCATGGGCTACTGAATCCCACAAAAAGAGTGAGAGACTGAGTTTGTGTGTTTTGTGTGTGTGTGTGTGTGTGTGTGTGTGTGTGTGTGTGTGTTCACATTGACCACTTGGGACCCTTATGCCTTTCTACTGCCCAAGAGAAAACAGTCAAACTCTTTGGAATATTTCCTCTTCTGAAAGACAAATTTTCCAGAAACTGTAACCATAATAGCTGGAGGGTTGTTAAACAAGATAGTATAACTAAGGTTGGGGTGGTGAACCAAAAGAATTTGGAAAGTTTGAGAATTGAGAAGATTGGGGTGGTTGACACACACTTTCTTTTCCTTTCATTTTTGAGGAATTTCCCCCTCTTGCATCTTCGTTTCCAATCAAGTATATTTCATTCCAGTCCTAAAATCACAATCATCTTCCCTCCAGTCTCTGTGTGGATTAGGAGTAATTATAAGGTAAAAATAACATTGACTTCTCTCTTGAAATGCGTACTTTTATTCTGAAGAAGGTTTACTGAGAGGTCTATTTTACTTCCCCCCACCCATGTTATAGATGAGATGGCATTTGCAGTAGTATTATGCGGATCTAATACAATGTGGTGTGGGGGGGGAGGCAAGCTGAGAATATATCTTTTACTTTTAAGTTTAAAAAAAAATAAAGAACTGATGGAGAAAGACACCCACCAATACAGCTAGCTCATGGTGATTCTCTTCCTGAGCATAACAGCTAGAAATAGTGGGTTCCCAAGCACAAGGCTGAAGCCGACTGAAATGTCCCAGCATGCTGCTGGGTTTGCACGCCAATGTCCAGCAAATTTCATGTAATTACAGCTGCCTACTGAGGAGGCCTGTGGTCTCCATAGGCTGTTAAGACCTTAGTTGTGGCCAGAAGGGGAGTAGGTAGGATTCAAGTCCTGCTACCAATGCCAGAAGCTAGGAGCTTCCTTCACAGCAAGGGCAACTGTTAGAATAAGCCAGCTGTGCAAAGCAGAATTAAAAAGCTTGTAGATTTAGGTAAAATAGTGCCACCTGTGATTTTCTCCCCCTTTTGAAAGTATGGAAGAAAGAAAGGCAAATCCTAGAAAAAGGGAGCTAGCCTCTTAAGAATTGCCAGAATCTGTTCAGCTGTACTGGGTTATTTTCCTAGGAACAATAAAAATCAATGAATTTGAATGGAGTTATCACTGTGGTTTTTAGAATTACCTGAAAAGCTTGCTAAAAATTCTGGCTCCCCAGGACTAGCCCAGAGGTTCTGATTCAGTGTCGAGTTCCATTCATGGGTCTGTGTCATGTGTAAAATGGGTGATTTACCATCACATAATTATTAGGGACCTTAAAAGAGACAGGTGTCTTAAAGTTCTGCGTGAACTACAAAGTGCCACATGAATGGTGATATTGAATAATGTGGTATGGCGAGTTTTCCTTGTATTTGTCAGGCACTGGGCTAGGAACTCTCAGAGAAATAAAAGAAGTCTGCTATTGTTGTGTAGTTTACATAGTGGATCATTTTCTATTATTAGAGTTCACAAGAAAATTTCCCTCCCAAGAAAATGAATTCCTTAAGCAATATGTGAGCCCATTTTTCTCTCTCAAAGTTGTTTTGTTATTTCTAATCTAACTCTGAAAATAACACATGAACATCGCGACTCAACTCCAAATGTTTTCCAAGGAGGGGTTTCAATCTTTCTGACCCTTTTCTTTCTTTGCTTTAATCACAGATTCACTGGGGGGTGGTGTGGCTGAAATTTCAGTTAGTTGATGGCATTTCTTCCTTTTTTAATTGAACTGCAGGGGATGAAAATCATTAGGGGATGTTTGTATTGTGTTTGGATGAAAGGGTTTTCCTTAATATGTGTGTCTCGGTCACAGCACACATTCTTCAAATCCCTTAATAGTGCATAGTTGACATACCTCACACACACTGGAGGCCTGAATGAGTGAACAGCGGGATGAATGGGCATACATAAAAAACAAGTAAAAAGAAATGCTAAAATTACCACCCTCATATACAAAATTTGGGCTGTGTTTCATTTGTAGTGACTACTTAAAAACAGAGTCCAGTCAAAGGGTTATTTCTTTTTCACTTCTAAAACAAAAGTGATTTCACAAAGAATCCTAAGTTGGAAAATATGTTAGAAATAATCTAGTCTAGTGATTTTGAAATCATGCTTCCTAGAATGGTAAAGCAAGGTTACTCCACCTTGGCTAAACATTTGAATCACTTTGGAAGCTTCTTTAAAAAATATATATATATACACATATACATATACATATACATATATATATGCAAGAGCCTCACTCCCAAAGAATCCAGTTCGGCTCATACATGTGGTCCCTGGGCATATGTTTTAAAAGTTTTCCAGATGATTTTAATGTACGGCCAAGGTTATGAACCTCCATTCTAGGGATTTGGCAGTCCAAACATTTGCTTGTGGTCCATAAATGCAAGTATACTCCCTGGGGTCAATAAAATAGAGTGTATTAAATGGGGAAAATTAGGATGTGCTTGTGCCCCACAGAGTTCCTATTAATTTTAAAGAAAACACTAGACTTTGGAAAGTTCAATTAAACAACATTCTATCATGTATTCCTTATACAGGACATTTTGCAGATATACAAAGTACACACAGAAGATTAAGACTCATTCTTTCTCCTGAAGATTTTACAGCCTTGCAATCTGGAAATATATATGGGTTTTGGCCTGTGGCAGAGGCATAGGGAAGGAATGAGCAAAACAAGGATAGATATAACTTTAATAAAAGGCAAGTATGTATGGATAGCACAAGAAGGCCTGAATCACAGACCAAAGCATTTTAGCTTTCAGCATTTTCTCTAATTTCTCACCACTTCTTTCCCCAGCATAGAACTGACCATACTGAGCACTTTTGACATCCAAACTCTTAGAACAGCATGAATATAAGAAGAAAAAGCAAAGCCCATACCTATCTCTTCTTACCTTCATTTGGTACAAGGGACGATATTTCCTAGAGCCTGTGACTCGCTAGGTAGGTTTCTTTGATAGATGGAAAAAAAGTAAAAATCATGGGTGTCAAGTGTGAAGCGTGTTCTTTTTTTCTTTCTTTTTTTTTCCAGGACTGCTTCTTGATGTCTGACCATTGGTTTCTTTGCAAAGGGGAAGACAGAGAAAAACACCTGCTTGACTTGATTTGCTTTTGTGCTACTTGAGGTCAAAGACTATTAATAGCTCCATGTTATCATCCATTGATTCATTCAGCAGACATCTTTTGAGATCTGCTAATAGTCCATGTTCTGTACTCACAGATGGTGATATAAACAATGGGGACATGCTCAGAGCTTAATAGGATATGAATATACACAATAAAAATATAGGGAGATACCAAATAAGAAAAAAAAAAAAAAGAATGGGAGAACAGAGGGAGAGCAAATTCATTTTACTTAGTGGACTGTAATAAGCTTTGTTTTTAAAAAGATTTTATTTATTTATTTGGCAGAGAGAGAGAGATCACACGTAGGCAGAGAGGCAGGCAGAGAGAGAAGGGGAGGCAGGTTCCCCACTGAGCAGAGAGTCTGATGCACACCTCGATTCCAGGACCCTGAGATCATGACTTGAGCTGAAGACAGAGGCTTTAACCCACTGAGCCATCCAGGCACCCCTGTAGTAAGCTTTGTAAAGCAAGTAATATTTCCCATAAAATGGGCAATTGACAATCAATTCATTTCCTCTTCCTCTCTTCCTATTTCCATCCCTCTTTTTCTTTACTTCCTCAGATACTTAAGGAATTTCCATAGTGTTTAAAGCACCATGATGAGAGTTTTTGGCTCTAATCAGACACTAATCTGCTCTTGAATGGCTGAGAAAGAACATTTTCTAAATATGCACACCCTGTAGAAATTGTTAAGTGACATAATTGAAGTGTAAGATAAGTAAAGATGTATTAAGACAAAGACAAAATGTTTAAAGGCGACTGAAAAATCGTAGTCTTAATGTTTTTGTTCCATTCACTGCTTTGAAAACTGCCCCTGAATGTGTGCGGAAGCATCCGCAGCTACATGTGGGGGCCTTGCCATATCAGGGAAGCAAGGTGAGATCTTGTGACCGATCCCCGTCCAGGATGTCAGGACCATTTTTGCACTGGTCACTTATAATCCCCAGCCTGAGAAGAGGTAGACTCACTGTTATTCGAAAATCAACCTGTGCTATTTCGCTTCTGAGTTTCTGAAAATCATTTTCTGAAACGCTATTTGAACAACCCTTTGGAAATAAAGTCAGGACTTCGTATGGCTTTCTTGCTAAAAATGGGAAAACTGAACTTGATTGGTGGACGCAGGCAGAAGTCTTACAAGCTTTGAGAAACTGCTGTGCTGAGCGTTTTATACCCTCGCTTCCCCCCACCCCCCGCCCTTCCTAAGCCTTGACTCTTGAAGTACATTCTTTCATTAAGGAGATTCAGCACCCTCTTCAGTAGCTGATTGAGTCATTAACATCCTACAGCAGGTCTTAGTCTTGAAAGGTAGGAGTCAGCCTCATGCAATAAAATTTTAAACAAATGCTGCTTTACTTTTCTATCATTCTCTCTCTCTCTCTCTCTTTTTTTCCCCCCTCATCATTCTCTTAAACAAAACAATACAAACATTGGTTGGCCATGGAACCAATAATTGCATTATAGTTTAAAATTTACATTTATTTCCAGGTGATATCCCATACTTTGACATTCTGTAGATAGTGAACCCAAGCTTTTTCTCTTTTAAAGAATCTTGTTATCCCTCCCAAGAAATACCTGTGATTCATTTCTACCATGTGCCCCATTCTCTTGCTGTTCAGCAAAATGGAGCCTGCTTCATCAGTTTCTGGTCTCTGTAGATTTCCCCTTTATTGAGTGATTAATTACTAGCTTTCTGTGACTTCTTAATCTTTTTCTGTATTTTAAAATATTCCTTCATTTCGTAATTCTCTAGTGTAAGATACAAACTCTAAATGGAACATAAGTAACTGCAATTACTTTCCTTTTTATTCAGCTTTGCCTTTACTACCAAAGACATCATTTGGAAAATGTATTAAAGAATCATGAAAGTTTAAAACTTAAAAATAAACATTAGGAAACTAGTTTTGTCAATGAAAACATTAACATTTAAAGATTAAAGTGACAAAAATTGTGCTTATTCCTTACATTACTAACAGAGTGCCCATTTATATTAGCAATAGTTGTATTTTTAAAAGGTGCCACAAATATATAAAGATTGGTTGTCTCTGAATATTTAAACACAATATATTTAAGACAACAACACCAAAACACACTTTTATTGTCAGAGTTAATGGGACTTCTTGACAAATCACCTGTTAAATTTTAGCTGACAGCTTGTCATATATTAATTATAAATAATTGTAATATACGGCTATCATAATGCATGCAACAAAAAAAAAAAAAGAGAGAAGGAAGAAAGGTAATTAGAGTATATCCTTTGTTTCCCCCTTCATTTCTTGCTCACAAGAAAAAATGACCCAGTGTTTCACTTGGGTTGGGATAGTGCCAATGGTTAATGGAATGCCCCACTCTACTAAAGAATTTAATGGGAATATCCATTTGTCACAGTCGCATGCCATAATCTCTAGTAGCAGAGCCAATGGAAAATAGCATCGTACCATAACGTCCTCTATACACTGCAGGTGAGAGTGAAATGCAACAGCAGAACTGAACACTCAGGGTAGAGGGCCTGGCTTTTCTAGGCCTTTCTTTAGAGAAAGATACGGATTTCTTTTCTTTAAGAGAACAGCACTGACAGCAACAAGAAATTCTGCCCTGGAGAAAAAGAAAGCGCCTTTCTTTCGTATGGAGAAAAATGTGAATGTTTGCATAGCATGTCTCAAAATCTCTAACCACCTCTTTGTCTACTGGAAACCCCTTTGTTTGTAAAGAGACTTTGATTGGTGGAATCAGAAAGACCAGGATTAGACTTTCATGTCAATCACCAACTAGTTTCTGCGTAGAAGCTTCCAGATCTGAAGAATAGGACTAATAGCATCTAAATGTGCTGTTTCTGGTAGAATGCATGAGGCCATATGGATCAAAAAGTCAGCATGGCAACTGAAGTACTGTCTTCCTTTCTTCTTCACAATTTAGACGTAATTATGGTATATTTGGATTACTTTATATATGTAGATCCCATGTTCCCAAATGAATCAAACCCGTATATAGTGAGTGTATTTAATATCCATTTGTTTTATCTCTCTCATGTGCCAGTTCTGTCTCTGGAACAAGCAGTAAGTCACTGAAAACTGTTGTATGAATTAAATTTGAAAAACTCTAGCAAACATTTTAACCCTTCTAAAGATGAATAGTTATTTGAAGATCAAAACCATTAATTGTTATTATTCTTTAAAAGATTTTATTTATTTGAGAGAGAGAACACATGAGAGAGAGAGGGAGAGAGAGCAAGACCATGAGTTGGAGGAAGGGGCAGTGGGAGAAGCAGATTCCCTACGGAGCAGGGAGCCTGCTAGATCCCAGGACCCTGGGATCATGTCCTGAGCCAAAAGACAAACACTTCACTGACTGAGCCTCCTAGAGGCCCAACCATTCATTGTTATTCCCTTTGTGCATTAGATGCAAATTAATAAAGTATATTGGACATAACTATTACAATATATAGGAAGAGATCTTAGATATTCATTTTGCTACCTTATGAAACTATCTTCAGAACATATCATTTGAACCTATGTCATGTTTCTCCATTATAACTGAGTTGAAAAACAAAACAAAACAAACAAAACTGGCTCTTACAAAGAAAATATTATAAGCAACAAGTATTTGATTCCTGGTTAATAATGTGTAATCGGAATAGAAGTAAAACACACAGTTTGAAGTCAAGCCGATATAGGTTTAAATTCTATCTTGGCCACTTGTCTACTTAGGTCAGCATGGCCGAATTATCCTCTTGGATCCTGTTTTCTCACTTGTACAATGGGCCTAATTATACTTAACTACCAAGGCAGTTATTAAGACTGGAGCCAAGGCAACAGCCGTGAAACTTTTAATCTCTAGCTACATGATCGAAACATAAGTTTTACAGAGCGATATTTAGTATTTATAAAACTCTTCTTTCTTTTCTTTCCTGCTTTCATTTCTTTTGCTTAAAAAATTGTTCACGACCCACTAGGTTTGCGACCCACGAAAGGTCATGATGCACCTTTTGAAAATAGTGGGACAGCATGATGTTTTAGTATATAATACAAGAGTAACAAATGATTACTGTCATTGTCGTTATGATTATTTTTAGTCTTTTTAGGATGTTTCATTATAGATGAGAATAAAATCTTTCAAGTACTTCTAGGAACTAACTCCCTTGGATGGGGTCCAAAATAGACTCATACTCATTGTATGCTGAATTATGCACTAGAGGGGGTTGTGTTATTGCAAAGATCCTGTGTGCTGTTCATAACAGAATGCTAAAGCAGAAAGGAAGTAAGAACATGTCTAGTCCCATTTCTTCATTTTCCTTCATTTAAGTATAGTTTTAAGATATTCTATATTTATTGCTCATGGATAAGTGGGAAAAACTGATCTAGAACTGGCAGGTAACTAGGAAGAGTTAGGGGCAGGGTGACACTGGGTCATGATATCTGTGTTTTGTGTCTGCTTCTGCCACCAAATAGTTGGGTCTCCTTAACCTCTCGGGATTTCAGTTTCATTACCTGTAAAAATTAGGTGATTTCAACAGATGATTAGCCCACCTTGATGTTCTTTGACTTCAAATCTCCAAACAGTAAACACTCCCAGAGGTTATATGAGATGCCACAGAGTGTTGTTTTGTTACAAATCTGCTGTGAATGTATTATTATTATTTAAAGATTTTATTTATTTATTTGACAGACAGAGATCACAAGTAGGCAGAGAAGCAGGCAGAGAGAGAGGAAGGGAAACAGGCTCCCCCCTGAGCAGAGAGCCCGACGTGGGGCTCGATCCCAGGACTCTGGGATCATGACCTGGGCCGAAGGCAGAGGCTTTAACCCACTGAGCCACCCAGGTGCCCCTGCTGTGAATGTATTAAAGTTTGTATATGGGGTGGCTGCCTTAGCCCACTGCTGCTCAGATGTGTAGAGTCTGGCTCCTGTTTACTCAATCCCCTAGATCCTAAGGCTGGATCTTGCAGAATAATAGCTCAGAATGCCTTGTTTCCTTCTCCTACTGCTACTTCTTTAAAGATGTTTGTTTATTGTGGGATAGGAGCATCTAGGACCTCCTTATGTCAGGAAAGTAGGGTCCTTGGGCTAATCTCACTAACACTGTTCTCTGTCTCCTCTTCTTTCTGGATCCCTTTGCTACCTCTTTGGTGCTCATGTTGGTAATGATCATTGCTAACATTTTCTAAGTAGTCTAACTGGCTACCAATGGGGTGGATTATTTCCTTAACTACACTCCCAGATAGCGGTCAGAATTCCCAGCCAGAATCTTTTAAAATCAGGTCAAATTTGGTCAGACCTCCTTAAAAGTAGCACAGGCATGTGTGTCTCTCTACCAAATGCAACATAAAATGATTTGGGGGGTTTTAAAAACTTTTTTTTTTCTTCTGACATTGAGCTTTGCAGGAGAACAGGGTTCATCAGTTTATGGAGGAGGATGTGGCGATGAGAAAGCCAAATCAGTTTACACCTTGAGTGAGAATCACCGGTGTGGAGCTCAGATATTTTTTAATCCATCCTTAAGGCACAGGGGCAAGGGCCCATCATAACTTGTTCAACCTTTCAGTTCCTCACATCATCAGAAAGACTGGAGGGAAACCTGGCTCTGGCGGTGGCTTGCACAAAGAGAAAGTTCTTCTTTTTACTATAAGGCTAACCATTAAAAAAAAAAAAAGGCACAGAGAAGAGTCATGCCAGAATAATCCCTCCCCCTTCAAATTGCTGGAAAACGAAACTTAATTTAGCAAGACTCTTTGCAAAAATAGGTGGCTTCTTTTTGGAGTACAAAAGGGGCAGAGGATTATTGACCAATCCTTCAGTGTGTTTCAGGAGTACAGCATGCAGATGGTTGGAACAAATGACAGCTTGAGATAATAGTCAGGATGCTAGATCATTAGGATGAACCTAAGAGGTCTGCTTACCTTTGCCCTTTCAAAAGCCTCCAGCCTGCAGGGATCAGTATAGTGTGTATGTGCTGCCCTGAGTGCAGAATGAGCAAGGGGGGTGGCTGGAGGTCCTGCCTTTACTTTATTTAACCTTTCTGACCAGGTTTCTAATAAAATTGTGGTAGGCCAATTGCCAATGGTGGCTTCCAGCTGCTGACTTTCTCCACATGCTGGAGATCCTGTGAGGAGGAGTGAAGAAGGTTAAAATGTGCCTGTTAGCTAACAATCCATCCAGTGTGTTCTGTGGGTGAAGGGTTCACAGCTGAAGCTTGTGCAGCGAAACAACTGAGTGCATGTCTAGGGAAAGGGTTTTATGGTGTTCTTCAGAGAAGTAGGGAGCAGTGAATTTCCAACATTCTAAACACAAGTAGAATGGAAGCAAGACAAGAATTATCCCACTGAGGTTGATGAGAGACGTCCCTTTCTTCCTCTCTGACTCCAAAGTAGATCCTACAAGCATCCCTGAATAAGACGGCCAAGGTGAACTGGGGCGGACACAAACTGTTTCATCAACGCGCGCTCCTTACATATTATTATAACTCCTTTGAATGGGGGCGCAATCAGCATTTTTTTCCCCCAGTGTGCCGGGATGCAGAGCAGGAAGCACCCGTGTGTGCATCTCTTAGGAGATGAGTGAATTTGTTAGAGGGGGTCTTTTCTGGCCTGGTGGATGGATGCTGGGGAGTGACGTCACCCCGCCCCCTCCTCTGTGTGTGTGTGTGTGTGTGTGTGTGTGTGTGTGTGTGGTGCGCCTCCTTCACCCACCTCTCCTGCCTGCCCCTCCTTCGTCCAGCTCTCCGTCCCTTTCAGTGGGTCAGTGGTCCAGATTCAGGGATTCGCCAGCGGGCGCAGCGGGCCTGGCTCTCCCTGCGCCCGGGCGCACCCACACTCACACTCTCGCGCTGGCAACGCGCACGCACAATCTCCCAGCGCTGGGGCACCGCGATTCCGTGGGATCCCCAGCACGGTTACGAGGATTTTAGAAATCACTCAGACAAGGAAACAAAGAAAGAAGCTTTCCAATCACTTTCCTGAGCTTTTTCATTTAAATTCCCCAACAAATCATCTCGTCTCTAACCATAACCACCAGGTTCACGCCAGGTTCAAGGACTGGACTGGACTGGCCATCCCACCTCCTGGCTCTGGGCTCCGCTCGGGCCGGTCTCCAGGCTTCGCTTCGCCCCATCTCCCCTGCTTTCCTTCTTTCCCCCCGGCCTCAGTTTCTGGTTACCTCTCGAGTGCTCTTCACTTTTGGGGGGAAGAAGAGAAGAAGGGGAGGGAGGCGCTGAGGGGGGCAGCCGAGTTGCTATTTGTGGCCAAAGATTCCTCTTTAAAAGAAGCAGCAGCAGGAAGGAGAAAACGAGAGAAGCGGAGGGAGGAGAGGAGACCCGGCCCCGGACCCCCTAGCCGCGAGCAGCGGAGCATCGAGGAACGGGAGGAGGAGGAAGAGCAGGAGGAGGAGGGAGAGCAGACACAGCGGCGGCGGGAGCAGCCTGCGAAGCGAGCGCAGGGCGAGCAGGAGCGGGAGGAGGAGAAACGCCGCGGAAGCCTCCGGCTCAGAAGGGCCAGGAGGACGGCCCGAGAGGAGGAGGAGGAGGAGGCGGAGGAGGAGGAGGAGGAGAAGGGGGTAGGGGTGGAGGGAGGGCGGGGGGACGCGCTCCTCTGGATGCTGGATTTTGGGTTTTTGGACTCACTCGCTGACTCTCCTCCACTTCCTCGCTCTGGACTGGGCTGGCCATTCGAGGGCCGGGCGGCGGCAGCGACTGGGGGGACTCCGGCGGCGGCGGCCGCAGCTCCGCGGGATTAAATTGGCCGCCCAGAGGCGGCTGCTTAGGCAGGCGCGGGCTGCGCGGCCGTGGCGGGGCGCGAAGGCGCTGGGGAAAAGTGCTGGTGGCGGCGCGGGAGGCGGTGGTGGTGGTTGCCCGGAGCCAACATGACCAGGTAAGTCCCCGAGTGACCCGGTCCGCCCCCCTTTGCCCTCCCCTCCCTAAGCCCGGGGCTTGCCCTGAGCCGGGCTCAGGCAGCCGGCGCCTCCAGGGCCGGAGCTTCTCACTCCCGCGTCCGCGAGCCCAGCGCCCGGGCACCGGAGCGCACACAGTTTGCTCTTCTGAACCTCCTTGGGCAGAGGTCCTCCTCCTCCCTTCCACGGTTCGCTTGTCTTTTAAAACCTCAGACCAAGGAAGAGTGGCAATTCTAGAGAATGAGGGTGTTTGTGTATGTTTATTTGTGCGACCCCCCGCTCTCTCCTCCTTGGGTGGGTAGAGTATTGGGGAAATGGAGGAGCTCTGGGGCAGTCGGACCCTACCCAGGGATTCTGCCTCTGCGTGTATCTATATCTATCTATCTATCTATCTTCTTCTCTTCTTCTTCTTCTTCTTCTTCTTCTTCTTCTTCTTAAGAGGCTGTGATTACTGTTTTAAGGAGGGCTGGTTATGGTGAGGGGGCGAATTCTTTTTCTTTCTTTCCTCTGAACTAGTGGGGGGAAGGAGAAATAGCAGGAATCCAAGTCTACGCGGCTGCCATAGAGGAGGGGGATTGTTTTGGAGACCTTTCCATGGCAGAACCAAAGATCCTAGTTCTGCTACGGGAATCTGCTGTTCTTACTCATTCCATAGGGAAAAGAACGGAGAATTTATAATGAAAAATCCAAGTTGTAGGAAACAATTTTAAAAGAAAGCCACAACAAACCAAAGGTTCTTGGCTTCTCTATCGATTTACTGTAGCTTTTATGTAGGCATGTAGAAAACTTGGATTGTTTATCTATTAGGTTGATTTTCATTTACAAACATTAACAAATGAAGTCAGTTTTCTTATGCTTAAAAAAAAATCTTGAAAACTAAAGTGTAAGCTGAGCTTTCATTAATTGGGTGTTCTAGGATTCCGAATAGTAGTTAAATTCTCCAAAACCCGGACTATCACATCTACTAGTACTGTTTCCAGCTCGCCTCCCGTATACGACTTGCCAAATGTCTGTTTTCTAAAATTCTTAGAGTGATCCCCCAAGACCAAGCTACAGTTGTGACTTAAGCACCCAAGAATATTCCTGAGGGATCACTCTTCCTGTATTTTCTCTTAAAGCCCCCCCTCCCCCGTTTTAGATGCCTATAGACACAGTGACAGTGACTTAACAGAGCTTAGCACACTCATTCTGAGCCTCAGAGACTAGTAACTGCTTGTGACTTGAGAGAGATTTGCTCTTGGACTTCCAGAGCTACAGACATGGACCTTTCCCTTTGATGTGTTCTTTCCAACCATCCTGTAATAACACACATATGGGGAGTTGGTCCAACCGTTCATACTTTTGACTCTTTTGGCTATTTTGTCTGTTTGAAAGTGTACACACCCATGACTCAACTTGAGTAAAACCAAAGTGATGTACCAGTACTTGAAATATCCTGATTTTAAGGAATATTTAGATGATACCGACCTAAAGATTGTGTTATGTTGGTAATATGATGATATCCAGAACAATGCTTAGTATATATTATGCTTGTTTTGAAAGCATATTCTGTTATATGCCACAGATAGACATTATTTTATTGATTTAGCAAAGAGAATAAATTTTCAATGCTAGATGTCCGAATTCTTGAAATAGACATCCTAAATGGACATTGAAGGAAAATTTCTCCACCTCTCACCTCCCATAATTATGTACTGTACTTTGCTTTTCAATGGAGCTAGCAATTCTGTGACAGATTTTTAAAATTCACCCTCATGCTATCAGCTATTATTGTACTTTCAAAGTGTGAAATTGACAAGCTGGTCAGTTTCATGAATTCAGCTGTCAGATTGTGTCCAGTTAAAAATTGCTAAAAGCTGTAAATGTGCCTGCCTGGAATTTTCTTTTGTAAAGGAAAGACAGCAAGAGGATGAGGATTAAGGGGTGTTATTAATTGTACATCTTTTAAAATAGGGGCACTCCAATGTGAGTTTTTATCACTGGCTGTTGTTGGGAAATACGTGTCGATTTCTACTATTTTAAAAGTGGCCTTCAGTTTGTATCAATACTTCATTTAAAATAGTGAGCACTTTACTTAGAAATTATCTGTTCTTAAACCCTTCATTATAATAAGTATAAGAATGAAATTCAAAAAGAAAAAGTGTCTCTCAAATAATACTTTAATATATTTTAGTAATATATCACTTTTTTGTAATGACATGTAAAAAGGTGGATGTTAAATATTTTATTGTGGAGGTTATATAACCCAAATTCTTCTTGGACCAGCGCAGTGATAGTTACTAAAGTAATTAAATGCGAGGATCTTCTTTAATATGTATGTATTTTGGTAGATAACCATGAAAGTAAAACTGATTAAAGTATTAAATACAGTGACTTGATTTGCCTTTTAAGAATGACATTCATGTAAAGCCAGAATATCTTCAAGTGGAGAACTGAAAATCGGAATCCCCTCATCTGCTGCTGTTCGCTGAGCCACTAGGGGCCTGTATTACTGTTCTTATATCCAGGAGATACCCTCCTATGGCAGATGCAAACCCTTCCTAGAGAGACATTTAAAAAAACAAAACAAAACAAAGTAGGCAGTCCCCTAAGTTTTTCTTTTGTTTTTAACCTATTAACTCATGCTCTAGTGTTAGTCATGGACATTGATTGAAGAGTTTTTCAAGAACATTATTTATAGAGCTTCTGAAACTATGATGGTGTAAGGTGATTTTTTTCACATAAAATGTGAAACAAAAGAAGTATTTGTGTAAATTCATATGTGATCCCAGATTGTCAGTGTATGCCAAGGATAAACAAGTAGGAACATTAATAACTTTTTTTATTGGACTGATAAGGATGTTATTTGCATAATGTAGGGTTAAAAGATAAATGAAGCAGAATTACTTTAAGGAAAGTGTAGTCATAGATTGATGGTGTGATTAAACTTGCTTTGTAAGTGCTGTGCAAGTTAGTATGGAAGGAGAATCTGAGGCTCAGTCCAGTTTAGTCAGCACTTGAGGGACCTGGGCTGAAGATGCACTATACATTTTTAAGTGTCAGTTTCACAAATTTGAAATCGACCAGCTGTGGCAATCTTGATGGACATTAGGCAATAAGGTCAAGTATACTTACACTGTTCCTTTGTTGATTTTCAGTTTTTCAAACTGACAAGGGTGACTGTTGGTAAAAGAGCACGCTACCGGCATTTGCATATTGGATTTCCTTCAGATCCAGCTTGATTTATCAAGCCATGAAACAATTCTATTAAAAAAAAAAAAAGATGCTATGGATAAATGAGAATTCATTAACACAATCCCATATGAAAAGGGCCATTTCAGGAAAGATGGATTTCTCAAGGTGATTTTGCTTTAAAACCACCCTTCTTCAGTTTCAGCGGTGTAGTTGGGTAGTCTGAGAGGTAAAGTATGTGTGTGCTCTAACTTGTGATCCTGAGAGCTCAAACTTTTACACTCACATCTTTACATCTGTGCACTTAACCTTTGCTCAAGGGTACCCTTTTAGTTGCCCAAAATTCCTGGTTATCTCACAAATGAACTTTACCTTTGACATAGTGTGCTCAACTGAGTGGCCATAGAGTATACCTTTAGGATTGGTATTACAAGATATATGAAGTGCTAAATATACAGCTGTAAGTATTCAGTTTTCCAGAGTACTCACAGAATGTATTATTTTTTTTCCCCTTATTTCCTTAAAGGGACAGTAGTTTTTGGCTGAAAAGTTTAGTGTGAGAAAATAAGTTCTATTTTAAGCCAGGTCTACTCTGGGTGTCTTATTGCTTTATGGAGTTATTTACCTTTTCTTTGTACTGTTTGGTTTCTTTGAAAAATTCATTTTGGAAAGCTACTTACTTGTGATGGCACAAACGCAACGTGCAGCCTGAAGCAAAGTCAATGTTTAAAAACATTTTTTTTATTACTGATGATTTGCCAAGAAAGAGTAAAGAGGGGAGTTATTTTTTCTGTGCCCTACAGGAGTGAGGATTCCCGTATAACACATCATCTAAGATACCTGGTAACATGTAAGAAGATTGCTTAGAAGGGATTTTTCAATGAATTTTATTCCAACAAACATCACTTGTTTAAGATTCTGTAATTTCATAGCACAGTGACATTTCCAGCAAAGGATCCATTGTTTGGGGATATGTTTTCTATATGGATAATCTCATTTTCTTGTAATTAGTACTTGATAACACTTTTAAAATTTGATGTTTGGCTTGCATTTGTTTTGACAATTGAAGTATCCAACTCCCTCCCCCATTTTTCAAATAAAAATGTGTTTCAGCTCTTTCACAGTTAAGTCCTTATAAAAGATAGCTGAGAGAATATATGGCTTGTGCTTCCTGATTGTTCATTATATGAAATTATGGCCTTAGACGTAAAAGTTCAGCATTTTCTTTGCGTCATAAGTCTTGGGAAGGTCAAAGAGTGAATACTTATATGTTATAGCAGTCTCTGACCTAATGCAACCTAAATAATAAAGTCATGACAGTGGCACTAGACTGAAGCATTAATGAAGTAGAATTGTTACAAGAAGTATTTCAGAAAATCACATTTAGGTCCTCTGCCCCTTGTTTCCCCTTTAATAAATTGCCCACTTAGCTTTCATGTAATCAACAGTCAGCTTGCATTTTCTTCTTTTAACATTTAATCATTAAGTATTTTAAGGCTTAGACATTAATTTAAGTATTATATCCACATATACTACCATATTCTCAAAACAATGTGTTGGAGGAAAAATGATTAAAATCATGCCAGTAATGTCCTGCCTTCTCCCTTTCCAGATAATCCATTCAGTATCTTTCTGTTCATTATTTTCTATTTGGTGCTGATACATATAATTGGATCATGTCAATACTTGTCAGTTTGTCTATTGCCTTTCAAAAATTACAGAAAAAATAGAGCAAAACTGAACTTTTTATTCACTTTTCAACATTTACTGTCCCTCAAATCAAGTTCCTATGTGTCATAGTTGAGTAAATTAAATGAAATAATTGACAATTTGGGAAGCTAAGACAACTGATTTTGTCTATAAGCCAGCAGATCAGGTGTACCAGTAGATAAGTAATGTTGAGACAACTTAGATGATCCTTATTCCCCACCTGCAGTAAGCAAACCTTGCTTTCCTTTGTAAATGACTGTTCTTAGCTGCCAGGCTTTTCTTTGGCTCCTTCAGCATCTGTAACAAAACACAAAAGCAAAAGCAGCCATCTGAAGCTAGGCTTTCTCCAAATTCTTTGGATTTTCACTGACCAGAAACCCTGTTTAACTTTGACATTCTGATAACAATGTCAGGAGCATGGTGACCTTCACCACATTGCTATTTACTGGATTTAAGCTGTGTAACTCTTGTCAGTTTCATGAAATTGATTGAATTTATAAATTCTTAATTGTCTTTTGTTAACAGCCTTTGGGCTATATTCCTTAATGCAGCAGTGGCTAACTAAATTGAGATTGTGAATTACATTGAGAGAACAGCACTTCTCCATATCATTTTGGGATTAGGAGATATTGTACTTTCAGATACATAAAATGATCATCTGTAATCATTGGGTCAAAAGTGATAAGAGACTTCTCTTGTAAGCTTCAGTAAATCAATTTCTCTTATTAACAAAAATTTTTGTGTTAGTTCTGATCTTATAAATAATTGAAAATTAGTTCTTGTTTCATTTTATTTAATCCTATTAGTATATAAAGGTAATGATAACGATTATAAAATCTCAACTGACTTCCTTCCTTCCATCCTTTCTCCCTCCCTCCCCTCTTCTTTCCTTCTCTTCTCCTTTTCCTCCTTCTCCTTCTTTTGCTGCAGTGAAAAGAACATAAATTTGATGCAAGCAGAACTGAATTTATACATTAGTATTGTCACTTATATGTGGAATCTTGGGGGAAGTTATATAACATTTCAGTGTCTCGGTTTCATCATCTGTAAAGTGGAGAAAATAACCATAGATACAATTAAGATCCAGTTAGATAATAAGAATTTACCTTATTGTTCATTAATCAAAATCCTGGATGTAAGAGTTATATAAGGAACATGTTATATTCGTTAATACTGGTTTCTCTGATAGAATTCTGCTGTCTTTAGTTATCTGCTGTAAATTATTGCTACCTGACTTAAAAATTAGGACTTGTTGGTTATGGACATTTTGTGTAGGTTTGTTCAGTTTTCACTGTTGTCTACCTGCTGTCATTACCACACATGCTAGAACTGCAGTTTCTTTCCAGCATGTTGATTGAAGTCTGTATGCATCAGTACATCATGGGACACTATCTCAGAAAGCTTTTAAAGCAAAAGCTAGAAATGATTTTACCTTAAGTACACAAAGAGAGCATTTTGTTTTAAAGTAAAAAAATGTATTAATAGATTCTTGCTGATATTTGATGTGGAGCTGTGGTCTGGGGGAAGAAGTGTTTAGAAAAGTACTTAATTAAAATAGTGAACCAAAAGAATTGCCATTTTCTTCTTTAATGGTAGTGCATCTTAGAAAGCTCCTTAGCTCTTTGCCCAGCGCAGCTGTCCTTCCCTGAAAGATCAGGTTTCAAGAGCAATGATGGATGGTGGGTGCCTGTAGCCAGTTGTGGGGTTTGTTCTGAGGTCAAATGTATTGATGGAGGATAGGAATTTACTGCCTTCTGTCTCTCCCTAAGATCTGCCAGTACAATTTCACAGAGAAAAATTAGACTAGACACATCAAATGCTGATCCAGTGTCCCATTATAGGTCAAAAAGACATTTGTTTTCCATGTTTAAAGTATTTTTTTTTCTTCCATTCCCCCTTCCTCATGTTCTATCCCAACTGAAAGGACTTTTTGAGCATGTGCACTAATGGTTTACTGCAAATAGACCCTAGCGTCTCTGTAAAAACAAATCAAACTACTTGCAATAGTAACTTAATTGAAATTTTATTAAAGGATTTTAAGAAAGAAACAAAATATGCCTACCCATTTTCATGGTTCTGTTTGAAACAGTTCAGTGTGTTTTTTAGGTACATGGTTTTATACTTTATTTTAAAGGGATCTATCAAGATTATTTGGCTTGTTGGGAATAATAGTAGTCTATTGGAAATGATGTAAATATTGTGAATCTACTTAATGACCAAGGAATGATTTTCACTTTTTTCCTAGGTGGAAAAATTGTAGTATTTTTAAAGGAATAAATTTTGGGAAACATCTTCCACTGGGAACATCCCCTGGATGGTAGCTGTTCTCTCTGAGCTCTTTCTTTGGCACTTTTTTCATCAACATTGTTTCCTCTTAATCTGATGTTTTGGCCCCTGCGTCTCCATTTCGTCATTTTTTCTGTGGCCCTCATCAGGTCGCCATTTATCCTGTCTTCTGTGATATTCCTATCCACCTCTAACAGAAGCAATGATTTCTGGTAGATGACCTTCAAAATAAATTTCCTAACTTCTTCATGAACTTCCAGACCTGATTTTTTTTTATCTGCTTATTAGATAGTTGAGAAATAGAAGACTCTCCTGTATCTCACACTCTGCATTTTGTAAACCTAAAACACTCTCTACACATCCATACACAAAATGACTTTTTTTTTTTTCTTGGTACCTCATCATCTGATTTAGCTCTGCACTAGAAACTTGGGTGTCACCTTTGTCTCCTCCCTTCCTTTCATTCTTGTCCCCATTCAATTTTGCAGGTTTGATGCCTGTAATCTCTTTTAACCTTATCACTCCTTTTCAACTGTGTCCCTTTGCCATATCGTTGACACACTCAACACACCATTCATAGCTGCCTAGGCGATCTCTGTGTTCTCACACTTCTCTCAATTCTTCCTGAAAACTTTCCTTTTTCTGAAATGCCAACCTTCTCAAGTCTGCATACCCATGTACCGAATCCTCAATACAGCAGTCCAGGCACTTTACAATTGAACAAGCACCCTCCCTTACAGAACTCTAGGTACTTACCCTCCAGCAGCATCGAGAGTCCCTACCATCAGGGAGAAGAATGCTTCCAGCACATCCGGTTCTAACAGTACCGTCTCTGGAATCCCCTTTCTCTACCAGCTGTCCTAACTTGCATCCCTTGAAGTCCTTCTAATTATTCTCTCGTTTTCTAATTCTCAGCTCAAGTACGTGCCCCCTTCTTGATTTAGTTGGAGTTGAATTTAATTGAAATCATGATTGTGAAGAATACTTGTTCATTGGAACCTCTTATGATGCTTGGGACACATATAGGTAAAAACCAAATTTCTGTTAATTTTTCTGATATTAGAAGTACAGTAGCAGTGGTCGATGTGTCAATTCATATGAGTACCTACTATGTGCCAGGCATTGGCATGGCACATTTTTTTCAGTACCACACTTAATCTCTAAAGTAAGGGTGTGTAAGTTTGATGGTTTTGTTATCACCAGTTTATTTAGGAGGAAACTGATTCATTGAAAGGTTAAGTGACTTGCCCAAGGTTACACAGCAAGAAATAGTGAAGAAGGAACTTAAAGCCACGGTTTTAAGTCAAGCAATATTATAGTCCCAACTCTCATGCACTCCAGTCTTAACCCTCAATATATGCTCATGTCTGACAGGATTTTTAAAATTTATTGCACCAGGCAAATAAAACCAATATGGTGCTTTCTTGATCCAAACTCAGGAAGAATCTTAGGTGTTAGTGTAGGTTGTCCTTCCCTTATTTCCAGTGAATCTCTTCTGCTCCTTTCTCTGACCAGAGGCATTATTATTATTATTATTTTTTCCTATACTTAGATTTGGGCTAGATGGTCTTTTTGTGATAGTCACCTTCCAACTCCAGAATTATGTGCTTTTCAGGCCAGTGACACAACAGCCTGAGCTCTGGAGCAGAAGTGGTTAAACAACATATTTTCACCAAAAATAGTTTTTAAAAATCACAGAGGCTGGCATTTTCATAACTGCCCAACAGGTAAGGGATCAAAGCATTTTTATAAAGAGAAATATGGATCCAGCAGGACTATCTGAGGAGCAGCTTCCCATCAAAGAAATGAAATTATGCCAAGTGACTTATATATACATTCTATTTATTGGCAGCCTGCCTTACCCAGTTGTATCTGGGGAGTTTAGTCAATTATAATGTCTCTTCTAAAATACTCTATTTTTATTGCATACCTGTTAATTTCATTATCAATAACAGATGGATGATTTGATAAGTTTTTCTCCATTTAATCTATTTTGTGAAGGTTTAACTTTTTTTTTTTCTTTTTTTGGGAGGCTTCCGAGGTCTAATTCTGGGTTAATTATGATTTTATAAGTAATACAATAAAGGATTTACATTTGTTTGATTATTTGGAAAATTATCTTTTTCTCTGGCAACAAGGCACCCTGAAGTTTTAAATCAGACATGGCACATAAAATAAAGTTACATGGAAAATGCTCTGGTCTTTTATGGCTCTTCTAGAATGTCAAAAGTTAAGTGTTCTTTGCCCGGGCTTCTAATGCACTTCTTACAATCATACACTGTCTTGTTTAACCATGTTTTCCTATGAGTTTATCTGTAAATGGAGCCTCTGAGAAGCCTAGAGAAGGGTATCCTACCTTCTCTGGGTAATGTGTAGTGAGGCCAGTTACAATCTTAATAAATGTGTTTTGATGATAACAGTTATAGATTAGGAATGACAAGTTCCATAAATATTGTTATGCATATTCAGGTACTACCAGAGAAATGATTCCCTAAATGCATTTGAGTCTCATTTTACTGTTATTTAGACTCAACTTGATCTGATTTATTTTTACTGAAAAAAATGAGGAAATCTATAATTTAAATTTTGATTTAAAGTTTGTCACTTAAAATCTGTTTTCTCTAAAATTTGTCACTTCAAATCTGTTATCCCAAGTATACCAAAATGAATATTAATTTCCTTTCAACCAAATTATACACTATCTTCTGATATGTTCTCCGACATCTGTTGGCAAGGTCCACATCATCTTTTGCCTGCTTTGCAGCCTCTCTGTGTTCAGTTGAGAACACACTATTGTTGCTTCTCTGCTCTGTAGCCAGTATAATCTTTAAGCAACTCGGAGTTTCTCCTCCAAATGTTCTGATGGTCCCACATTTCCTTGAAGTATGGCTTGAAATAGGCAGCAAAAGTCACCTGGCCTTTGGTGCTTTACCTTTGCCTTGTCTCTTGCCACCTTGTCATTCTTGTGTTCATTTTCTCTGTTCCCTTCATCCCACCCTCAATGCATGTACAGTCCAGCAACATAAAATTATTTGCTGTTTCTAAGATGCACTACTCTGACTTTTCCATCTTTAATTTTGAGCATGTCCTCTCTCTTTCATGTGTAAATTCCCTTCCCCTTCCATTTTTGCCTGAGTCACCTCTTCCATCACCTCTTCCTTTTCTATCTTGGCTGACAACTCTTCCAGGAAGACTTCCCACTCTCCCAAGACTGGATACCCTTTATACACTAAACAAGCACTGAATAAATTTGGCAGTTAATGTATATCATAATGTATTGCAATTGCTTATCTATGGTCTGAAGAATTACAAATTCTTTGAAGCTGAAACCCATGTTTTCTTCCCAGTGGATCTATAGTACCTAGCCAATGACCTTGCTCAGGGTAGTCATAATATTGGCACATAGCTCTTAAGTATTCCATGGACAGATCATGTGTGAGCAGAAAAATCAGGGATGGATTAGTTCATGGCCCAAATCTTATAACCCATAGGTTTAATATTTAGCTCTACAGTTTATGGTCTCATTATCAGTTGCTCTTTAGTAATTAATTTTTACTTTACTTGAGCTAAGTTTCACTTACCTAGTTCTCTACCAAACCATGGCAAAGCCAAATCTGAGTATACTGTGTGTATCTACTCGTATGTCACTAGACAAGACAAATCTGCCTTTACATCTGGCTGGGGTAGGAATTCCCAGATGCACTTAATTCTGACACATGGTCATTATTGAACCAAAAGCCATTGCCTGGCATGATTGTAGCTTGTATTTGTTTTCATTTTAAAGGGCTTCATCCAGGCTGCCAAATGTACAACAGGTGCCTTCATTTTATACTTGCCAATCTGTTGTTATTCAAATGACCGCCGGAACAGAGACTAATGGTGTCTAATAAAATTGATCTCAGCTCTGGCAAGCCAGGCTTACAAGAGCACGAGGAGTAGGAAGTGCAGTGTGGAAATATGCTGGTGCTGAGTGTGCCGGGTGAAGCATCCAGTTTTTAGGAGTTGACATATGTCTCACACATAGGCCCCTTGATTATGTGCAGCTGTGGAAATTTTCCACAGCCTAGTGTTCCTTAAACACGAGGATTTGTAACATCGAATCTTATTTTTGATGGACTTGCTGGGTGGTATGTGGACAGGACTGGTTGTGCCAGCTTATGGATGGATGGCTATGCTGTGTCTGTAAGGCACACTTAGGTAATCTTTTCATGCCAGAGAGCTGGCAGGTATGATGGCTTTTACTTCCTGTCATCAGAAATTTGCCTTACTGACATCATAAATTCTCTGCAAAACCTGACTATTAACAGAGTTAACCAGGAGAGGAATGTGTCAGTTTGCAAATAGGAGCTCATGTTTGGACATTTTCATTCAGACTGTGTGTATAATTTCTTGGGTTTTTCTCATGTTGTATAGGAAGTTGGCCCCTGGAAACCTTTGCCACTAAGGGAAATAAACTTTTGATGACTGGCCATCAAAAGTTAAAAGCATAAGTGTTGGCAAATGTTAGAATCAGTTCTCACAAGGACATGGGATTGCTTTTTTTTTTGGCAAGGATTTTAGAGACCTCATTTTACTATCTACCCGCTCTCCCATTTATGTATTCATTCTTTAAAGTGCCACACATTAGACTCCCTTAAATGCAAGGAACTGTGGGAATATACAGATGAACAAAACACTGCCAAGTATAATTTGCACGGACAAATAGACTGAGATCTAGATTCTTAAGATTTTGAGAAATGTGTGCTACATAAAACCCGTTTCCTATTGGAGAGCTTTGTGTTGTCATGTGGAAAAAAGCTACTCAAGTTCCATTATGATACTGGAACTTATGGACTCACTAAATAGTAGTAATAACCACTACTAGAATAAGAGAGAGCGGCTATCGCCTTAGCTACCTGGCCACACGTCACTTAGCTCCACAGTTAATTGAGCTCATCTAATTTCTTGTGACCTAGCATATAGAATAATTCTTAGGTTAGGATTTGGCTATTATTGGACCATCTTTTTGTATTATTTATACCCATCCTACTTGAAAAAGGATTTGTGGCAGCTATGAAATCATATGCTTCATTATCCTTAATAAATCACCTTGGTAGAGCAGACAATGGATTATTGTACAGATGGTTAGTTTCTATGAGAAATTTTAAAAAATATGCAACTTCTTAGCCTCATTCTGACTGATATTTTATTTCAAAGCATTTTTAAGATGATAGAGCCTTTAATGGGGTATGCTGAACTAGACACTTAGTGAGTCGTGTTCGTCCTAAAAAAGAAAATAATAAATAAATATATATGTAAAAAGTAACAAAAATATGACTAACAGTGCTTAACAAATATATTTAAGAGGACTGTTACCATTTCTTTTTTTCTTTTCTTTTTTTGGGGGGGGGACTGTTACTTTTTCTAATTGTGTAAATTTTTCGAAATAATCTTCATGCTTTAGAGGAAAAGATGCACATTGATGTAGGAGGATTTTTTTAGTAGGTTTTTTTTTTTTTGCAGTTAGAATTGAGAAAAGTAATGAAATAAAAACTTGCATCTGCAAGCCTTATGAATATAGTATTACTTTTAGGTAAAGGGGAAACAAATTATCTTTTAGGTATTTTAAACATAAGACTCTTTTTCTTTTTTGATTATTTATGTACCAGAGTGAGAAACTCCACTGTTTTTGTGTCTCCAGATGAGAATGAAACACATTTCTTTCTGTAAAATAGCTGCCTTGGCCTCTTTGTTGTAGGGATAGCCATTTCTCAGAGAGTAAATGGGAAATTTTCCAAAGGTGTTAGAAAGGACATTAGATTAAATCTTATGTGGTTTAGCTGAGGGAACTAAGACCCCAAGAGTTGAAGAGACTTCACTGTCCTAGCTGGCCCTTCCACCTTGGTCTCCTGAACTCTAAGTCATTCTTTTCTGTAGTTAACGCTGTCCCTCCCAGAAATGGGGTCTTGGCCAATGCATTGCTGGTTCTGAGTTAGAGGAAGGTTCTACATCAGACAGTATCTGCTTTGATAAGAATTCTACTGTCTTTTTCTCATCAAAATTCAAGGGAGGGTGATCTGAGGGGCTCAGTCTGTCGAGCATCCAACTCTTGATTTCAGCTCAGGTCATGATCTCAAGATGGTGGGATTGAGCCCTGTGTGGGGCTCCACTCTCATCTGCAAGTCTGCTTGAGATTTGAGTTTCTCTTTCTCTCTCTGTCCCTCTCCCTGCTCACATACTCTCTCTAAAATAAATAAATCTTTAAAAAAAAATTTCAAGGGAAAGAAAAGGACCTAGACCTTCCTTATCACATATATGGACATATATATATCCATGTGTGTATATATATGTATATACACATACATATATCATATGGATATATATATATATCCATATGTGTATATATATGTATATACACATACATATATCTCCATAAAATTCCAAGTCTCCTTACTACTTAATTAAAATTTAATATGATTGTAAACTTAGTTTTGCTAGCTGAATTTCAAGTGGTCAGTATCCCCATGGAGTTGGTGGGTGTGATAGAACAGCAGAGATGTTTCCATTGTTGCACGAAGCTGCTTTGCACAACACTAGCCTACCTGATCAGTCTGAAATGTCACTTGTATTTTAAGGTTTCATATGTAACAAAATAAAGCTAGACCATTTATGTATTGACAACACCCATTGATCTTAGTAGGAAAGAATGTACCTGCCAAATGTAGGTGAAAGATACTGTGTCTCAGAAATACGTACTCAAGGAAAGTGAATTGATAGCGGAATCTCTGCTCTGTGTCTCACGACAAATATGCATACTCTTTACTTTGTCCCTGCGTAATGGAGAGGGGGGACACCTGCCTTGAAGTTAAGGAAGGAGGCAAATTCATGACCCCGGGTTCTATCGCATGTCCTTTCATTCCGTTAGCAGTCTTTTCTGTTATTTTCCAAGGGGTTTTTGTTTGTATCTCAGCCATTTCACCTTCAGAGGGTCCCCAAGAAGGAGTAAGTGGTGGCAGTGTGGCTGAAAGGAGCGGCTCAGGAGTGTGATTGTATTCTTTAACATCCAAACACTAGGCTTTGACAGTGAATGGGGACACTCTTAATGGGACAACAGGTGTAGACTAGGCCTTTCTTTCTTTCTTTTTTTTTTTTAAATTTTTATTTATTTGTTTATTTGGCAGACAGAGATCACAAGGAGGCAGAGAGGCAGGCGGGGATAGGGGGTGGAGAAGCAGGCTCCCTGCTGAGTAACCCCGATGCGGGGCTTGATCCCAGGACCCTGAGATCATGAGCTGAGCCGAAGGCAGAGGCTTAACCCACTGAGCCACTCGGGTGCCCCTAGACTAGACCTTTCTAAGCCAACTGGATAGTTCTGATGTCTTAAAGCTTCATATGCAGAGCAGAGCAAATGTGTCTTTTATAGGTTGGCTGAAATGGGCAGGAGGGAAGCCTGAAGGAAATCCCAGGGATGCAAAAGTGTTACTTACCTAGCCTTCACTTAGTATCTTTCTTTTTTTTTTTTTTTTTTAAGATTTTGTTTACTTATTTGACAGAGATCACAAGAAGGCAGAGAGAGAGAGAGGAGAAAGCAGGCTTTCCGAGGAGCAGAGAGCTGGATGTGGGGCTCGATCCCAGGACCCCGGGACCATGACCTGAGCCGAAGGCAGAGGCCCCAACCCACTGAGCCACCCAGGCGCCCACTTAGTGTCTTTCTTACTGTCCTTTTGCTTTATTATAATGCTCTTGAATCTTGTCAGGGATCAAGCCAAACCAGTGTCACCTGTAATTAATGCTGTCAAGTAGGTATCAGAAAATCTGTTAGAAGTCACTGAAAGGAACGTGGGGTGGATGAGGACCTCCATACTAACCCCTGACAATTCAGTGGGGATGAGAGGCAGAGCAGTCCAGACAATTCTAAGGCTACAACTTAGCCCCTACCCCACCCTCTTCCACCCTCTCCCAGACCCAGGCAAGGGTTAAAGTTCATTTTAATGTTTTTATAGAGCCATAATAGAATAGTCAGGGGAAGGAGGAGGGATAAAAGCTGAATTACTTTATAACAATTCCTGGAAACATAGCCTCACTTTCTCTCAACCAGCCTCTCTTTTGGTCGCAGAATCTGAGATAATTGTTTCCAAATGCCTTACTCTTTTCCCTTCACATCTTAAATCTCTATCACCTCCCACAGGGAGCACCACAGGTTCTGATATTTTTAGTTGCAGCCTTTGCATTTTTCAGGTTTTTTTTTTTTTTCATTTTACTGTAGTTATAGAAAGAAGTTACTTTGTTTTAAATATATATGCTTTAGAAACTAGGTAGCAACAGTTAGGGGTAGTTTCTTGTTGTTGTTTGTTTTAATCAGTTCTGAGACTCTTTGTGGTTATGTATCTCCAGTTACATAATCAAAATCAGAAAACAGTTTTCTGAGGGATAAGTGTTTTCAAAGGCAGTTGTTTAGAAATACAGTTGGTGTATTAAGCTGTACTCGTAGCTTTAAAAAAAAAGAGGCAAAAGTCTCTGTTAGGGGATTGTATATATGAGATGGTGAGGGTGCTTGGTACAGAATAAATTGGGGGTTGCTTAGGACCACGAAATGTGTCTCCTACCTCATTCTCAGAATATTTCTCAATTAAGAAAATAACAAAGGTTGTTTTCATTTCAGTTATAACAGATTTATTTATCTCCTCACCAAAAGGATTCATGGCAGGGATGGGAGTTCTTATACTTCAGGACATTTTCAGCCCCCTTAACAAAGTGGAAAAGTGGAAGGTCTGCTTTGAGGCAATTCATCCACTAGATACTGAGGACGCTCACCTCTTGCAAAGTCCATTGTTTCAGGTCTTCGCTTCTTATTGTGTTTATGAGTACCATCTCTATCAGTAACCAAGGTGAAAATCAGGTTCCTCTGTAATTAAAGATTTAAATCTTGATGGTTGTAAGAATATTATGATAGGACAGGAGCTATATGAAACAGCCACGCATTTTCACCCCAGAAAGATATAGTAGTCCATCCCTCAAGCCCACCACACTGCAGTCATGGTTTATAGTGCTCTAGGTAAGAACATTGAACTTGAATTCGTCATTATAGAAAGGATACTGAGGACTCTCAGGTAAGGTGACATGGTGATCTGTATGTGGCACTGATCCTTGTTGGTAAAAGGCTCTTGCACATATTTTTACAGGCCCTGGAGAATATGCAATATTAGATCCAGAATAGTACTGCAGTTAATTGATGTAATTGGTGCCAGAGGGTTGCAACGTCCATTAAAGGGGCAATTAATCATTTTCTATCATTTAATTATCTGAAAAAAAATTAAGGATGGGCATGATTAGTATTCAGAAATATGTAGTTTATGTGTTAGTATTTTGTTTTATTTTTTATTTTTTTAAGATTTTATTTATTTATTTGACAGAGATCACAAATAGGCAGAGAGGCAGGCAGAGAGAGAGGGGGGGAAGCAGGCTCCCCAATGAGCAGAGAGCCCAATGCGGGGCTCGATCCTAGGACCCTGAGACCATGACCTGAGCCGAAGGCAGAGGCTCAACCCACTGCAGCACTCAGGCACCCTATGTTAGTACTTGAAATTTATGTAATTATAGCCCTGCCAAATTAAATACTGAGCCCCAGGGGTAGCTGGCATTCTGAGTAGAACCCAGAAAGGCACATAAATGTGGAACATCCCACTTAGGTGTGTCTGACAAGTGGCAGAGTAAGAAAAGGTAGGTTGGGTTACAGCAGGGTGATTTGAAAGAAAATATGAATCCAAAATAGTTTTTTCTATGCACTGCTCTAATACAGTGGTCAAGCAATATTCTTTTCACTTTTCTCTACCCTTTTTATTCTTCTATAAAGTGAAAAAGTAGTATAATCTAATTATAGAAAATTTAGACTGGGAAAAAAAAAGTCACTAATAATTTTATTACCTGAAAACAACCCACTGTTCTGACTTGAGTAAAATTTTTGGTCCTTTATATTCTAGTGAATTTTCTGTTAAATGTCAGTTAACATTTTAACATAAATACATTTTTCCCATCTTGCCTCATATGATCATTGTCTTTAATGGCTGCCCAATATTGCATTGACTAGAAGTGTCTCTTTCCCTATGTTAGCCATTTGTGTTTTTTTCCCCATTTATCTCACTATTTCAAATACAAAGCTTAGAAGAACATTTTAATGGAGATAACTTTTTTCTGTATTTTATATTATTTCTCTTAGGGTCAATACATTGAAGTGGTGTCACTAGGTCAAAGGATATGAATGTTTTTATGACTTTTGAAACATGTTGCCAAATTGCATTCCAGAAAGGATGTATGTCTTGATAATGCCACTCTTACTGGTGGAGGATATTAGTTTTGTTTTGTTTTTTTCCCCTTTGTCAGTTTGAAAGCAATCATCTAGGTTTTCTTGATGTAATAGACAAAACACTGCCTCCTTATTATTTTAATATGAATTTATTTAATTACTAAAGTGATAATTTCTCCCTAATGTTTGTTTGCAGGTAATTATTCCTGTTAAATGAATTGTCTTTGCATATCCTTTGCCTCCAGGTCTTTATTCATTAGTTCATGTTATTTATATTATTGGGCACATTATCTCTTTGTCTGTTTGTGAAAAATGTACCTTAAGTCTTAGTATTGATCTTACTTTAGTCATTCATTTTACATGCAGAATTTTTATTTGTAATTTTTTATAGTCAAAACCACTGATGATCTTTTTCTCTATTATTATCCTTATTATAGTTAGAATTAGAGGTCTTTTCCTTTTCTAAGATTCTCACCTGTTTTTTCTGGTGTTTTATTCCCCTTGTTACTACTTTATATTGGTTCTTCAGGCCAAGTGGTTCTGTATAAGATAGTGGAATTTTGGAAGTACTAGATAACAGGAAATATCATGATATTTGTATCCAGCATAGAAACCTGGTACTGCTTTGTTAGAATAAAGAATATGATAAATCCACAACCAAGAGTTATATGTACATAGGTTTCTTTTAAGTTGCCAAACTAGATGGTCTGTTATTTAATCAATCAATTTTTATGTCACTATTCATAAATTAGTATTTTTGTTTGTTTAGTTATTAGAAAATGGAATACCATTTAGTGAAACAGATACATTAAGTTATTTTTTAGTTAAATTAGCAAAGGATACCTTTAGCTGATTTTGGAAATGAAGTATTTCTAAGCAGCTCATTAGAACCTAGATGTTTCCATAAAAAGGAATGTTGTTTGATTGTGTCACCTTCAAATCCTCTATAGATGACCTATAGGTCATATGTAGTTGTAGTACAAAGCAAGATTCTAAATAGATTTTTTTCCCCTACCCTGCCCATTGTTTATCCCCAAACTACATAGTCCTTTCTTCCCCAGTTATTTATAATGCTCCTTTACAAATAATTTTATTTGAAATCATTATTTTTTTTAAAGATTCATTTATTCCTTTGAGAAAGAGAGCAAGCAGAGGAGGGGAAAAGGAGAGGGAGAAAGAGAATCCCAAGAGACTCTCCATTGAGTGCAGAGCCTGTCATGATCCAGGGGCTCAATCTCACCCTCCTGAGGTCATGACCTGAGCTGAAACCAAGAGCTGGATGCTTAACCAACTGAGCTACCCAGTACCCCTGAAATCATTTTAAGTTTTATATTATTTTATTTTTCTATAGGTCCATGACTGAGTTAGTTATAATACACTTTGAATTACTGTCCTTTTTGCAAATCCTCACTATTATAGCTTGCTGGGCTGAACACTTCTCATGTTTTCCTTAGACATTTTTCTTTGGTGTTTCCTTCCATTTTATTTTTTGAAATGAACTATAGTTAACCCTAAAATTTTGAGTTAGAAACCGAGAACCCTTAATTCGGATGTTCACAAAATATCATTGGACTTACTCATGTTCTGAGAAGTGGGCACATTACATATAATTTAATTATAGTCAAAGGCTTGATTATAGTGGGAATTATTTCCTTTCTCTTTATAACATTACATAAAACAAGCGAACAAACAGAAATACTTTTGTTTTAAACCATAAGTGACTCTTAATCTCACAAAACAAACTGAGGGTTGATGGGGGGAGGGGGGTTGGGAGAGGGGGGTGGCTTTATGGACATTGGGGAGGGTATGTGCTATGGTGAGTGCTGTGAAGTGTGTAAACCTGGCGATTCGCAGACCTGTACTCCTGGGGATAAAAATATATGTTTATAAAAAATAAAATTAAAAAAAATTTAAAAAAAAAAGAAATACTTTTGTTTTAAATGGTACAGTTTTTCATTTTCAAAGTTAGATACTAGATAATTTTCTAATTAGGGAATGCCTATTTTGACTTAAATCCCAGTTTTCTTGATTCTAGAATCTTGTGTCAATTAGTTTCATAGTTGGAAGAAAACGACATCTAATCTGTGTATGCGTTAGTTTCTCATCTTTTCATTCTATATGCTATTTTTAAAATGTTCTCATTGGATGCCTGAGTCGCTCAGTCCATTAAATGTCTGCCTTTGGCTCAGGTCATGATCCCAAGATCCTGGGATGGAGCCTGTATAGGGCTCCCTGCTATGCGGGGAGCCTGCTTCTCCCTCTGCCTGCTGCTCTCCCTGCTGTACATGCTCTCTCTCTCTCTGACCGATAAATAAATGCAATCTTAAAAAAATAATAAAGTGTTCTTATTAAAGTTCTGAACTGAAGACCTAAAATTAAGAATTATATATTAAAGATGAGATTTTAAAAATTAATTCCTATATTTTTCGTAAGGATGGATTTTGATTATATATTTGGTACGTATCAGTTGTTCTGTAGATGTCCTAATGTTAAAACCTTTTTATTTTTAACTAGAAACAAAGCAAAACAAAACAAAACCGTCCAAGAAGATTATGGGTTTCAGTGATTAACCAATAACTCTGGTCTTTTTGAGATGTGCCAAAGGCTCTCTTTCTTTGTGAAATAGAGCATATCTTGTAGTTTGCTTTGTCAGTATTCTATTAAATTATCAAAACAATCAAGTTCTGCATTTTGAGCAGTATTTATGCTTGAGTTAATTCCCAAGTTTCAGGGCCACTAACTTTATATTTATTATTATTTACCAATTTAGCCATGTCTTAATTTATATAATAGAGCATGCAGGAGCACATATAACTTAAAACTCCAGGAAGTGAAAAATGGCATTTAGACAGTATTGTTTTGAAATTTATTATATATAAGTATATATATATATATATATATATATATATATATATATATAAAATAAACAAATATTTACTGAGTTCCCACTGTATCCCAGACATGAATCTAGGCACTGAAGATGGAGCAAGGAACAAGAAAGCCAAGATTATTTTCTTAGGGAATGTTTATTTTTGTGGGGAGATAGTCAATAAACAGATACACAGTGGTGTGAAAAATAAATGAGATAATGATAAGTACAAAGAAAATACATGGCAGGGGAAGTGGAGACATTTAAATGACCAGTGCTGGGGGTGTGGTAGACTCAGAGCTGCATCCTGGAAAGTGGACATCTGAGACGGTTATTTTCTGGGGAAGAAAAATTTAGCAGAGACCAGTGAATGCAATATACTGAGGCAGGAGTATGCTTGGATTGCATTTCTCAACTCTTGAAAGCACATTTTCTTCTTTGCTCTATTTGTACAGGCTACAATTCTAGACATACCCTGTTCACTGTACCCAGATGCCTCAGATGCTAGGCCACACCCACCCATGCTCTCTGATCTCATCCTGGTGCTTGAGAGCCCAGATGACATCTCACTGGCCAGAAGGGCCACAATTATCCAGTTCCTCTGTCTATCCCATGCTCCAGTTCTGCTCTGCTGATTCTCGGAATCTGAAGTTCCAGTCCTCACTTGAATATCAGCCAAGACCACTGCATTTCCTGATTACTGACTTGAACCTCGGGTTTTTGCATGGCCTCGATCATATCTGTTAGACCTTTCCCATACTGGTGGGTTCCACAGTCCAGTCATGCCCACTCCTTTAAGGCAAAAGTGTTGAACATGCTGAGTTGTTGTTTAATCTTAATCACCCCACATAAATTCAAGTTACAAACTAAGCTGCCTCTATAGAGCACTTCTTTATTTACTTTCTTTTCTGCCTTCATTTTAGAAAGGAAAACAAAATAAAACAAACCCTCCGAGAAACAAAAAGTTTCAGTGTCTTGTCCATTGTTATAGAGGGAGGACCCGGTGGGATGTTTGTAAGAAAGCATTATCTTTGCATGCTCTACCTCACTGTGGTGATCTTTGGAAGCACTGGGGTTTAAATTCCTGCTGTCTAGCTTCTTTTGTCCTCAGTCTCCTTTTTTCTGATGTAGGAATGATAGGAGCACTTGTCTACTACTATTGCTGTGAACATTAAGTGAGATAATGCATTTAAAGACTCCTGTGCCTGACACGTGGGATATTCCACACATAAAGCAATTTTTACTAGTATTGATGCTACTACTATTACTACTTTTGCCGTTGTTCTTCCTCTCTGTATAAACCTTTAAAAACAGATGTCTCGGGTGCCTGGATGGCTCAGGTGGCTAAGCGTCCGCCTTAGGTTTAGGTCATGATCCTGGAGTTCCAGGATTGAGCCCAGCATTGGGCTCCCTGCTCAGCAGGGAGTTTGCTTCCCCTTTTGCCCCACTTCCTGCTCTTTCTCTCCATTGCTTATTCTCTCTCAAACAAATTTTAAAAAAAATCTAAAAAAATTGATGTATGAACAGAGTAGTTATTAATGACATAATTTTGAAGTAAATAAGAACAAATTATAGAAGATGGTCAGATGTTTGACAAAAGTCTTTTACATAATTGCTTAATTTCTTAAACATTTTATCTATAAAAATTAAAGCCTATCATGTAAATTACTGAATATTCACTTTTTATACAATAAAGCATATTTGCTAAGTTATTTTCCATTCAACTTCAGAGTATTATTAATATCTATATAGTGGTTGAATTCTGTCTGTTACCAAGATGGAATCATGCATCTAGTGAGTTGCAATCGTGTTATATCCTGAAACTTTAAAAATTTTTTTTTCCTTGGCTTTATTGAGATATAATTGACAGAAACATTGTACAAGTTTAAGATGTACAGTGTATAGCTTTGACACATTTCTGTATTATAGCATAATTACTACCACAAGGTTAACTAACCCTGCTGGCCCATCACATACTTACTATTTCTTTTTTTATGATTTTATTTATTTATTTGACAGAGAGAGACACAACAAGAGAGGGAATACAAGCAGAGGGAGTGGGAGAGGGAGAAGCAGGCTTCCCACTGAGCAGGGACTTGCTCAATGTGGGGCTTGATCCCAGGACTCTGGGATCATGACCTGAGACAAAGGCAGATACTTAATGACTGAACCACCCAGGTGCCCCACTATTTCTTTTTTGTTGTGAGGACATTTAAGATCCACTCTCTTTGCCACATTCAAGTATACGGTACAGTTTTATTAGCTTTAATCACCATGCTTAAATCCTAAAATTTTGTTATGAGGTCTAGAGAATAATTTGAATTTTTATATGACATCTACTAAAGCGATAAATGAATAAATTGAAATAATTACATGTTATCATTTATAATACATATCTCCACCTATGGGACTCAATTCTTTCTCCATCCTTCTGCCTGTCACTGATTGTATATCAGGCTTATAGATCATCAAAAGTAGCCGTGCCCAGACCTCCTACAGAAGCTTCAAAGATTACATATTCAAATCAATGTTAATAACCTCTTGGGAGTAAGGGATAGTAGAGTACTGTCCAATAAGATTCATTCTTTAGCAAGGTCTTCCTTTATGATAAGTCAGAAGAGGAAAGCTCTAAACTTCCCATCTCAACCTATAATCCTTATTTTTTTTTTTCTTTTTCACCATAAGCTCTATGTCTGTGGCTTCCAGATAAACTAGATGGGTTACCACTGTTGTTCAGATTTCTGGGCTCCACAGAGAAAATACCGAGTCAATTGTATGACTGATTTGTTTTTAACTTGGGCAAAATAAGAATAGGAAAGAAAATGTATTTTATGTTATACAGCTCTCTGGATGATGAACAGTGGATATTAAATTTATGAGAGTACTAATAGGAAGTGAAGGGTTGCATTTCTTTTCATTTAGAATATTATTTTCTGTTCCTTGGGGGGTATGTGTAGTTATTCACTTCATGGAAAAATGAAGCCTCAGGCAATCTGGAAAAAAACCCTCCAATGTGGAGAAATATTAAATATCTAGCCTCCTTCAGACATGATTACTTTTACAGCTGAAAGATTTCATATTTAAAGTAATCCTCTTTGTGAAGTCTTGTGATCCTGCAATGTGACCATAAACTTAATCAAAATCACTTTGTTAACAAAACACAGTTAGTGGGTGCAAACACTAGTTAATTTTCTGTTTCACATAACTTGAAGTGTATTGTGGCCCTGCTCAGTGAGGCATTTCCGAAATGTTGTGTGGCTGTTTTGGTAATCGCCATAATTGACTTACTCGCTTCCTTGTGATTCATCACACATTTTCCCCATAATTGTCAAATTGTGGAGTGTGATTTGATGAAAAACATGATGGCTTTAGTTGCCGTTGTCCTCACATGTGACATCTTTTAGTTGTTGTTCTGCTTTCACGTCTACAAAAATACTGTTCCTCCCCATCAGATTTCACTGTGTCTTGCAGGATTTTTCTCAAAGCAGTTCTTCATTCAGGTAAATTAAAGATGGGCTAGGAATTTGGGGGATTATTAGATTGATTCACACCCCTTTACATTACATTTTCTTTGCAGGGTCTTTAAATATATTTAGGGACTAGTTTAGTAGTGATTAGACATGTGTGAACACCATACACATATGTGTCTGTGTGTGTGTATTTTTTAATCACCAGTTACTGTTTGCATTCAGTGCACATTACAGCTCTCAGAAGACTGCAAACACTTTTCATTATTGCCTTTTATCTGTCATGCTGTTTGAATTATTTTACTGGACACTACTAAAGTAGGAAATGGATACAAGTAAATTGCAACTTGTACCCATTTCCATCTGTCAAAAAAGCGCTAAAGGAAAAGTAGAATATGGCCTTTGCAAAACGTTGTGATTTCTAAAGCAATTTTGGCCAAATTAATATATGTAAATGGTCTTTGCTTCTGTGAAACTTTCTCTGAGGTTTTACAGTGTTTATAATACAGTCAACTCAT
The DNA here is from genome assembly GCF_902655055.1 of Lutra lutra. NCBI lineage: Eukaryota > Metazoa > Chordata > Mammalia > Carnivora > Mustelidae > Lutra > Lutra lutra. The sequence goes on along the minus strand of NC_062290.1, from coordinate 35,455,174 downwards.
AAAAGTAATACAGTGTTGAGATGAAAAGCAAAGTGTTTACAGAATGATACATTCATTCTAGCTGGGGCTGAAAGAGATGTATCTTATATGAATTCTTTTTTGTTAGTATTGGAGATGATGTGTCTGATTCAGAAGGACTTTGAGTTTGCATTTAAAGGGATTTAGTGTGTGTTTATAAAAAAAAGTTTAGCAAAATTTAATAATGCTCACCTTGTCATTTCTCTTCCCATCCAAAATGACTGGCTTTACTGAATTAGATTGAGGTTTTCTTTTTAATTGTATATGGAATTTATAATCTCTAGTCCAGTCTCTGAACATCTCTACATAACTTACTCCTAATGAAATTTTATAATGGTATAATGGAGGCAAGCCAAGTGTGAGCAAGACTAATACAGAGTGAGCAGGATTGTTTTATTTTTTTTAAACCAACTCAGGTTTAAAGATTTCCTGACATTCTCCTAAGATTCATTAGGTAGATCCAACAAAGACAATGATCAGAAATGAGAATATCCATTACAAGTGCAGGATTCGATGCATAAAAATTTTGGAGGAGAATCTCTAACAGTAGCCATTCCCTGCCTCTTCTTCTCACTCTAAAATTTCAGAAAAATAAAAGCAAAACCATTTTTGTTTGAGTGTTTAACAGCATAAGATTTCTGGGCTTACTTGGTTTGTGATATATTCACTGAATATAATAGGCAGGTTCTGGAGATCCCCACCCCCCACACCTGCTTTTCCATCTTTTCCTTCCTTTTCATGCTCCCTGCTTTCTTTCCTTCTTACTTTATGAAAAATGGTCTGGTGTTCTGTGGACACCTGCAGCTGAGATGATCCCATCGAGAGCTACAGTGAGAGAGGATGGGGCTCAGCAGATGTAATGAAGCTGAGTGCGTGTGTGTGACTGCGACCTTGATTGAGCACACAGGCCTCTTCTCAACGTGCTGCTTGCCTCAGGGGACCTGGATAGGTAGAGCCTCCGTACTTTGGCTTTAAGCTGTCCTTTTTCTTTAGCTTTAAGCTGTCCTTCTTCTTTAGCTTTGTTGGGAACATGCTGTGCACTGTGGATGGTCACGAAGGGCCGGGTAATATGGCTGGGAATACTATGGACTTAGTAACAGATCCTTTTCCTAACAATTGTGTAGCAATGCGGTACAGAACACAAACGCATTTCTAAAATGTGATTATAGGGACCGCCTGGGTGGCTCAGTTGGTTAAGCGGCTGCCTTCGGCTCAGGTCATGATCCCAACGTCCAGGGATCGGGTCCCACCTCAGGCTCCTTGCTCAGCAGGGAGCCTGCTTCTCCCTCTGCCTCTGCCTGCCACTCTATCTGCCTGTGCTCACTCTTGCTCTCTCTCTCTGACAAATAAATAAATAAAATCTTTAATAAAATGTGATTGTAATCTGACCTGCGGATGTGACCTGTGTACACAAAGCAGGTCAAATCCATATCAAAATGTATTTCTTTCTAAAATCTAATTTCAAAGAACAAGACAACTTGTTCTGGACCTCCCTATTCTTTGTTTGTGGGAGGTAATCAGAAAATATGCTTAAGTGTTATCCATGGATTGATATTGATTTAGGTGGTTGTCTTTCAGTATTTAGGAAGTTATTATGGAAAAAGTCCACTTTCCTCCATTGTCCGAACCCTTTATACACTCATATGTGGGCTTATGAGTATGTAGCTCCTTAGTTACAACTAATCTCTAGTAAAATGATTATTAGGTTGAAAAGGAATCTTTCTGTCATTGAAACATATTGGTGACATTTTATTTACAACTTAATGTTATTTTGTCCTCCTGTGTTACTGTTACATTTTGTGTTGAAACGGGAAGTTGAAACTCAGCACAGTTTGAGTCTCAGTTTCCTGATCTGCCAGGTGGGGGTTGGATTTGATGATATCAATACTCCCTTCTAATTCCATAAAATTTCAAATGCATATCTTACTGTGGAGTTGGATCATCAGCATTGTTTGGAAAACTATTCCTGGAAATTCTGAAGCATTTTTTTTTATTAAACACATAGACTTTATAACAAATGCTAATATCATTGTTGATTAATCTTCATTAAGGCATCTTAATAATTAATTTAAAAAAAAACAAGAATTTTTGGAAAAAGAAAGCAAAAATTTGTACCTTGGAGAGGTTTAGATATTTCTTAAGCAATGATTTCATCACTATGGGAGCTCTTTCTTTTAATTATGGGCAGAATTGGGAATACCCTCAGAAGTGAATAGCCATAGGCACTGTACTCTCTTCATTTTCCTCTCAGCCATACATTGTCCACTTCCCCTTTGCTGTGTACTCTAGCAGTCATCATCTGGAAGGAACATGGTGTCTTCATGATCAAGGCAAATACTCTGTTGCTTCACCATGACCTCCTTTCTTTCCTCTCTCTGGAGAAAATGGAGAAGTGCTGTGTTGACCTTGGTTCTCACTTTTCTACTTGATCACAGACCTTCTGATTGTCCTTGAGACATCCTATCATGTATCTGGTATTCAGCAACATTAGCTTACTTCTTACCTTCCATTCTTGTTTAACTCTTACTTCCTTTTCTTTTTTTTTATTAATTTTTTATAGATTTTATTTATTTATTCGACAGACAGAGATCTCAAGTAGGCAGAGAGATAGGCAGAGAGAGAGGAAGGGAAGCAGGCTCCCTGCTGAGCATAGAGCCGGATGCAGGGCTCAATCGCAGGACCCTGGGATCATGACCTGAGCCGAAGGCAGAGGCTTTAACCCACTGAGCCACCCAGGTGCCCCTCCTTTTCTTTTTAAATTTGTTTTATGTATTTTAGAGAGAGAGAGGACAGCGGGGAGGGGCAGAGGTAGAGGGAAAGAGAAACACAGGCAGACTCCATGCTGGCTGAGCACAGACCCAACGGTGGGGGCGTGGAGAGTGGCAGGAAGGGGGGCTTGATCTCATGACCCTGAGATCAGACCTGAGCCAAAACCAAGAATCAGATGCTCAACTGACTATACCACCCAGGCGCCCCTTAACTCTTCTTAATATTGGTACCCCTTCCAAGATTCTCTTGAAAATGACTGGTGGTCTCATTCAGGATGTCTATAAAATTTTCCTTGTATCTTTTCATACTTGTTTTTTTAGTGCTATAGTTAAGCATAATTTCTATAAATTTATACTAAACAAAATTATTTAAAGGGAGCAGGACAAAGCAGTTAAGAGTTTGGGCTCTATGACCAAAGTAACTAAGTTTATATTTTGGCTTTGCCTCTCATGAGCTATCAGTCCAGGTCACTTAATCTGGTTTATCTCATTTTCTTACCTATAAAATGAAGTTAATATTAGTACCTATTCCATGGGATTGTTTAAAAATTTAAGAAAATTAATATATGCAAAGTGACTAAAAACAGTGCCTGATTCAAACATAGTGAAGACTCAATAAGTTTAAGCTTTTGTATTTAATTTTTATATTTTGTTTACTAGTATTACTGAGGAAGAGTTCTTATCTCAGTTACATTATAATAACTTTTTTATAGAATTACAGTTTATGAAGAAATTTCATACAAGAAACATCTTAGTAATTTTCTAAAGCATTGCTGTTATTCCCATTTTACAGATTAGAAAAGTGAAGGTCAAGGAAAGTCAATGACTTTGTGCATGTTGTGGCTGGTTAGTAATAGACTGGGCTCTTTGTCCCTGATCATTTGACTCTAGAGTTGTTACATTACTCCATATTGTCAAAATGTATTGCAAATAAATATATTTCTCGACAAAATGTATTCAGAGTGGGGCTCATCCTCTTCCCAGTAACTGGGCTTCCAGGATGTGGTGGATACTCTATCATGTGCTGGACCTCTGCCAGTGATCAAGTCAGGCACAATCCCATTTTCACAGAGGGACAAGTACAGTTTACCAGGAAACTCAACCCAGTGTGATACTTGTTACAATAAAGACACTATGGGGATTATTTTTTATTTTTAAAAAAGATTTTATTTCTTTATTTGACAGAGAGAGACACAGCAAGAGAGGGAACACGAGCAGGGAGAGAGGGAGACAGACGGAGTGGCAGGCTTCCTGCTGAGCAGGGAGCCCAATATGGGGCTTGATCCGAGGTGATCTGAGCCAAAGGCAGACACACAAGGACTGAGCCACCCAGCCGCTGTGGGCTTTATAATAATCTTCAAAAAATGTCCCTCTGGCCAAGTTTTTCAACCCTCAATGGAAAGCTACTCAGCAATATAAACAGAATAAACTATTGATAAATGTACAAACATACAGATTTTGAAAACCTATATTGGTTGAAAGAAGACAGACCCAAAAGCATTCATGCTATATGATTCCCTTTATATGAAGTTTAAAGCAAGTAAAACTAATCTACAGTGACAGAAATCATGACAGTGTTTCCCTTGACAGAGGATGGAAGAGGTGTGGAGGGGGGGCAGAGCATGGCTGGACCAGGACAGTGGGGAGCTTTTCAGAATAATTGGAATTTGTATATCGGGATGAAGATGTGGGTTATATGGTATGGTTATGGTTATATGGTCATATACCCATGCCAGTTGTGACAATTCATCCAGTTACACTCAAGATCTGTGTATTTCACTACATAAATTGTATTTCATTTTTTTAAATATGAAAAAATAATTTACATGATAATTAAGAAAGCTTTAGTGGTAATTATTTATTCACATTGGCAAGCTCTCAAAAGTAAATGTAAAATGGATATATATATAACATACGGCATTGCCAGTGTAGTATGATAGAATATTTCTTTTTTTTAAATTTAAATTGAATTTAATTAACATACAGTATATTGTTAGTTTCAGAGGTAGAATTAGTGGTTCATCAATTGCATATACTACCCAGTGCTCATTATTTCAGATGCCCTCCTTAATGCCAATTATCCCTTTTTCCTACCTACCTCCCCTCCAGCAAACTTTGGTTTGTTTCCTACAGTTAAGAGCCTCTATGATTTGTCTCCCTCTCTGATTTCATCTTACTTTATTTTCCCTTCCCTTCCCCTATGTTCATCTGTTTTGTTTCTTAAATTCCATATATGAGTGAAATTATCTGATATTTGTCTTTTTCTGACTGACTTATTTTGCTTAGCATAATACCCTCTAGTTCTATCCACGTTATTGCAAATGGCAAGATTTCATTCTTTTTGATGGCTGAGTAATATTCCATTGTGCATATATGTAGATAGAAAGATAGGTAAGTAGATAGATAGATACCAGTATATTTGTTATCCATTTATCTGTCAATGAACACCTGGGCTCTTTCCATGTTTTGGCTAGTATGGACATTCCTTCTATAAACATTGGGGTGCATGTACCCTTTGGTTCACTAAGTTTGTGTCTTTTGGATAAATATGCTGGGTTGTAGGGTAGCTGCATAGAGTATTGCAAAGAATATTTCTTACAAGTACCACAGTGAATGGACCACCCTTACTCACATATGCTCTGAAGTACTATGAATTATTTAAAAATAATAACAAACCTGCCATGTCTTGAGTTATTTGAGTTTACTTGGGGGGGGGGCAGTTCACAAATTTTATATGGCATTTTTTTTTATCCCATTGCAAAAATTAAAGTTTTACAATGAAGCCAAAAAGCATGGTCTTGACACTTCATTTTTTATGTTTTTTAGAGCTATCTACACAATAATAACCTGTTATCTTCTCAATTTTGACAACTAGTTCTGCGATTTCTACAGATCCTGGTTCAGTTCTGTAGCAACTGTGTATATTCCACAGTAGCTTTGGGTTCTTGTTTATCCTGTGGTACTTCTAGTATACTCGTACTTAAACACAATTCTTTAAACACCTCCCGTTTCAAAGCATAAATCTTTTGAAGATGAAAATGATTCTCTTTCTGTCAGGCCTGTGTGTTTCATAGCCATGACATCAAGTTCTTCATCTGTTTTTTATGTAACCAATAGACTTTCATATGATTTACTTCCTTTTTTAATAGTGGACTTATTATAAGCAAAATAGATCAAACTGTGCCCAACACATTTTTGGATATATTACTATCTTGTTATTATTTTTAGGGTGATGATAAGTGCTAATTCAATGTGCTTCAGGATATTATACTAATAATTACGAAAATGTAGATTTTCCTGAGAAAGATACTCTTCTACATAATTTCAGGGCTATTATTTTAAATGGAACCTATTCACGTTCATTTAGCTATGGCTTAATTGGATTAAATCCATGTTTGGTTTAATTCAAAAATTTTAATAACCTTTAGTGAACAAGAATAAATCTTTGGGTGAAGGGACATGATAAATAGCCTATAGGCTAAAGGCATGCTCTGTTTTGAAATGTAAATGATGAGTTGAATTACTTTGCAAGGTCTGGGGGGAAAAAGGAACTTGGTTACTTTCTGGGGGAGAAAACTAAAATTCCTTGAATACCAGACAGATTGATGGGTTAAATCATTCTTTCACCATGGGTTTTGCTAGGCTTTGGTGATTGAAATATGAATTAGAAATCATCCTTATCCTCAATGAAGTTAATCTAGGAGATAGGAGATTATAGCAAGTTAGTGTGATAATATTTTAATAGAAATACAGTGAACCTATAGAAGAGAAAGTAATCAACTCCACCCAGCATCTCTCTCTGCATGTGTTGTGTTTTATGCTTGAGGGGACAGAAAATAGAAGATCCTGGAGTTGGATCCAGGCTGTGAGTATAGTTCTGCCAGTTTAAACAAGGAGGGAAGGAATTTTCCAGGCTGAATGAGCAGCATATACCAAGGAAATGTGCTCTTGGGGTAACCCTTAGGCCTTTTAAAGACATGATGAGAACAAGAGTACAGAGTTGGAAAGTTGGGAGAGACAGCCAGGGACCAGATCACACAAGGGCTTTAACTTTACTATGTGTGGAAGGTCTTCTGTACTGCCAGGTACCACATTGGGCACTGGATTTTTACTGGTGATCAGTGCAGCTTGAGAGTGGGGAGCTTGCCATCAGAAGAAGAATGAGATAATATTTGAATATGCAAAACAGGCTGGTTAAGGATTACGAAGAAAAAGAAATTGGCTCCTGCTTTGTAGATCCTGGCCTTGTACATCTCTCTTTGGAGACAACGTTTGAATTGAGGTCTTGAAGGATGAGAAATAATCAGTTGGATATGGGTGGTGAATACTATGTGTGAATGTGCGAAGGACAAGAAGTGGAGATAGCTGCTTGATAAACTTTACAGCCAAGCTGGAGTGTGGTAGATTCATGGAGAATGAAAGTGGTTAATATGGGAGAGAGCTGGTCAATGGGGCTTGATGGCCTTGGTAGAGAAGTTGGATTTCATTTAAGGCCCAGTGGGGACTGTGGGAGGGGCCGTAGGTAGAGTGACATTCTTGATTTTTGTTTCAGAAAGATTGTAAAGGATAGATTGGGAGGTATAAGAGTAGGCATAGGAAGGCCATTTAGGAAGTTGTTATATGTAGTAGGAGGAGAGATGGCAGGGACAATGAAGATAGGATTTCTGATGGATTAAGTGTAGGTGGAAGAAGAGGAGGAAGGACAGATACAAAAGGAGAACAATACAAGCTCTTGTCTTGAAATTATGTCATTCACTGAGATGGGGGAATTGGTGAGCGAGGATATTGGAAGATGGGGAAATCATTTTGGAAACTTTGGTTTGAGGTCCCCATGAAACATCAAAGGAGAGAGGGGTACTATGTATAATATGAGTCTGTAGGTCAAAGGTGTGGTTGCCATAGAGATAAAAGTTTGAAAACATTAAGCTATGTGGGCAGAGATTAAATCACCCAAGGATGTCATGAAGGGAGAGTCTGTGGGGCACAGAGTCCTTCGAGGTCAAGCAAATTAGCTGGAAGTTTTAAGGAGCCCAGAAAGAGGAGCTCAGGTGGTAGGAATTAAACCAGGATTGGATGGTACAATAGAACACCAAGAGAGAAGAGGTTTTCAAGAGGAGGCTGGGGGAGTGGGTGATTATGTTTAACAAGAGGAAGACAAAGCATGGAGTATTATATATTTTGCTGGAGGGTTTGTTTTTTCTTCAGCTGTGAATGGGAAAGCATCGGAGAGTTTCGTGCAGAGGACTGACCTGACTAGAAGTGTATTTTAGAAAGATCACAATGTGGGCTGTGTGAACACTGAATTTAGTTTAGAGGAACAGAAATCTGTTCATCCTTTCTGCTTTCTAACCTATTAAATTGCCTTCTCTTAAAGTAAATTGACAGCAGCACATGTAGTGGTTTTGGGAGATGGGGGACTTTGGGTTTTAACAGAACTGGATCCAAGTCATTTTCTATCGTCAGCCCCAGGACCTGAGACAGTTGCTTAACTTCTGTCAACTTTGGTTTCCTTATGTGTAATTTGAGGATAAAATATAATACCCCCCCCCCACAGAGGGTTATGAGGTTGAATGTATCATACAGATAAGCCCCTGGTAGTATCACTTATTATTATTATCATTGATACTGTATTTGTAAGCATGTGTATGCCTTTTATAAAGCTTACATCTCTGTAAAGCATTGCACTTTGCCCTTCCCTTGTGGTAGTATTTTAACATTATCCTTCAACAACCATGTCTTTAACCTTCTATCCAGGTATAAATGCAGTAATTCTAATCTCTCTGGGAGAATTTCCAAATTGTAGTGAGCACCTGGCTGTGCACAATTTAAAGCACCCTTTCTCTGATAGAACACATGTTTATATTGGTTCACACTTCAACATTTTATCCCCGGTTCTTACAGTTTTTCATTTCTCAGTCTTTGTATGCTTTTATAGCAGTTGGGGTGTTAGAACCCTGGCTGATGCAGACATTACCAGGGTGTGGGCAATTGTTTCAAGGGCAAAAGTCAAAGAGAACAGATGTCCTAAGTCATTGAGGAAACTGGCAGCGACTCGACCTGGTACAGAATAAAAAACCTAAGAGGCGTGTAGCCCCTTGTGTATTTAAGGAATAATGGAAGCTGGCAAATGCCTACTAAGTAAAACAAAAACAAAACAAAACAAAAACAACTAACAAACATCTTCCTCACTTTTTAAAAGATTTTATTCATTTGAGAGAGAGAGAAAGAGCAAGAGCAGGGGGAAAGGAAGGGACGGAGGGGAGCAGGGGAGAGGGGGAAGTAGACTCCTGACTACTGAGTGGGGAGCCTGAAGCAGGGCTCAATCATAGGACCCTGTGATCATGACCTGAGCCAAAGACAGATTTTTAACCAAATGAGCCACTCAGGTGCCTCTTTACCATGACTTTCATGTTTGCCTAAATGATAGAAACAAATCCTGTAACTGCATGTGGTCACAGAATTTGTAAAGACTCTTACCTCCTTTCAGAGTTAGCTTACTTGGGAGGTCGAGGGAGGGAAATACAGACGTGTTTGAGGATGATATGTATCTGCACAGTATTTTGTCTTAAAATTTGTTAATAATTTGTCAATAATGGGACACTTGGGTGGATCAGTGGGTTAAGCCTCTGCCTTCGGCTCAGGTCATGATCTCGGTCCTGGGATCGAGCCCCACATCAGGCTCTCTGCACAGCGGGGAGCCTGCTTCCTCCTCTCTCTCTGTCTTCTTCTCTGCCTACTTGTGATCTCTGTCTGACAAATAAATAAATAAAATCTTTTAAAAATAATAATAATTTTTCATTAATGAGTCATTATTTTACAAAAGAAATCCACTTTATTCTAAGATTAATAATAAGAATATTTATTCTCTAATACTCTACAAATAGCCCAGTGTTTTGATTATTGAATATCTGGCACATCTATAAGGAAACATAATGTTATTAATGAACAAATAGTAATAAATGTAAACTATGAAAATAGAAGTAGTCATAGAAATTTCTTTTAAAATGAAATATTCATAATTGGTATTTTAAGTTCTTAAAATAACAATATCAATGTTTAAAATATCTTACTCAAGATTAACTCATCATTTGAAATTGATTTCAAAGTTAATTCAAATAACATCTCAAGTGTCCATAGGATTCATTACAAATATATTAGTAAAGGTATTAAAATAGTAGCTTTGGCGGCAACCGAAAAATGATAGATATCAAATTTTTAAAAGAAATACTGGAAAGTTGTTTTAGGGACTGGGCATTAAGAAGAGGATTCATAAAGACAAAACAAATTTTTTAAATTATTTATTTGTTAGAGAGAGATAGCACAAACAGGGGGAGCTGCAGAGGGAGATGGAAAAGCAGGCTCCCTGACATCATGACCTAAGCAGACTGAGCCTCCCAGGCATCCCCATGAAGACAATTTTTTTGAGGAGTGGTATTCTTCAGATGCCTTTCCCACCACCTTGACTAAGCCAATCAGGGAAGAAACTTTCAGGGGACCACCTTTAGAGCTTTGCATGTTTTCAGAAGTTGAAGGAATCTAGTGGAAAGGTGTCTTTAAAGAGGGAGGAATAGGCCTACTTGCTGTTTATTATGAAGTCGAGGAAAGAAGAGGTAACTGCATAGACATTGACTTCCCCTCCATTTGTGCTTCCTGAGACAAAATATGGGTCATTTATAAGAGAGAGCTGAGGCCCTTTTGGGCTCTATTCAATTTGCTGCCAGAAGAAAGGAGCAAGCCTCACCAGAAGTCACTCTGGATTCTTAGGGGCTGTGGAAGGAGTAAGTGATGGGTGGGAGAGATTATAACATCTCCATAAAGTAGAGCAGGTGACAGGTTCCGAGACAGAGAGGGAGAGAGAGGGAGAGAGAGAGAGAGAGAGCAAGCTGTCTGTAAACAGTAACCAAACCTGGGCAACATGAAGTCAGCTATCAGCTGTACCTATTGAAAATTGTCTTACTCCCATTTTTCTTAGCACTCCAACCTGGTGGTTTGGAAAATTTATCTATCCATTGGAGGAACTGAGGAATCAAAAGAGCTCAAAAAGGGAAGGAAGGGACAGACCATCTCCTTTTCTGTTGGATGCTGGTCTGTAGCCAATCCTGGCTACAAGAGTGAGGTACTTATAACTGGATCATTTTAACTAGGGCTAATATATTTAACTGAGCACTCTAATTTCTGAGTTGGGACTGTATTTGGTGACTTAAAGTGACTGTAAGTCATCATATTATTCAATAGGAAAGTAATTGGACTGCTTGAGTTGTCACGTAAGGGCAGATAACTTTGCCCTTAATAAATTTTAAATAAAGGTATGGTGGAAGGTGAAATAAAGGCATTTTGTCACTATGCTATGTGAGTCTTAAGTGGATCCAGAGACGTAAATCCATACACCACTGTGAGTGTGTGCGCTGTGTAGTGTGTATGTAATTTCACTTCAAGAAATTCACCAAGAAATTCCTTATTTGAATACTGACATTTTATAATTAACCAATAAATATGGCATATTCTCTTACCGGTGATGAGTACATTGTTTTTCCCTGTCCAAATAAAAAACTGGAGTGAGGAATTTCAGCGTATCTAGAATCCTGCCTCAAAAGCAATGCTATCTGTTGTGAAAAGGCTACTTTAAGAAACTTGACACAAGGACACTCAATTGTCATGGGGTTGACAATTGTCATTGTTCTATTTTTATAAGTTGGTTTTCAGAATTTATCATTGTGTGGACAAAGAGAACAAGACAATGAAGAGCCTACATATGATCTTTCTTTCAGCTCATTTTGTGTTCTCTGATTATATGTCAAGTAAAAGAATTATCTGGTAATTTTAGCTATCAAGAACTTTACGATATTGTGTCACCAAAGAATCTGGCCTTAACTAAAAATTTCCCAGCTAGTTTTATTGAAAACAATGAAAATGTCATATAGAAGGTTAATATGTGTTCCAAATTTGCCAAAGAGCTTTTGTATTAGACATATATATCAATGTAAAATATAAATTAATATATTAATATTAAAATATATCAATATAAAGTAAAATAAATAAATAAAAAACATACAAAATATGTTTTATCAGAAAGAGTTTTTATGTATTTTATATATTTAATTTATTCATATAGTCAAATATGTGGCAAATTTTGTTAAATAATATCTATACTTAGCAAAGGAATGGCCAGGACTCAGAAAGCTTGGTATTTTATATGTCATCAAAGTTAGTGATTTGTTTTATTCCTAACAAGGTTAAGGATAATAAGATCATGTTTCCCTTGATCTTGAAATTTCAGCTCTTGTTAAACTCTCACTTCCTAGCATTTATACCTTGTTCTGGTATAGTGGTATTTTGTATTTAACACAACAGACATTACAATTAGTAGGCTATGTCTTTTTCCTCCTTTATTACAGGATACAGTGTTCTTTTTTTTTTTTTTTTAAAGATTTTATTTATTTATTTGACAGAGAGAGATCACAAGCAGACGGAGAGGCAGGCAGAGAGAGAGAGAGAGGGAAGCAGGCTTCTTGCTGAGCAGAGAGCCCAATGTGGGACTCGATCCCAGGACCCTGAGATCGTGACCTGAGCCGAAGGCAGCGGCTTAACCCACTGAGCCACCCAGGCGCCCCAGGATACAGTGTTCTAAATGAAAACAGGGAACCTATCAAGAGTAACTGTTTAAATCTGTTGTGACTACGACAATTCTGTGTTTTAGGGTTTCTGTATTTTATTGCTATAAAAATACCTGAATGTATCTGTGAGAGGGAAATGTGCAGTGATCAGAACCAAATTAACAATTTGTGTGAAATTTCATGAATGGTTTCATTAGCAACAATTAAATATCATATTTATACGAAAGAGTGGTCTAGTAGGAAGCACATCTGAATATTTAGTCTTATTAGAGCAAATGAGTGATAATGTCAGTTCAGTGGATCTGATCTTTGAATTCTGAGAGGTGGGTTTATTGGCTGTGTGCCTTTTGCAGACTAATGTCTCTGCATCTTTTTTTTTTTAACCTGTAAAATGAGAATAACTACATCTCAGAATTATTATTAGAACCAGAGAGAATGAAGAGATCTTGGGACAGACAATACCTGGCCTATAATAAGTGACTGCAAAATTATTGTTCTTACAATCATTATTATAAATAACAGCATTATAAATAAATATTATCAAACCTAATTAAGCCTCATTTTCTTCCCCTCTTACCTCCCTGCCAATGTCCCAGAATTGTAGACAGTAAAATAAAGTGAGATATAGAATATACATAGTAAATTTTCTAGTGGCCATACAAATGCAAAGTGCTATCATTCTTTATTATTAAGAATATAATTTTATATTTAAAAATAAAACCAATTAAAATGATAGTTTCCAAAGTTTTGGATTGATGTTTTAGCTAATTGATATTTAAAAAACCTAAAAATTAAAATGGGAGATCTTAATTTATAGTGTTTCAGGTTTTAATTTATAATTTTACTCAGGCTAATATGCCCTAAAAATATTTATATTAAACTGCCCATGCCTCAGATCATAGCCAGGCACTTAGTTTGGAAGAGCGATGTGTACCAAAACTTACATTTAATGGTATTGATAATGTTTAGTCTTTTACAAACCTCCAAGCAACTCATTTCGGTTCTATTCAGTCCTGGGCCTTATCCAGGTAATTATTTCCCACATGGTCAAATGTTCAAAGTGAAGTCTGGTTATCAGAATCTTGAAATTCTACCATTGAGTCTAGGAAGAAAACAATGATTATTTAAAATCGAAGCTTGATGTTAGGACAGAGCCTTAACCTATTAACTTTTCACTTCAGTAATCAGTTTGCTTGTTGGGTATTTTAAGAATTCTATCATCAGCCTTCATTTAGTATTTCTGAATAAAATTAAAGATAAGAATGTGAGTGATTTACTGATATTTTCTTGAAAATCCTTTGGCTTTGGAGCTGAGTGTTCTATTACTAAGTTTACTAAAGCTTGTTGGTCAGACTTATTTTTATTTTATTTTTATTTTTTAACGATTCTATTTGTTTATTTGATAGAGCGAGCCCTGGTGTGCGCACCGGGGGAGGGGCAGAGGGAGAGGGAGAAGGAGACTCCCTGCTAAGCAGGAAGTCAAGAAGCAGAACTCTATCCCAAGACCACAGGATCATGACCTGAGCCAAAGGCAGACGCTTAACCCACTGAGCCAGAGTTATTTTTAGTAAATAAATTAAACTAACATGAGGAGTGTCCCATAAAAATGGAGTTACCCTGGTGTGAAACCATGTCACTAACATAAAATAGACTTCAAATTTAAGTCTGTAATTCATATTATAGCTTCATCAAGCCATGCTAAAGAAAAATGCCCATTAATAAAATGAATCTATAGTGTTTCTCTATCTATCTGCTTACCTTAAAAATGACCAGTGGTAAATGCTAGGATTATTTCCATGTTATGCCTATAGTACAAGTGTATCTGAAGCACAGGTTTACAAAGAAATGATAATAAAAGAATTAGTAAGGTATAAGAATTCTCTTGTTTTCCTTGGAAAGTAGAGGAAAAATCCATTTTTGGAAAGGGCAAATACTGCTAGGTAAATTCCTTTCCCCGCCTTCCAGAAGAGCCTTCAAGAGAGTTTTATTTATTTAAAAAGACTGAACTTGACTAATTTAAAATGTTGATGTGGAAGGAGTACATATTCTCTAATTTTGAAAAGGATTTGTGCCTTTCGCCTATCTCTAATAAGGTAACAGATGTAGTGTTAATTTAGTTGAGTTATACTTTCTCTATGAGTTTGCTAACAGAACTTGACATAAAAGCCTTTGTGAAGAAGCTTGATTGGTTTGGTTGCCATGGCAACACCATTGACTGGAAGAATGATTTCCTTTAGGAACCTTTCCTAAATGCTGTTTTGTACCCTATAACGAAATCACTGGCTTGCCATCCCTTGTGAGGAGGTGAGAAGAGATCACTTCAAGGGTCAACGTGGTGTCTTACGTTTATAGATTATCCTCAGCAATCAAAAGACTGCTTGGCCCAACTCACTCTTTCCATAGCTGAACCAATTCTGCTCTTCAGTATGCCGTGATAATAGGAGACTTGCACAGACCTTTACGTCTTGAAAAATGCAAGGGAAAAACTGGTTGTAGACCAACAATCATATTCTGTTAAGTGTATTTCCTAAAGCAAACATCTGTCATGGATTTTTAATTCCCTGCTTATCTTTATTTGAAATTCTGCAATTTATCAATAATTTGTCCTGTGAGTGATGTTACTGTTTTGAGGAGACAAAAGGGTTTAACCAACAAATAGGTCAGCAGGGGCTTCATTTAAAATCTTTAGTGGCGGTTTGGTATTCTGGAATTACTATAAACCCTAAGGCTTACATTTGAGATTTCCTTTGTTATGGGGTAAATGTCTGCTCCATTAGCACAGCAATTGTGTACAAAAATGCATGAATCAGTCAAGTACCACCATAGGGTGTTTTCCAGTGGTTAAAACAGGCTAATGGTTATTTCACTTGTACATTCAATAATAACAGCAGTCAGGCCTATTATAACTATTTTTCTAATCAGCCACATGTTCGTAATTTTTCATTTTCACCCCTTGGTTTAGGTCCTTGGAATCAGATACTCCAAAATAGATTTACTAGCTATAACTGAAGAATTGTGTCAACATTTTGATGCCAGTAATACAGTGACTCAAAAGTTGTTTAGAAATAATTTTGTGCAGGGAGTGGGGGGGAAACATAACCTCATACTGATATGAATTATTTTAGACTGTATCACATAGCTTCTAACTTTTTCATCACATGATTGATAACAAAATTCATATACAGTGCTATGAGGTGATTCAATTAGAGTTATTATTTAATTTTTATGAGTAAATGTTAGAATTTAATTTTTGTATTGTCTTCTGGTTGCTCGTTTTCAGTTTTCAAACCAATTCTCTTATCTGAGCTATCTGGAGTGCCCATGACTATTAAGCTATTGAAAAAGATTGGATCACATTTGATCACCTCAAATATTTATTATTGTGTATCTTGGATTGTGTGGATTATCTGGGAAAATAGATATTTCAGTAGCACATCATTTTCTGTGATTAAAGGTAAGCCAGTTACGTTTATGACTGTAGAAGTTGCAGAAACAAGGTTTAAGACTGAGATACAAATTATATTAGATGTGGAGTTCTCAAATGAGTAGTTCACTCTCACTTCTTTCCACACTGTTCTCTCATTGCCCCTTCCCTCAATACAAATGAAGAGAAAATTGAAAGAAAAGCCAAATTCTATAAAGTGATAGCTCCTTTAAATGTGAGATATGGCAATTCTTATACACCACAGAATGGAGCCATGGGATAGCTGAGACACATATACCCGTATTTAAGAAAAGAATTTATTGAAGAGGAAGATGAGTTTTTGGACAAAATTTACACATTTACTCTAAGTTATTGTCTACTGAGATGAGCCGTGTCCCCGGAAGACTGTATAGATGCACAAGAAAATAGAACTTTAAATTCAATGATGGAAGCTTTCCCTCCTATTAAGGTTGAGAATTTACCTTCTAAAGTGTCTTTATTATTTTTGTAGACTCAGTATATTCTCTTCCTAGTTGTATAATCTATTCTATGTCTGTGTGTATATATGTCTGTATGGACACCATTCTTCCAGTTAAGAACTTCTTATCTTAGTCTTTATTATTTATGTTTACTTGGACCATTGTATACTCGGTGCCACAGTTGGTTTTGTGTTTTCTAAACCCATGCACTTGAATGTCCCTGTCCTTAGATGTCTGCTTTCTGTTTTCACTCACAGTTTCAAAGTGTTTTGCCTAAGTTCTGCCCTGTAGGATTCCCTTCCCAGGTATTTCTACTTTCTTTGCTGCCTTTGGTACTGTTAACCTCACTCTTTCTGGGATATTCTTATTGGCTTCAGTTCCCGGTGGTCAGCCTCCCTGGTTCTTCTGGTTCCCTGAACATTCCTTCTTTGGGTTCATCTTTATCTTCCCACCTTCATCTCTTTTCTCCCCTTCAGGTAGTTTTCACGCAAGACATTTCCATGCAGTCTTGGCCCTCTGCACTCACTCATCTTGTACAGTGCTTCTCCGTTTACTCCCTATAAAATTACCACATGTGCAGAGGATGCTCTGGTCCATATTTTTTTTATTTTAACTCTGACTGAATTGGAGGCATTAACTCTTGAGTTTCAGGACAGATCTCCTAGATTTTTTTTTTTTTTTTGACCTGCATAAAGCCCATTTTGCATGTATGTTGTTTATTTTCAGTTCTAAATCCGTAAATTTTTATTGAATATCTGTTATTTGTCAGGTGATGTGCTTAAGGAACACAAAGGTGCATCATCTGGGGTTCATGTATGAGCAATTGAGAGAGCAAACAGATAAATAAATCTGATTACACTATAGTATTTTGATACAATGTAAATGCATCTAAGAGAAGTAACTAACTCAGACTGAGAGAGGGAGGAAAAAAGATGGACCAGGATCAAGGAGGTGTTTCAGACAAAGTGTTAACCCTTACTGTAATAGTCAACGCTCTCTGTTGTCATTTCCTTTTTAATGAACTTCCTCAAAAAGTGGATCATTTCTATAATGTTAGAAACCAGAACTTGTCTTGTTTAACAAAGTATCCCTGGAACTCAGCACTGCCTCATACCTTGTGTACTGAAAATGATGGGAGAAGGAGTAGCATATGTTGTAGTTGTTTCCTGAAAGGGATTCCGTTTGTAGTTTCTTTTTGAAACATTTGAGGCCATTTTGAATTCTGATTTTGTATTCCTCAACAGCTGGTGACTCCCTGCTGCCTCCTTCTCTTCCTTCCCTCAACCCTTCTTTCTAGTCTGGCCTTATGTGTGGATTTAATAATGCTGCTAATTATTCCACATCCCAGGTCATTAATGAAAAACGTCCACCAGAGCGCTGTCTAGAATTGACCAAAGTGGACCCCATTTGCTATGGTGTCTCTAAAGCTGACACTTTTCCATCGATAGATCCTTGCCAGGTATGACCTTCCTGCCGTTTCATAGCCATGCAGTGTGGATCCTATTTTCTCAGTTTATTGATGATTATGTCATGAGGAACAGAATCAAAAGCTTTGCTAAAATCCGAATATAAATTGTCTCTTGCTTCTTCCCCTTGATCTACTGGACTTGTCATTTCATCAGAGGAGATTAGATTATTTTGACAGGACTGGGTCTGTTCCATGCTCTCTTAGTTATTAGTCAATACTCTGTTTTCTTGAAGATGTGCACAATTAGATTTTTTAACCATGTTTCTGAGGTAATTCCATGATCATAACTTTTTTTGTGAAGTTTTGTGTATCTTATTAGCTTCTATGCTCCCTGTAGTCCTCCCAAATGTTTTCAATGTGTATCATCTCAAACTGTGGTTAGAAGTCAACATGGACTAAAGATGGGAAGATTAGAATGAAGTTGGTTGAAAAGACTCTGATCAAATTTTTTCCACCCTCTGCCCCTCTTGGTTGATCTTTTTTAGAGAGTTACACATGTAGTTTTCAGAATATATTAGGGCATTTTATCATTAAATATGATATAGGAGTAAAAATAATATGTAGGAACTAATGGACATAAGTTACCAAAGCGGGGTTTAAAAAAATGTTTTCAAAATAATTACACAGAAATTTTACCCAACTGTTTCTAGTTCTATAAATGATGATTTTGCCCAAGAATGATGACTTAGTTTTCTCTGATAATCTACTTATATACATTCTATTTATATTTTTTTTCTATTTATATTTTTTAAGAAATTTACATACATATGGGTGTACATTATACATATAGGTATATATTATATATATAATTGCCAGAATATATATATGTGTGTATATATATATGTATAAAATATATATTGCCAGCAATAATATAGCAAGTCAGTAACATAGGGCACATTTTTGTACTTTGTACATTCTTGTCCTTTGTATAAGTATGAAAGTGTGTTGGGCTTTCTTTCATTCTGTATTAGGCTTTCTCTAATGAGTACTTAGTTTTTCTGTTATGCTTATACCATATGTAGATAGTAGGATAGAAATGTTCAACAGTTCTGCTATTTAAGTTGAAGTACCCACTCAGTTAGTATAAGCAAATCCTCTATTTTTAAATGTTCTGGAATCCTTCCACTTATATTGATCTCTCTAAAACTTCCCTATGGAGACCTGTCACTCAGGCCTCCTTCAGGTCCTAGCCATACCAGATGTCTTTCAAGGGAAAGTCTGAGAGTCTCAGAGAAAGGTACAAATACCAAGATAGACTCTGTATGGGAAAGACAGTGAATTTCTAGGTCACATATAAAGAAAATTCAGTTTCAATATGGTAAAACTGAATTATGATTTTTTTTGTTTTGTTTTTCTGGGCACACAGATAATTTTTCTAAACTATTTTTATTAATATAAAAAGTATATATGTTGAGATCATATGATCTTAACAGTGGAGACAGTGGAGGAAAGAATGTTCATCTCTGTCAGTGATTAAAGTTTTTGATTAACATCAGTGATTAACTCCTCTGGGGCACGAGTGGAGAAATGATTGCTTTGTTCCTTGGTGACCTTAGGACTGTTTCTCCTGATTGGGTTTGGGTTATACTTGTAACTAATAGAGCTCTATTAAAAATTAAATTATATTTGTTTATTCAGTCCCACAAACAATAATGGGCCTTTTTGTGAACTAATTCAGTCAGTAGATTTTTATTGAACACCTGTCTTAAATTAGATTCAAGGAATAATGAACAGGGGACAGAGTCTCTCCTCAGGGTGCTCAAACCGGAGGGGACTGATACCCTAGATACCCCATGAATGATGCAGTTCAGTGGTGTAAATGCTGACATTGTGGTGGGTGATGGAGCTTCACTCTGAAGGGCTTTGCTCTGGGAGGTAGTAGGGAAGGTATTCCTTAAGATGAAAAGCACATGGAGTCCATAAGCCAGATCAGGCCTGTGCCCATTAATCCTTGACCTGCACTATACGTTCGATGTTATTAGTTGCTGTAGTAGTTGGTTTTGGTGCCGTAAGTCACATCCCCTCGGTTACCTCTAATTTCAGTCACAGCTGTGATTCCATGAATGCTGACTGCAGCCCACCTCAGGCACAGTTGTTGCCTTTGTCAGGGCTTTCTCTCAAACTGAGGAAACGGCTCAGCACTTTGGCAGGTGTAATTGGAAAGTGTAGTAACACTTAACCAGTAAAGGACAGGGGCTGGAGAATTCATGCCCCTACTTTCCATCATCCAAAGGGAGGATTCTTGGAGCCATTCTGTGACATGTCCCTGAGGCACATGGGACATCACTAGAACCCCTTTGGTTGGTTGCAATGCCTTCTATGCTTTACTTCCCTTGCTCCTGTCTCTTGGAATCATTTCCCAAATAAACTACTTGCAAGTCTTTATCTCAAGCTCATATTTTAGGGGAATCATAAATAAAAACAGTTGCCAAAATTTAAGAATTAAGGATGGCAAATAAAAATTAGACTTCCACTTCTCTTGAAACTCTGAAGACCTGGTAACCCTGAGAGCAGGTTCCCTTTGGCAACAGTCAGCTGGAGCTGAGAAGGGACTGTTAATTACAATGAGATAATCTGAGCTGATCAAACTACCATAATCCTCATCCAGTCTGGGTCCTTCTTTAAAATACCTCTGAAGCTCTGGAAGCATGGGGAACTTGAGATCCAGGTCAGCACTTAAAGTGAGTCTTTTAAAACTAGGCAGGACTTGGCCAGTCAAGAAGAAGTGTATCAATATTGCAAAGATAACTTCACATCAAAGCCCAGGAGATGGGTATGTTATTTATATATTGGCAGTACTCTGTGTGTGTGTGTGTGTGTGCTCTTGTACACAAGCACACAAAGTAGTTTCCCTCTTCCTTTCCATGCTGCAGCAAAGGATATAGTCATTCAGTAGAGTTATTCAATTCTGGCTTTCCATCAATTACAAAAAATACATGAATATCAACACTGATTAATTGGATCATTATACAAACAACCCTACAGTAATAGGTACCCATTGTGTGGTAGTAAGGCATATATTTGTCATACCCATTAGGAGAGCACTTGGGGCCCAGAGGACTGATGAATTGGCCCACATTGTCTTACTACTACACAGCTGTCATAGCAGTTCTGATAGCTGGTGATAGTTCTACAAGAGCATGTCAAATTGGTGCTTATCTGTTATGACATCTGTTGATGGAAACTCCCTTTTAGGTTTGATCCAGACAATGACCTTGATATTCTTGGTGTAGAATAAAGGCCCACAATTATTGTTTCAAGAAGGAGAGACTTGTAGCTTGTGTCTCACACCTGTCATATCAAATTATCAGGCTGAAACTGATAATAAAATGAACACTGCTTCTCAACAGTGCTTTATCTGTTGGATTTGTACACACATTAAACTTTCATCTAGCTCTTTTATAGAAATCCATTGAGATAATGTGTAGTCACCACCCAGACTTTCAGATATGTGCACAGGATCTCGCTGCAGAGAGTAACATCTGTTTCACAAGGAGATCCTTGAGAAATAAATCTTTAAGTCTAAAAAGTGGGAAAATACCAGGGTTGAACTGAGAGTTTAAAAGAACTTGAAGAAAGTATAAACAGAGGGAAGACCAACCTTTGAGAGAGATGGTCATAATCGGGTTACTGACTTCTAAGACTCAGGAAGTCACTAAATCTTTGGGATCTGCAATATCCTTACCTGTAAGATTGAGATGCTAATACCTGGTTATCTCATATTGTACATCAAGGATTATAGGACATCTGGAAACATTTTTTGGTGGGGGGGGTTGGTAAAGACTCTGATGAAGAGAGGGAGCAGGAGCAGGACTATGGTTGCTTTGGGTTAGTTTGCAGAACATTTCCCTTTCATTCAAGAAACCCTTTTCCAGCTGTATGGAGGCATCCTTTACTGGACTCTTTTGTACTTCCAAATCCCAAATTAGTTAGAGATGTGGGCAGGATGTTGGTGAGAAAAAAAGGCAAAACCAGATGATGTTGTTGGGTTTAAAGTCGTATCCAAGATGAAGAGCAGAGGGAAAGCAATTGGGCGCTTTTACCATTTCCTGCAGAATGTGTGTTTTGCAGAAATAGGCAGATTTTCATTTTTGTAGAGCAAATGTGTCCCCAAGCACTGTTTGAAATTTAGGTTTCAAAGTTATATAGAACTTTGTATACTAGAGTGTGCTAGAATGCTTACTAGGATGGAGCGTCCATTTAGATCAGTATGCCTGGTTACATGCCCACAGTATTCTTGCCCACTTCCATTGTATATTGTACTGAGGGAGGTGCTCCTCTAAGGTAAAATGGAAGGATTGTGGTTATGAAACAAAATTCAACAAAGTAGTAGACCACGCCTGTTGGCATTATAGGAAGATCAGGTTCTGAAGGTTCACTGTGAACAATTTTTCATGTTATCTTCCGTAAATTTATTTAAAAGGGAAAGAATAGGGGCGCCTGGGTGGCTCAGTGGGTTAAGCCGCTGCCTTCGGCTCAGGTCATGATCCCAGAGTCCTGGGATCGAGCCCCGCATCGGGCTCTCTGCTCAGCAGGAAGCCTGCTTCCCTTCCTCTCTCTCTGCCTGCCTCTCTGCCTACTTGTGATCTCTCTCTGTCAAATAAATAAATAAAATCTTAAAAAAAAAAAAAGAAAGAATAAAGATAAGATGTGAGCCCCAACCAAATCCATATTAAAAGGAAGAAATCCTTTTAAAGAAATCATTCAAAATTCATTAACCATTTTGAAATAAAATTACCCCCACAAAAATCTAGCGAAATGTTCTAAATAATAGTTCAGTTATCTCCTAATGTGTAGTTGCTTTGTTTGTGTGATTACAGTGATTATAGTGTTCATTAGTAGTGATTAGGTAGGTGCGATGGTTCATATCTTCAAATAAACTATAGTCTGAGTGCTCACAGCTTCTATTTTCATCTTTAAAACCTCACTTCCCACTTACTTCGATGTCAGCAGCTCTTCCCTTAACATAAATATTTTTGTCACTGTAATTGTGATAGAACAAAGGCAATTCATGGGTGCTCCTGCATTTTAGTTGTCCTAGTTACTCCTGTGACAGAATTAGGTTTTTATTTCCATCGACTAAGTTATATCAGTGCAAATATATTTCTGGCACCATTATAGTAAATCTCAGTTCAGTAGCCAAAAGGAGGGAGCATGTTTGAATACTTAATTTGAGCAAAGTGGTTTTTAAAATATGTTTTTAAGAGTAATCCAAATATCTCTTATATCAAAATGCTTTTAATCAGATGGAATGGAATGCATAAATGTCTGAATAGAATCTCTGTGCTTTAGTTACAGAGGAGCGATCATACCATCTCTGAAGCCAGCCAAAGTGCTGCATTAAAATACTGATTGCATTAAACATATAGAGTTAATTTCAGGAAGGCTTTGTCATTACTTGTCTGATGTTTGTAGGGAATCTCAGAGCATGCACTCTTTAAAATCCATGACTCATAGCAGTTACAGTACCAAAAGAGAAAGTGATTTTGTTTAAGTGTGGCAGGTACTATTTAAATATCTAGAAATTCTCTCATGAGAGGTAGGTTTAAGTCTGTTCATTACACATGAACATAGGTTCTGTGTTTTACAAAAATTACATGTTTGTAGTTTGAATTTTAAAACTAGCTTGCTGGTGGAATTGTCAGCATTTTATGAATCTTTGAAAATAAAAGTGTGATACTTATGTGCACATTAAAATGGTCCAATTAGCTCCTAAGGTACCAAAAAAAGTACATGCAGTCATAGCATTGATATCCAAAAGATTTTCCTTCCCTGTCTCTATCTGTTAATATTTCTGTTATTTTAAATTAGAATTGAGTTTATAGTCATTTTCCAAAATTGTATGAAGGTGACTTGCATAAGATTTTCATTTCTGATACGAGGGTTGGATTACTTTGATATTTATGCTGCCTTCAAGAACATGTAGTTTTAGAGAGAGACCACCAGTCCTGAACTTATAGGAATTTTAAACCCAGTTCTGTCTTGTACTGTGGACTTGAGCTGGCCAATTTTTCTGAGCTGTAGTATTGGTTTGGATTATACCAGCATCAACCAATTACTGCAAAATGGGACTAGGCCCAGAAGGAAGGTGGTCTTGACTCATTTTCTCACACTCTTCTTACTTTTTCAGATAATGTCTGTAGCATGCAGTATCTGAAGAATACATGACTTTGATCTGATGAGCACAAGTCTCATTAAATGAACAGAGAAGTCCCATAGAACTTTCAACCAATAGGGTAGTATAGTTCCTTTGGAGTCTCCCTTTCTTTACCTTCTGTTATACAAAACCAGAAAATGCATCTCTAATTGGATAATAGTTGGCAGGATTCCCTTTCAAATTTAGAAGGCTCAGGATGTTAGAATATTGGAAAGAGTGAAAACATCACAGCCTATTTTTGTAGGCTTACCTGTCTTCTTTACTAGCCTTTGAGCTACCTGTGGCCAAGGATCATGTCACAGTCACTCTTATTTCTCCAGGTCGCTGCCACATAGCCACCACACCAGGTCTATGACATGAGAAAGAAGTAGGAGGCGTAGAGTATATTTTGATTCAGAGAAAGTTTATGCCACATGTTTGTCTCCAGTCAGGATAGCTGGTTTTAAAGTGCCCAGCTTTTAAGCATTAGGAAGAAAAATACTAAAAGAACAAACATTTAGAGTATGCCTTAGAATATCTTTTCGCAATAAGTGGGTTTTTTTTTTTTTTTAAAGATTTTGGTTTATTTATTTGTCAGAGAGAGAGAGAAAGAGAGAGCAAGCACAGGCAGACAGAGTGGCAGGCAGAGGCAGAGGGAGAAGCAGGTTCCCTGCTGAGCAAGGAGCCCGATGTGGGACTCGATCCCAGGACGCTGGGATCATGACCTGAGCCGAAGGCAGCTGCTTAACCAAGGAGCCACCCAGGCATCCCAATAAGTGGGTTTTTGACATGACTTTCTGATGAGGCTTTTTTCTCCTTTTTCTGCCAAGAAAGTTAGTATGAACAGGCCTACTAATAATTATTTTGTAACTTTGATGATATAAATATAGATGTAAAGAAGTCAGAGGTTAAAAGTAAAATGTTATAAGATGTAATTATTAACAGGATTTGGAAAGAGTAGGTTATTGAAAAGAATGTCAAAAAATCTTCCAGGTGAATTTGATTTCCTCATTGGCAAAACTAATTCCATTTGATTTTAGAAATCATTATAAGCTGCTTATTCCTGCATGTAATTAAATTACAGGGTAAGCCTAATAAGTACAGTGTATGTTTTATTCATGTTATCTAAGGTATGCATTTGTTCAGACCAGAGAAAAGGAGGATTTTTCTACATACACTTTTGCAGGACAATTATTTGTGAGTGAAGCTAATGGCTGTCTTTGGCCAAATGTCCACTATATGCCTCTTCTGTTGTTTAATCCTCTTGCCTGTTCTGTGGGAAAGTGTGCCTACTATCTCCAGTTTAAGGATGATGAAATGGAAGCTGAAAGAAATTAAGTAATTTTCTCAAGACCAAACAACTACTAACTCTCAGCTCTGGGTTGCTAGGATCTTTCCTGAATCAAAGCAAACATCCTTATGACCTACAAATTTACCTAGAAAAAAAGAAACTAGAATTTGCAACTGGAAAAAGAAAATCCCCACTTTTAAGAGCATCCTTCTTATAGGGGGTGGTCATTTTTTAGGCAAATCCTGCTTTTCCTCAGGCACCCATGCTCCTGCAAGTCCAGTAATGCCCCATGTCTGCCGGAGGTCTGTTTCAGGTGATGTCTGAAACCACCAATAGTACCAAACCCTATATATACTATCTTTTCTTCTATATGTACATACTTATGAGGAAGTTTATTTCATGAATTAGGCACAGTTAGAGATTAACAATAGTAACTATTAATAAGGTACAATTATAACAATATACTGTAAAAAAAAAAGTTACCCGAATATTGTCTCTCTCCCTCAAAGTATCATATTGTACTCACTCTTCTGTTGGCGAGGATGTGAAATGGTAACATGCAGACGTTATGGAAGGACATGAGGGGAGGATGTGACGTAGTGTTACGCAGCTATTGACCTGACTATCTGTCAGAAGGATGATGATTTGCTTCTGGACCACATGGAGCTGCAGCTAAGCATGTATAACTGAAACCCTGGGATGGGGGGCGGGGGTTGTAGCGTAGTACATTTAGCTGTGTATTCCCCTGGAGGACTCCTCTTATTATCTTTTGCATTTTCTTCCTTTGGCTTTGGGACAGGAAGTGTCATTAAAGGAGGGGATTGTAAACGTTCTTCTATTTGAGCATTTAGACTTGGCTGGACAGTGCCTGAAGCTGTGGTTAACGGAATGAGAATCTCAGAATCAACCATGAGTGGGATGAGTAGGGTGAGTGGACCACCTTGTATCTGAAGCACAGGTTTCCAAACTGTTTTCTATACTCAAACCTGCATGTCCAAGCCCTTCACTAGTTAACCTCAATGGACTCACCTATAACAGAGGTTCTGAAACAGGCAAGTTACAATAAATGTTTAGTAAGATCGCAATTTAATAATAAATAAATAAATAAATAAATAAATAAATAAATAAATAAATAATCCTGTTCCAGTTAAAAAGTTTTAGATTGGAGATAGTAAATAATATTTTAGAATTTTCATAACCCTTTTCCTTTTCTCACTTGGGAGGTAAAGTAAGAGGGAAATTATCTCAGTTCAGAATTCCCTCCCCTTCTCCCTCCTTTCCTTTGTTTATGTTTTTCAGTGTCTGTGGTGTGTGAAGAGCTGTGGTAATATCATTAAGGGTGCAAACTGAGACACATTAAGCACGTGGCACACAGTAAAAGTGGCAAGGCTAGAAGCTAGGTATATATAATAGAAAAGTGAGTTTCATAGCATCCAAATTAGTGGAATATATTTATTATACCTCAATCATTTCCTAAACATCACAAAATAAACACCCTGACGCCATTTGTCTGTGACCCTTTGGAAGGCAGTGCCTAAAACCACCACTAGGATTTTGTGACCACAGAAAGAGAGAGATTTGTGAGAGAGCAACGTGTTATGCTTTCCATATATTATGTTTATTCTTTGTAGGATAAGTCTAGTAGTTACTGCTCATACTTCACAGAGGAGGAAAGTAGTGCTCAGATTAAATACTTGTTATATGGTCCCATAGCATTGATGTTCAAATCCTGGTCTGCCTGACCTAGAATCCCTGGTTTATTTATGTATAATCTTGCATAAAGATATTTTCTATGAAATAGCTTTGGTCATTTCAGGGGAAGATTTGAAGGCTTTGTGTGATATATAACAAGACACAATTTAAAAATATATATATACATACGGTATACACAATAGGACGTTATTCGCCATAAAAAAGAAAATCCTGCCTTTTGCAACAATGTGAGTGAAACTTGAAGGCATTATGTTAAGTAAAGTAAGTCAAACAGAGAGAAAAATACTGTATATTCTCACACATGGAATTTTAAAAAGCTGAATTCACAGAAATAGGGAGCAGAATGGTGACAGGAGTGGAGGAAATGAGATGTTGGTTAAAGGATAGAAATTTCCAGGCATCAGACAAGTTGGTTCTAGGGATCTAATGTACAGCATGGTGACTATAGTTAAGAGCTATATACTTGAAGGTAGCTAAAAGAGTAGACCTTAAATGGTATATCATACCATACCATGCACAAAAACAGATAATTACGTGAAGTGATGGAGGCAATAATGACTTTCGGTAATCATTTTGCAATATATACATGTATCAAGTAATGTTGCACACCTTAAACTTATGCAAAGTTATATGTCAGTTACATGTCAATAAAGTTAGAAAACAATTTAAAAATAAGGATAAAAAATACTAAAGCATAGATATTCTTAAAATACTCAGCCAAGAAACAAATTATTAAGTTATCATTAGTATATTAAGTCATTAAAACTTTTGACGTGGGTCAGTCATTAGCAATCCATGCATGCACACACTTATTTATACATATATATAGATGGGAAAAGAGGAGGAAGTGATTGTTGCTATTTGATTATATGTTCATATCCTTGAAAAATAATATTAACTGTCACCCTGTGCTTGTACACTTTGTTCTTGTAAACTCATGGATATGAATGTTTACTTACCATCCTCAATAAAAAATTATGGTGCAGTACTATATTTTTAACTCCCAACAGAATCTTAATTTTATTTCCCCTGGGGAAAAGGGGGATTCTTTACCTGAATAAAATATGTTTGAGACTGAGAAGATCAACCCTGAGGGTGAAATGTTAATTGAAGCTGGCTGCATCTGCTACACCTTCTTTGTTTAGGAGGACAGAGGTTGGGAAGGCAGCTGGAGTTTTCTGTTGGTTGCTGTGTCTCTGAGCTTGAGTGATTGTTGAATTTCATCAAGAGATATAAGCCAAGTTTCATCTTGGTTAATATTAAAGATATACAGGGGCATCTGGATGGCTCAGTGGGTTAAGCCTCTGCCTTTGGCTCAGGTCATGATCTCAGGGTCTAGGGATCAAGCCCTGCATCAGGCTCTCTGCTCAGCAGGGAGCCTGCCTCCACCTCCACCCCCACCCCCTGCCTGCCTCTCTGCACTTGAGATCTCTCTCTCTCTGTTAAATAAATAAATAAAATACAATAAAAATCTTTTTAAAAGTATTAAAGATATACAGAGTTTATAAAGTTAACATTTCCTCCCTCTCCCCTGCTACCTTTTCAATCAAATGTCTTCCTTTTGTTTTCTTTGTCATTGAGGTGACATGTTTAGTGCTTATATCTTCCAAAGTGGACAGTTTTTGGTCTTCTCCAGCTGGGAAAGTTTAAGGCACCTCAGGGGTCACACTGAGTCAGTTCTGCCTGATAAATTCTTAGATGGCTTCGGGATTTTTTTTCTCATACCAAACACAACAAAACTGGAATGCATTCCAACATCATCTACACTAGGGTGTCCTGAGGAAAGCCTTTAAGGAAGATGAACCTACACAGTGATTGCTACCAAACTATTATTGGTAATTATATGTGCAAATTAATGAATACATTCATTTAGAAAAAAAGAAACCTTGAAAGATACATTTCTTACAGATATTGTGTTACTCTGACATTTAGATAATAATGGTATTTTATTATAATATCATAGGACTATAACATTAGGTAAAGCAATGTATGTGAAATTAGTATTATATCATATATATATATGTATATATATGTATATATATACATATATATATGTTCTGTGCATGATCACTTCGTAAGATTTTTTATTAAACTTCATCATAACCCTGCAAGAAAAGCAGAGTGGAACTTACCCAGCCTTCCTTGTGAAACTGAGGCTGTGAGCTGTTTATGTGACTTCTCAGAGCCACTCAATCTGTGAAAGAAAGGAGACTAGAACCTGGATGCCATGACCTAAAGTGTAAATTTACATCAATGAAAGGTCTGTGAGTAAAATAACTGTTGTTATATGACTAGTGAACCACTCGTGGAAGCCAGTTCTGCAGATTAATTATATTTAACTACTCGTAAACTTCAAGAGAGCACAACCTGTTGTATTAACTGCTAGGCCACAGCCCCCGCCATAAGCAATGCACAACATAGACTAGGTGCTTAATAAATGTTTGTTAAATGGATGGATGAGTAAAAAAAAAAAAAGGAAAAAAAGATGTTTTTAGATGACTTGCTAGGCTAGTTTTAGAATGCAACAGGAAGCTCCTCTTTATTAGAGATGATTCAGAATGATCTTGGTAGATTTAAACATCTTCCATTTATAATCCGTTTCCTGTTAGTAAATATCAGAAGTTCTCTGCTGCTGCATTATGCTTAGCCCAGCAAACCCAGAATTGTTTGGTCTTGCATTCTCTAAATAATCCCTATTTGAAAGCAGCATTATCCACGTTCTTGGCACAGAGAATGATAGGATGGCACTTTGGTATGATTTGAACTTTAAAAAGTTTAGAAAGTTATTATTATTATCTTAATGCTTCTTAAAGAATTTGTGGAGAACTGGACTTAATGATCCTAGGATTTACTCTACATCATCAGCTTGTTCAGTTATTTTATTTAAAGGCTTAATGTAGGGGCGCCTGAGTGGCTCAGTGGGTTAAGCCGCTGCCTTCGGCTCAGGTCATGATCCCAGGTCCTGGGTTCGAGCCCCACATCGGGCTTTCCGCTCGGCGGGGAGCCTGCTTCCTCCTCTCTCTCTCTGCTTGCCTCTCTGCCTACTTGTGATTTCTCTCTGTCAAATAAATAAATAAAATCTTTAAAAAAAAATAAATAAAGGCTTAATGTATTAAGACCTGACCTGAAAAAAGAAATACCAAAGACTAAAAAGGAAAATTTGATGCACAGATGAATACTTAGTCAGATATATAAGATGTTGTAATTACCATATTAATAAATCCAAAAAGGAGAGAATCCATTCTGCAAAGCATAAAGTGTAGTATTCCATGTAAGCCCAGCATGAGATATTTTATGCAACTTCGGTTTGAGAGCTCTGAGCCCAGTTGCCATGCCTCTTGAAAGAAAGATTCTGTTAAATTTATTTTCTAAGAGTTAGCACTGTTCCAGACACCAAAGAGAATAAATGCAAATACAGGAAGTTGTATGATCTGTTCTCAAGGACCTCACAGTCTAACTGAGAGCAGAAGACAAATATACAAATATCTTTCATACAAAGCACAGCAGGATGAATGACTCAGCTTTTGATCCATATAAGATCAGCAAGAGGGAAATCACATACAGTTGGTGGGTAAGATAGTGTTTCATGAATATGGTGGTGTTTGGGGTGTCCTGTGGAGTCTTCAGGATAGTTGTCATTTGACAAGCAAGATATACCCACGTATCCAGACATGGCCTTCAAAATGTGTGCTGGTGCAGAAAGGACTCTTTGCAACTGCATCACATAGAGCTTAGGTGTCCTTTTTGCTTATTATTGAGATCCCTTATAGACGATTTCACTACTGATGATCCATATGTTGGCACAGAATAAACTTAACTCAAAATCAAGCGATCTATTTATTTGTAGCTTTGGAAAATGAATTTATGATAAGAGTTTGGAATTCATGCCTACGGGGAGGTTTGTGTATGATTTGCCATTACAGCTATAGTTTGGAGAGCTGGGAATAAATCTCTTAGCCATAGCACAATCACATTGGGATCTACCTTCCTCTGCAACTGGAATTTATTTTATTACAGTCAAATTTTGTATGCTTGAAGTCCCTTGAATATGGACCAAAATTAAGAGATAACGTGGCAAAATTCAGTTTATCACAAATGATCAGGAAATGGGATGTTACAATTCATCTAACATTATGTTAACTAGGGGATTACAGAAATATTTCACATAGATTATTACTTAAATTAGAGTAAAAGAAAAAATATTTTTATTAATATGTAATGTATTAATTGCCCCAGGGGTACAGATCTGTGAATCATCAGGCTTATACATTTCACAGCACACGCCATAGCACATACACTCCCCAATGTCCACAACATAGCCACCTTATCCCTCCCTACCACCCCCCAGCAATCTTCAGTTTGTTTCTTGAGATTAATAGTCTCTTATGGTTTTTCTCCCTCCCAATCCCATCATCTTTCATTTTTTCCCTCCCTATCCCCCATGACCTCCTATCCTGCCTCTCAAATTCCTCATATCAGAGAGATCATAGGATAATTGTCTTTCACTGATTGACTTATTTCACTTAGCATAATACCCTCTAGTTCCATCCATGTAGTAGCAAATGGCAAGATTTCATGTTTTCTTTTTATGGCTGCATAGTATTCCATTATATATATATATGTATATATATATATACATATATATATATATATCACATCTTCTTTATCCACTCATCTGTTGATGGGCATCTAGGTTCTTTCCATAATTTGGCTATCTTGAACATTGATGCTATAAATATTCAGGTGCATGTTTCCCTTCGGATCCCTACATTTGTATCTTTAGTGTGAGTATCCAGTAGTGTGATTGCTGGGTTGTAGGGTAGCTCTATTTTCAACTTTGTGAGGAATCTCCATACTGTTTTCCAGAGTGGCTGCACCTGCTTGCATTACCACCAACAGTGAAGAAGGGTTTCCCTTTCTCTGCATCCTCAACAACATCTGTTGTTTCCTGACTTATTAATTTTAGCCATTCTGACTGGTGTGAGGTGGTATCTCAGTGTGGTTTTGATTTGTATTTCCCTGATGCCGAGTGATGTGGAGCACCTTTTCATGTGTCTAATGGCCATCTGGATGTCTTCTTTGCTGAGATGTCTGTTCATGTCCTCTGCCCATTTCTTGATTGGATTATTTGTTCTTTGGGTGTTGAGTTTGCTAAGTTCTCTATAGATTTTGGATACTAGCCCTTTATCTGATTTGCGAATATTACCTCCCATTCTGCCAGTTGTTTTTTGGTTTTCTTTACTGTTTCATTTGCTGTGCAAAAGCTTTTTATCTTGATGAAGTCCCAATAGTTCATTTTTGCCCTTGCTTCCCTTTCGTTTGGCAATGTTTCTAGGAAGAAGTTGCTGTGGCTGATGTCAAAGAGGTTGCTGCCTGTGTTCTCATGGATTTTGATGGGTTCCTGTCTCACATTGAGGTCTTTCATCCATTTTTAGTCTATTTGTGTGTGTGATGTAAGGAAATGGTCTGCATGTGGTTGTCCAATTTTCCCAACACCATTTATTGAAGAGACTGTCTTTTTCCCATTGGATATTGTTTCCGGCTTTGTGAAAGATTAGTTGACCATAGAGTTGAGGGTCCATTTCTGGGCTCTGTATTCTGTTCTATTGATCTATGTGTCTGTTTTTGTGCCAGTACCATGCTGTCTTGATGATTACAGCTTTGTAATAGAGCTTGAAGTCTGGAATTGAGATACCACCAACTTTGGTTTTCTTTTTCAACTTTCCTCTGGCTATTTGGGGTATTTTCTGGTTCCATATAAATTTTAGAATTATTTGTTCAATTTCTTTGAAAAAATTGATGGGATTACATTAAATATGTTAGATAGCATAGACATTTTCACAATATTTGTTCTTCCAATTCATGAGTATGGAACATTTCTCCATTTCTTTGTGTCTTTCTCAATTTCTTTCATGAGTACTTTATAGTTTTCTGAGTACAGATTCTTTGCCTCTTTGGTTAGGTTTATTCCTAGGTGTCTTAACAGTTTTGGGTGCAATTGTAAATGGGATTGACTCCCTAATATGTCTTTCTTCTGTCTTGCTGTTGTTATATAGAAATGCGACTGATTTCTGTGCACTGATTTTATATCCTAACACTTTACTGAATTCCTGTATGAGTTTTAGTAGTTTTGGAGTGGAGTATTTTGGGTTTTCTACATAAGATATCATATCATCCACAAAGAGTGAGAGTTTGACTTCTTTTTTGCTGATTCAGATGCCTTTTATTTCTTTTTGTTGTCTGATTTCTGAGGCTAGGACTTCTAGTACTATGTTGAAGAGCAGTGGTGATAGTGGACATCCCTGCTGTGTTCCTGACCTTAGGGAAAAGCTGTTAGTTTTTCCCCATTGAGAATGATATTCACTGTGAGTTTTTCATGGATGGCTTTGATTATATTGAGGTATGTCCCTTTAATCCCTACACTGTGAAGAGTTTTGATCAAGAAAGGATGCTGTACTTTGTCAAATGCTTTTCAGCATCCATTGAGGATATCATATGGTTCTTGTTCTTTCTTTTATTAATGAATTGTATCACATTAATTGATTTGCAGATGTCAAACCAACCTTGCAACCCAGGAATAAATCCCACTTGGTCGTGGTGAATGATCCTTTTAATGTACTGTTGGATCCTATTGACTAATATTTTGGTGAGAATTTTTGCATCTGTGTTCATCAGATATATTGGTCTGTGATTCTCCTTTCTGATGAGGTCTTTGGTTTGGGGATCAAGGCAGTGCTGGCCTCATAAAATGAGCTTGGAAATTTTCCTTCCATCTCTATTTTTTTGGAACAGTTTCAGGAGAATAGGTATTAATTCTTCTTTAAATGTTTAGTAGAATTCACCTGGGAAGCCGTCTGGCCCTGGACTCTTGTTTGTTGGGAGATTTTTAATGACAGCTTCAATTTCCTTACTGGGTATTCGTCTGTTCAGGTTTTCCATTTCTTTCTGGTTCAGTTTTGGTAGTTTATATGTCTCTAGGAATGCATCTATTTATTCCAGATTGTCAAATTGGCTGCGTAGAGTTGCTCATAATATGTTCTTATAATTGTTTGTATTTCTTTGGTGTTGGTTTTGATCTCTCCTCTTGCATTCATGATTTTATTGATTTGGGTCCTTTTCCTTTTATTTTTGATAAGTCCGGTGGGGGGTTTATCAATCTTATTAATTATTTCAAAGAACCAGCTCCTAGTTTCATTGATTTGTTCTACTCTTCTTTCAGTTTCTATTTCATTGATTTCTGCTCTGATCTTTATTATTTCTCTTCTCCTCCTGGGTTTAGGCTTTCTTTGCTGTTCTTTCTCCAGCTCCTTTAGGTATAGTGTTAGATTGTATACTTGAGACCTTTCTTGTTTCTTGAGAAAGGCTTGTATTGCTATATACTTTCCTCTCAGGACCACCTTTGTTGTGCCCCAAAGATTTTGAACTGCTGTATTTTCATTTTCATTTGTTTCCAGGATTTTTTATAATTCTTTAATTTACTGGTTGACCTATTCATTCTTTAGTAAGATGCTATTTAGCCTCCATGTATTTGAATTCTTTCCAACTTTCCTCTTGTGATTGAGTTCTAGCTTCAGAGCATTGTGGTCTGAAAATATGCAGGGAATGATCCTAATCTTTTGGTACCAGTCGAGACCCGATTTGTGACCCAGGATGTGATATAGTCTGGAGAATGTTCCATGTGCACTAGAGAAGAGTGTGTATTCTGTTGTTTTGGAATGGAATGTTCTAAATATATCTGTGTTGTCCATCTGGTCCAGTGTGTTATTTAAGGCCTTTATTTCCTTCTTGATCTTTTGCTTAAATGATCTGTCCATTTCAGTGAGGGGGGTGTTAAAGTTCCCTACTGTTTTGTATTATTGTTGATGTGTTCCTTTGATTTTGTTATAGTTGGTTTATATAACTGGCTGTTCCCATGTTAGGGGCATAGATATTTACAATTGTTAGATCTTGTTGAACAGACCCTTTAAGTATGATATAGTGTCCTTCCTCATCTCTTTTTATAGTCTTTGGCTTAAAATCTCATTTATCTGATATAAGGATTGCCACCCCAGCTGTCTTTTGATGTCCATTAGCATGGTAAATTGTTCTCCACCCCCTCACTTTAAATCTGGAAGTGTCTTTGGGTCTAAAATGAGTTTCTTGCAGACAGCGTATTGATGGATCTTGTTTTTTTTTTTTTATCCATTCTGATACACTGTGTCTTTTGATTGGGGCATTTAGTCCATTTACATTAAGGGTAACTATTGAAAGATATGAATTTAGTGTCATTGTATTGCCTGTAAGGTGATTTATTACTGTATGTTGTCTCTGTTCCTTTCTGGTCTGTTACTTTTAGGCTCTCTCTTTACTTAGAGGATCCCTTTTAGTATTTCTTATAGACTGGTTTGGTGTGTTTGCAAATTCTTTTAATTTTTGTTTGTCCTGGAAGCTTTTTATCTCTCCTTCTATTTTCAATGACAGCTTAGGTGGATATAGTATTCTTGGCTACATATTTTTCTCATTTAGTGCTCTGAATGTATCATGCCAGTCCTTTGTGGTTGACCAGGTCTCTGTGGATAGGTCTGCTACGAATCTAATATTTCTACCATTGTATGCTACAGACCTCTTGTCTGAGCTGCTTTTAGGATTTTCTCTTTGTCATTGAGACTTGGAGGTTTTACTATTAGATGACGGGGTGTGAACCTATTTTTATTGATTTTGAGGGGGTTCTCTGTGCCTCCTGGAATTGGATGCTTGTTTCCTTTGCCACATTAGGGAAGTTCTCTGCTATAATTTGCTGCAATATACCTTCTACCTCACTCTCTCTTTCTTTTTCTTCTGGGATCCCAATTATTTTAATATTGTTTCATCTTATGGTATTACTTATCTGTCAGATTCTCCCCTTGTGGTCCAGTAGTTGTTTGTCTCACTTTTGCTCAGATTCTTTATTCTCTATCATTTGTTCTTCTATACCATAATTCTCTCTTCTGCCTCATTTATCCTTGTAAGAGCCTACAGTTTTTGACTTCAACTTGGTTAGATTTTAGTTCACAATATATATATATATTTGTGAACCACACACTTGATTTGGGGTGTATTTTGGTCTGTTAGAAGAGACTACCTCCCAAAATTTTAAAGAAAAAAAGAACATATATATACAAAAATAAGGGTAAACATGATGAAGGGATGGAATTTGACTGTAAAGATGAAAATTAAAAAAAAAGATTCTAAAAAAGGAATTGATAAGAAGTTGGTTAAAAAAGAAAGAAAAAAATAAAGAGGAAAGAATGTGATCAGACTGGTGACTAGAACAAAGCCACGAGCTAGATTTAGGGTATATTTTGATCTATTAGAAAAAATTGTATCCCAAAATTTTAAAGAAAAAGAAAACCTATATGTAACCAAAAATAAATTTAAATACAATAACGGGATAAAATATGACTATGACAACGAAAATTTTAAAAAGATTTTTAAAAAGGTATTGATAAGATAAAATAGTTAAAAATGTTAAAATAGGAAAAAGGAAATTTTTTAAAAATAGAACAAGAAAAAATAAAATTTAAAAGATTTAACTTTGAAAGACTAAAGGATCATGGGAAAGAAGCCATGAATTTTATGGTTGCTTTACCCTAGCTCTGGAGTTCTGTGGTTTTCCTTAACTTATGAACTTGGTCTTGACTGGATATTTTTGCTGATCTTCTGAGGGAGGGTCCTGTTGCAGTGATTTTCAAATGTCTTTGCCCAAGGTAGAATTGCACTGCCGTTGCCAGGGACCAGGCTAAGTAATCTGCTTGGGTTCACTCTCGGTAGCTTTTGTTCCCTGAGCGCTTCCTGTCTGGAAGACAGGAATGAAAATGGCAGCCTCCCAATCTTCAGCCCCATTGGAGCTGAGAGCTTGGGGTCCCACTCCTCAGTGCGCCCTCAGAGAAAAGCAGTCAATCCCACCCATCTCCCTGGTCTCCAGCCATACTCTGAGCTCACCCAGCTTGTGCTGAGCATTTCTATCTCTGGCGCACAACCCCTTTTGGAGTCTCCCAACCCAGAAGATTCCTGTAGCATGCTCCTGTGCTGCTCCTCCCAGAGGAGGAAGGAGGGGGTCTCTCTGGATCTGCCACTTGTGGGGTCCCTGCTGGAAGAACGGTGGCTGGTCTGTGCCTTGGATCATGGTTTAAGGTAAACCTGAGCTGAAAGCCCCCTACTCAGCTCCATCTCTGCAGCTGGTCTCTCTGTTACAATACCTGGGAGCTCTGCCACACTCAGACACCCCTGGTCTTTCTGTGTGTTGGTGGATTCTGAGACTACACTGCTCCACCTCCCACTTAGTTTCTGGAATGATGTCCCTCAATGGAGCAGACTTCTAAAAGTTCTGATTTTGTGCACCACTGTTCTCTCACTTGCTGGGAGCCAGACCCTCCCTCTGCCATCTATCTTCCTGTATGTTGTCTCGGATTCACTTCTCCATGCATCCTACCTTCCAGAAAGTGGTCTATTTTCTGTTCCTAGAATTGCTGATCATCTTCTCTTCTATCTCCTGTTGAGTTTGTAGGTGTTCAGAATGGTTTGATAACTATCTAGCTGAACTCCTGGGACCTGATGATATGTAGATCTCCTATACCTCCTCTAAAGAGGAAAATATTTGACATTTAAAATATTCTGAACATAATTTGAATTGAATTTCTTTTTTTTTTAATATTTTATTTATTTATTTGAGAGCGAGAGAGAGACAGTGAGAGAGAGCATGAGCGAGGAGAAGGTCAGAGGGAGAAGCAGACTCCCCGTGGAGCTGGGAGCCTGATGTGGGACTCGATCCCGGGACTCCAGAATCATGACCTGAGCTGAAGGCAGTCGCTTAACCAACTGAGCCACCCAGGCGCCCTTGAATTGAATTTCTTATGTGTTTATTCAGAAAGGTCTTCCAGGTTCTAGAAGTGTTCTAGTTTACCGATAAAAGTATCTGTTGTTTTCTAGGAAATAAATCATGGTCATTTTGCCTTTCTGGTTACTTATGGTTATTTCAATTCTGGATTAATGAAATTTGAATTTTGGTCAACCATAAGACCAGAAGTTCTGTTTTTAAAGTCCTATATAAATCTAATATATAAATCCCATTCTTTTGTAAAGCCTTGAATGATCAAGCACATGATGATTTGATGTGATTAATTATGGTTTTTAAATTAAGTGATTACATTAGTAGTCAATATCAGGAACCCATAGATATCTACAGGAGTTTTGAATAATTAAATATTGTGGGGAAGCAGTTAAATCCACAGTTCATAGTTACAAGTACTCTGCTGAGTAATAAGTCTCTAGGCAGCACAGTATTCATTTACCCTAAGGTATTGATAAATGAGGATCATTGTAATTTAGTGGGACCATTTTCTTTCTTTTTTTTTTTTTAATTTTTTTATTTTTTTCAGCATAACAGTATTCATTATTTTTGCACCACACCCAGTGCTCCATGCAATCCGTGCCCTCTACAATACCCACCACCTGGTGCCCCCAACCTCCCACCCCCCACCCCTTCAAAATTCTCAGATCGTTTTTCAGAGTCCATAGTCTCTCATGGTTCACCTCCCCTTCCAATTTCCCTCAACTCCCTTCTCCTCTCCATCTCCCCTTGTCCTCCATGCTATTTGTTATGCTTAGTGGGACCATTTTCTTATCAGAATGTCAGCCTGCTGAGGAACATTTTATATTAATAGTAAAGGTCAAATGTACCATTGGCCTTCACTAGTCCCTATTATAGAATATTGTTCATTCTTATATACTTAAATAATTCCCAGGTTTAAAATATTACATTCCAGTATTATAGAAATTTATTTATATCTTGGCTACTAAGAATTAAGGCAATTCATCCCATATATCCCTATTGATTAGTTCATAAACCATGCACTGACCTATAACTTTTTCTGCTGTGGCTACCAATAGTGTGCATAGATCATTTTAAATGACTTAACGTGATTTGTTTTTAATCAGACACCTAAAGGTGACCTAGTTGTTACCATGTTTCATCATATGGCACTTAATTTCTTCATGTATGTTTCCTTATCAGAGTTAAAGAGTCTTTGCTACCTCCTATAACTACAAGAGTGGCTTTTGATTTTTTTACATGATTTTTTTAATAATATGCTTCATTTTATTGACTAAAAGCATGAAATTTGATTAATTCTTTCTGTACATTTTTTAGTTTACCTTTCAAAATAGCATGCATTAAGAGGACATATCCTTCTCCTTTAGATCTTACATAAAACACAATGGACAGTAGCAGAGATTGCTGTAGTCACTTTGACATTGGGATTTCCCCTTCAAGAAGCAGCTTTTTTAAAAGTTATTTTTAAATTTTTAAAGATTTTATGGATTTACTTGAGAGAAAAAGAGATAGTGAGAGAGAGAGAGAGCACAAGTGGGGAGGAGAGAGAGAAGTAGACTCCCCGCTGAGCAGGGAGCCTGATGCAGGACTCAATCCCAGGGCCAAAGGGTCATGACCTGAGCCGAAGGCAGATACTTAACTGACTGAGCCACCCAGATGCCCCAAGAAACATCTTTTATAAAAATTTTCTAACTCTAAAATGTTTGGACCATCCTTAAAGAATCTTACAATTTATTCTTATGTGGACTATGATTAAAATATTATCGACATTTTGATAATATATTGAATGATATTACTCAGTTCCTACAACCTAAAAGTTTTTAACCATATATTGGTTGTATGAGATTAATTCACTACTATATTTATTGTAATTTCTAAGTAGGGTCTTTTATTTTATTAGGTAAAATAAGTAAACACAATTCTATTAAATAGTAATGTCTTCCGATTTAGTTTGTGCCCAAGAAATTCCAACAAAATCTTCAAATGATATCTGAAAGTATAAAAAGTTTTCACCCTTTAAGCTAATTGATATTATGAATTCAAGAGACTTCAGTATGTGCTGAGAAGGTGATCAATTTGTCTTAATATTAGGCCAAAAATAATTCATCTGCAATACAAAAAGTTGACCTATCTTCCTTTTTATATTGTCAGTCATTGGCCACTTTTCAAAGCCATTTGGAATATTTGATCTTTTTTTTTTTTTTTTTTTGCATAATCATATATTTACATGGCCTTTCCCCCAAATACTGAGCCAGTACATTTTTACTGCCTATTATCTAAAATAATTTATTCCCTTATTTGCTCTGTCTTGTTAAGTCCCTGTGAGGCAGGTCAGTAACGTTAAAATATTTTCAAAACCAAAAAACAACTCTATAATTTATTTTTCATTTTAGAGGGAAATTATGCTGCTGTCCCAAAATTTGGCTTCTGTCAAATAATCTCTAGCGTGTAAATACCACTAGAGAGTCTGCTGTAACTATTTGGAATTCTTTCAGAGTAGTTTGATGCAGATAAAAGGTGATTTTCTTCATATCTTCTTGCCAAGCAGAGTGTAACGTAATGGGCAGCAGTATGTGAAATGGGCTTAAGTATTTTATTTCCATACTCTCCGTTCCTCAATCGCGTCCCCCCTAAATTAAACATATTGCACTTCCATCTGCTATACCCTATCGATGATGCACATTTATTTTTGTAGAAATATTTTTCAAATGGGTTTAGGCAGCAGATGTTTTTCCATTTGTACCCGCCTTCCTTTTCCTGATGTGTTTCCACATGTACAGGGGAAAAAAAATGCATCACTGCTGTCCTTGGTGAATTTTGCATATCTCTTTGATTTGGGCTGCTGCACTGTAATGCATGATAATGTGACAACTGCAGTCAAGCAAGACGTTTCCTTAGTTTCCTGGTATTCAATATCAATATCCCAGCTGTGCTGCTGGGAATGAAAGAACTTCTTTAGCTTTTGGTAATTCCCCCCAGGATCCTTGCTCAAAAGACTGAATCCAAACAAACTTCTCTCCTTTTGATAGTCTCTTGTTTCAAGACTGAGTTTAGAGAAGTTATAGCTTTCCAAATGAACTCAAAAATACAAACACAGGTATGCATGATATACTTTTAGCACCATTTATTTAAAATTCTGTGTGCATATGTCAATTTCATCTGTCTTTCTAGAACCTGGTGCCTAACAGAGTATTTGGCAAACCCCTGCAACCAGAATTATGTTTTGAATGCCGCATTGCTTACGTAGAGTAGGAAGAGAAAATGTGGACACAGTAATAGTTATCCATTGATGTATAACAAATTACCCCAAATTAGCAGAATAAAACAGTGCTTATTTATCAGCTCACTTAGTTTCTGAGGCTCGGGAATCTGGGAGCCATTCAGCTAGGTGGTTCTGGCCCAGGGTCTCTCATGAATTTGTAGTCAGAATGTTACATGGGGCTGTAATCAGCTGAAGACTTGACTGGGACTGAAGGGTCCGATTCCAGGATGGCTTAAACACATGTGTGTTGGCAAGAGTTGGTAGTTCCTTGTTGGCTTAAGGAATCCTCAGTAGAGCTCTCCACAAGTGAGTGGTTTAGGTCACTGGCTTCCTCCAAAGTGAAAGATCAGAGAAAGAGAGATAACGGGAGTAGGGGAGAAAAGAGAGAGGAGAGAGGAGAAAGGAGAAAAGAGGGAGAGACATATAAGGGGATTGGGGGACAGAGGGAGACTGAGAGAGAGACCAAGAAGGAAGCTGCCATTTCTCTTACAACCGAATCTTGGAAGTGATATCTCATCTTTGTATTGCACTCTCTCAGAGCAACCCTGTTATCATAGGCAGGGGACTACACAAAGTTTGTGAATACAAGGAGGCAGAGATAATTTAAGGCTATCTTGGAGGCTGGCTATCCCAGGCATGAATTATCTATTGGCTGCTAAGTTACTCTGTGGCCTTACCTAAGTCAGTAACTTCTTGAGCTTCAGTTTACTCATTGCTTTCCTGCTGATCACTCAAAATGTGAAGATCTTA
Source organism: Lutra lutra (assembly GCF_902655055.1). Lineage (NCBI taxonomy): Eukaryota > Metazoa > Chordata > Mammalia > Carnivora > Mustelidae > Lutra > Lutra lutra. Next base: position 35,413,402 of record NC_062290.1, on the reverse strand, counting down.
GGAGACATGGATGTAAAAGCACTCTGTAAATACAAAGTAGCATCTACATATGAGGGCCAATTAAGGAACTGTATTTTGTTTTCAGAGTAGTAAAAGGAAAAAACAAAACAAAACAAAACTAAAAGCACAAGCGAGTGCAGAATGAAGAGATGGAGAGAAGGAAGAAAAGAGGGAACAAGAAAGGAAAGCGTGTCCTCCATAAACAGCGACCAGGGGTCTTTACCCTGCTTTTGTTCTTCCTTCTTGTCAGTAGTTAACTTTAACTGCAGGCAAAATGAGTGCTTCTGTCCTCAAAATACACAATCCCATCTTTTTTAGGATTAAACAAAGACAAGCTATTATGAGCTTCTCTTCTGAGCTGGGACAGATTTGGTTAAAATCAAATGAATTTAAATCAGTAGTCAAAACGGCTAGATTTAAATCACCAGTGCCAGAACTCCCTCATTGCTGTCCTCAAAACCAAAACCTCCATTATAAATGCTTCTGCCGTCCATTAAAAAGGACAGGTAAGAGCCATTAGTATTTCCACAAACCACTGACCTTGGCTCAGTAGAAACCAAAAATCTAGAAAGTGACTGTATTTATTATCATTTTTAATGTGTGTGCTCTGGAATTCATTTCCCCTATGGATGACTTTCAACTTCATTTTGGCATCTAATTGTGGAAACATCATTTTACTTTTAGAATCAAGGTAATAAGCCCTGTTTCCCTTAGTACCATAGGTGACTGGAGATCATTTACCCAGAGGAGTCATAAAGACTTCAAATTCATGTGTCCAAAGCTGACTGGACTATCCTCTCAATCTCCCCTACATATACTTGCTGTATCAACAAAGTTATTTGAAGAAGTCATTTTGACATTGCTTAAAAATGGACTATTCCAGTTTTCTTTTTTTTTTTTCCTCAAGAAATGATTACAACAGATAATTTCACACGTTCCCTGACCTTGTCCATTTCTTGCTTCATTGCTTCCACAGTCCCTGACCTTCGCTCTACCTTATATCTGAGATATGTGTTAGGAAAGTGATGAGGATCTGGCCATTCAGTGCAGGCATTCTTTGGTCTTAAAACACATCTTTGCATTTTGATTTGACCTTTTTGAAATGTCTCTTAAGTCAAAAACACCTGGGTCAATAAAAGTAAGTTAACGGATGGTCACTTTTTCTTTCCCCAGAGCCTACATGGCCAGTCCACATCCTCAGTCACACCCGAATTCCTGCCTTCCCTTTCAGCTCTCAAGTCAACGGCCCCTAACGATGCTAACTCCAAAATTCCTTTAAATTTGCCCCCTCCTCTACATCCTACTACTTTGTCCTTCTCTCTCTCTCTCTCTTTTTTTCTTTTAAAGATTTTACTTATTTGACAGACCGAGAACACAAGTAGGCAGAGAGGCAGGCAGGGAGAGGAGGAAGCAGGCTCCCCGCTGAGCAGAGAGCCTGATGTGGGGCTCGATCCCAGGACCCTGAGATCATGACCTGAGCTGAAGGCAGAGGCTTTAACCCACTGAGCCATCCAGGCACCCCTTGTCCTTCTCTCTTACTCCTTTGCCACTCTAATAGCCTTGTAATTGGCCTTTTGGAAGCTTCCACTCTTTTCTCCTTCGTCCATTCATTTCAGAGCTGCCAGTTGCCTTCAAAAAAAAAAAGGCACTGATGTGATCTTATAATTCCCCAGCTTAAAATACAGCAATAGCTTTTTATTGTCTATAGCAGCACTGCCCACTAGAAACTTCTGTGATGATGGAAATGTTCTATATCTGTCTGCTGCCCAGTGTAGTAACTGTGAACCATATGTGGCTATTGAGCGCTTAAAATTTATCTAGTGAGACTGAAGAACTGAATTTTTACTCTTTTAATTAAATTCATATGGCTACTTGTGGCCAGTGGCTACCATACTGGACAGTGTAGGTCTACACAGTAAAGTAGAGCCTTCCTATCTTATCACAACTACTTTCCCCTTTCCCACACATGAATCATATATAAAAAGTACATTCTATTGCAGTAGTTTGAAACCTTTTTACTTTAAACCACACTAAGAAATGCATTTTCTATTGTGACCATGACAAGCATAGATAGTCATAAATCCTCAATGATTTTTTTATTAAGCATCTGCTGAATGTAAAGCCTTGCAATACATCTATGAACAGGTGAGATCTCTATACCTTCTCATTCTATTGGTGAGAAGCACAATGTAAAATGAGTAGTAAGTGTGATGAAAGTGAATTGTATGGGGTCTTGGCAGGTGATGGAAGAAGGAAAAAGCAGAGCAGGAAGGAGAAGATCAAAGCAGCTGTTGAGCGTGGAGAACACACTGGAGGATTAGAGAGGGTGGCCAAAGTGGGCCTCCTGGAGAAGAAGCAAAGACTAAAGGGAGTGGAGTTTGTTAATAGGTGTCTGAAGGGGGCATACTCATCCATGGAAGAGGGGCCAGAGCAAAGGCCTGGAATGCACCTGGCCTGTGGAGGGAATAGCAAGGAAGGCTAGATGGTGATGGTGGGTGGGGAGGTGAGTGGAGAGAGCTGGCCTAGGGAGGAGCTGACCAGGATGGGAGCCTTAGAAAAAAATGCATGAGCACTCATGTGTCTGCCATTATAGACACTCTAGAAACTAATTTTGTCTCATCCACTGTCATCTCCCATCTCCCAGAAGAAACTGCTCTTCTTGTTCTTAGAGTAATCTCATTCTTGCTTTTTGTTATGCTCTTAGTGCTATAGTTGCATCACCAAATAATGTTATTTTCCTCCTTTTTGATTTTTATATACATGGAATGATAATGCATTAATTCCTTTTTGTGAATTCTTTGCTTCACGTTATGTTTGTAAGATTTATTGATATTTTTGTGTTTCTCTACAGTTTCTTATTCTCACTGATATATACTATCCCATTGTGTGAATATCCCACAATTTATCTATTCTATTGCTAAACCGTTATGTTATGTTGTGTTTAGTTTTGGACATTTATGATTAGTGCTTCTCTGAGCCTTTGTATATATATATATTCTTAATCTGGTGCACTTAAGCACCATATCTCTAATATATGCACCAAAGTGCTAAATTTGAGTGATGAGTTGTGCATATATTCAACCTCATTAATAATGCCACAGTATTTTCCAAAATGGTTTTACAAGTTTTAGGTATAAGAATGCCTGTTGTCCTGTATCCTTGCCAGTACTTCATATTGTCATACTTCTAAGGTTTTGTCAGTTTGTGGTAGCATCCCCTGGAGGTTTGCCTTCACGTACATTTATTAAAGAAATTGAGAACCTTTTCATATGTTTAAAGACCATTGGGTTTTCTCTTTTGGTGAAGTGCCTAGTTAAGTCTTTTGTCCTTTTTTCTCTTTGGTTGTCACTGTATCTCATTAATTTATAATAATTCTTTATATTTTTGCATACTGTCCCTTTTCAGTGATATGTATTACATACATATTTTCACAATATGTAGCTTGTTGTTTCAGTCTGCTAATAATGCCTTTGGATGAATGGTATTTTAAATTTTATGTGGTAGAATTTATCAACCTTTTCTTCATGGTTAGTGTTTTTTGTTTTTGTATCTTGTTTAAGAGACCTTTTACTACTCCCCAGCTCTAAAGATATTCTATATTCTTCTCTAAAAGTTGCACAGTGTTCATTTTGACAAGGAAGTCTTTAGTCCACCTGGAGCTAATTTTTCTGTATGGTGCAAGGAAGAGATTTAATCCCTCTCTCACCCCAACCAGTATGGATTGCCAAATCTGTGCTATTCCACTTCGTTATAATTGTTTCTGATTGTCACCCATTAAATCTATTTCACGCCCCACTAATAATACCTACCTGGAAGTTAAAAAACCAGCTCTAGGGGCGCCTGGGTGGCTCAGTGGGTTAAGCCTCTGCCTTTGGCTCAGGTCATGATCTCAGGGTCCTGGGATCGAGCCCCACATCGGGCTCTCTGCTCAGCAGGGAGCCTGCTTCCTCCTCTCTCTCTCTGCCTGCCTCTCTGCCTACTTGTGATCTCTCTCTCTGTCAAATAAATAAATAAATAAAAATCTTAAAAAAAAAAAACAGCTCTAGTGTTACCTAACCACCTCTTAAGTGCCCACTGGAATTGGTTATGAGTAACAATCTCAACTTGAGCTATCTAAAAACAAAGAAACCAACAAAAAATATGATGGGAGAGCATGTGTGTGTGTGTGTGTGTGTGTGTGTGTGTGTGTGTGTGTCTCGGATTCTTCAGGGAAGGATGCTGCCTTCAGAATAGATTAGAATTCTGTGTCTGCACATCTAAGTGATACATGTTTCTCTGCAGAGCCGGTTGATGGGTGTCTGTGTTTGTTTCAGCTGTGAACTATGATGCACTTAGAGCTAAATAGAGTTATCTTTACAAAAAATAATATGACATTGATAAGGTCCAATAAACATTAAGTTGTTGGTATAAAGCACATCAGAATATGTGAGGCATTTCACCTAAATTCCATTAGAAATCCCGTAAACTTCCAAAGTTGTAGTCCGTATCACATCAATTCCTGAGTAAATCATTGGTCACTAAATAAATTCTGGGGTGCCTGGGTGGATCAGTGGGTTAAAACCTCTGCCTTTGGCTCAGGCCATGATCTTAAGGTCCTGGGATCGAACCCCGCATCAGGCTCTCTGCTCAGCGGGGAGCCTGCTTCCTCCTCTCTCTGCCTGCCTCTTTGCCTACTTGTGATCTCTCTCTCTGTCAAATAAATAAATAAAATCTTAAAAAAATCATTTAAAAAAAAAAAAAAAACCTCTGCCTTTGACTCAGGTCATGATCTTAGGGTCCTAGGATGGAGTCCCACATTGGGCTCTCTTCTCAGCAGGGAGCCTGCTTCCCCCCACCCCCGCCACGCCCCCGTCTCTGCCTGCCTCTCTGCCTACTTGTGATCTCTATCTGTCAAATAAATAAATAAATAAAATATTTAAATAAATAAATAAATAAATAAATAAATAAATTCTGTTCGTCAAAGGTGGATTTAATCTGGTAAAGCTATAGGTTTGACTAGGGATATTTCTTCCAATGTTTTAAATTTGATTTTAGATTCAAAAACAATTACAGCTAATTTGAATAAGAAGAAATGTCATCACTGTAGGTATTTGTTAACTTTCCTCCACCATAATGTTTCCTTTGTTTATTTTTAAGTAAAATATCTTTAGACTAAGTTTAAAAACATTATCTTATCTGAATCAAAAGGTATGTGATTACTTTTTTCCATTATAACCAAGGCTACCCATAACCCTTTTTGCTTCTTAATTTAATTGTTCTAAATGGATTTTGAATGAAGAATAACAGATGTGATGAAGCACACAATGTTTCAATCTGTCCTGTTATTGAGAGAAAAAAATTCTGCCTTATTTTGGCATAATGAAATATTTTCATGACAGATAGTAACTGAACTACATCCATTTATATCTTAAAGTTAGAAAAATGAAAATTTTAAATGGGAATGACATTTGAAGGTAGGGTAAAAGAAAAGAGTAAAAAGAATAAAGCTATATCCATAGAGCAAGATGCGTCCTTCCTATAGGATGAACTTAACACCCCAAATTATCTGCCACTTGGTGGGGAGATGATGGGGTTCTGGGCATCTGTGGCACGTTGTTTGGGGAGTTGTGTTCATAAAGGGCACAGACTCAGTAGAAATGCTTGCGAGATTGAAGAAAAGACATATTTCTTTTCCGAGGAATACCTAGTATATGGTCCTGTCCTGTCCATGCAATTGCTTTCCTTTTTCTACTCATCTTCTTTACCAGTCCTCATGTCTTCTCATGAGGACTGAGAAATTTCCAGATGGATCAGTGCTTCATTCTACATCCATTTTGCCAATATGCATTTCAGTGTAGGCATTAAAAGGCTAGAAAAATGCACAAATTACACACATTATGAATGTTATATGGGGAAATGTGAAGGTAAAACTTTTTAAGTTGAAAGAGTCAGCATGTTGGTATCATCTTTAATAAATAAGGAAAGGCAGGGTGTTTTGAGGAGTTGGTAGCCATTTCTAATATTGATGAAACAGTATTAAAGCAGCTTTGACTCCCTATTATTTTCCTCAAATGGAGAACCTAGAAGCTGAGTAGAGCTAAAAAGTTGATTGTTCTCAAATGGTAGTGTTGAATTGTTAGAATAATTCTGAGAAAGATGGATGAATATCTAGCTTCCTGTGATAAGTATGGTAGAGTGCAACAGCTGTAAGAATGTGGAGGTTATGGGCTGTCCCATATGGTCTCCTCATCGTGCCTTATACCTTCTCAGCATAAACTTTAGTATCCCAGTTGAAATAAATATTTTGTTTCATGGGTATTTTTAAGGAAGGTATTGGGTTCAGACACTGGATATCATTTTCTAGTTGCTAGTGAAAATGAAAATGCAGGGGCGCCTAGGTGGCTCAGCTGGTTAAGCATCTGCCTTCAGCTCAAGTCATGATCCTGGGGTCCTGGGATCAAACCCCACATACGGCTCCCTGCTCGTGATCTCTCTCTCTCACTCTCATTTGCTCACTTTCTCTCAAATAAATAAAATCTTTTAAAAAAAAGAAAATAAAAGAAAATGAAAATGCATCACTTCCCCCCCCCCCCCCCCTTTCAGGATTTATGTGCAGAACTCCAAACTTTTTGTGTGTGTGTGTCTGGGAGAAATCTCAAATGCAGATAGTGTCTAACCCCTGCAGAAATAGAAATGATCACAGTACTGACCCAACTCAATAGTTGTTTTAGGTGAATTTGTAGGAATTTTTTTGAAAATTTTCAAGTTGGGAGTGTCTGGATGGCTCAGTTAGTTAAGTGTCCGACCCTTGATTTCAGCTCAGATCATGATCCTAGGGTTGTGGGATTGAGAGCCTGTGCTCAGCAGGGAGTCTGTTTCAGATTCTCTTTCTCCCTCTCCTCCTGTTCCTCCCCTGGCTCAATCTCTCTCTAAAAATAAATCTTAAAAACTTTCAAGTTGACTAAGAAAACTCAACTCATATTTAAAATAGGATCTAGTGCAACTGTCTCTGAGTTCTTAATTTATGAATTATGCCTTGGTTATTTTTCATAGTAATGCTGAAATCCATATATATATATATGTATATTATATATATATATATATATATATATATATATATATTCTGTGTTAATATCTAAGTTGCCACTAGTGATGAACATACATACAAACATGAACACACACACACACATACACACACTCTCTCTCTCTTACAGCAAATTAGGAAATTTCTCAGACTCTTTTCTGTCTGGTGTTTGTTGTGCATGTGTAGCAATTAGAAATGACCCTTACAATAAAAAGCGCACATGTTATTGAGGAAAGAGATTTAAAAGCCTTTGTTCCCTTACTAGAAACCATAGAAACTATTTTTTAAAACATTATAATACATTACAGAAGAGTTTTTTGGTCCCTTATGCTTTGCTAGCTTCTGTTTGTATTGTCCCAATATTGAGTGTAACCTCAACTAACGTAGTTGGAAGCTTTACCTTATCACGCTGAACTTGAAGGGCTTGTAGATAATTTAATCAAGGCCCAGCATGACTACCCAGTGTTTATCCTTCATAACCATATACCTCTTCCGTGTGGTTTTATTTTATGCCACTCTGTTCATTAAGCCAATTGACGAGAACTCTGTGACATGGCTGTGACTGGGGGAGTTGACTCTGATATGGAGGCAGAGGAGTTGGCAGGAAGCAGTGGTAAATTGATTCAGATCAGTTTCTTTCATTCCAAGTGTGGATACAAATTATAGGTCATCAAAAGGGTATTCAGAATTCTTCTTGAGATTTGGACAGAACCGTGACTACATGAATTTACTGAAAAGCTTGTTGTTCGCCTCCAATTGTAGCTAATAATGTGTAACATTAAGTCAGCCATCTTACCGATTGAGACCGTTGTGTGATTTCTTTTGCACTAATCACAGCTATAATCCAGTCAGTCCTGAGACTCCTACACCTTTGGTAGCTATGCCAGCTTTGAATGGGATTCCTCTTTCATTGATTGTCCTCCCCCTGCCCCCCCCCCCCCGTTATTTACTGTCACCTCCTCATAAGAAATTAAATTTCTTTTCTTGTGCATTTGTGTGTCTGTACACCAAGCCCTTATTTTGGGTGGGCTGTGGGAAGCCTCATTGTTTCTACTGAACAGCTTCCTTAGGAGCCCAGCTGTTCCCTGTCAAGGGTTTTCCCTTTTATTAGTCTCAGAAGGCATGACTGGCAGGGTGTAGCATGTTGGTACAAGATCCCAGCTGCTATCATGCTGCTCTCGGAGTCCCTGATCATTTGAAACTTGAAGAAAGATTTGACCTTATCATAGCAGTTGTTTCTGTGTGTTCATTTGTTTGTTTTTGAGGGGTTTGCAAGTGCAAGATAAAGAGAGGCAGATGATGACTAGAAAACATGAGGCAGTCTAAAAGAATTCAGTCTGTTTTGCTTTTCCAACTTTCTGGAAGTAGACATTTTTGGTATGGAAAGTTTAAGATATTGGAGGGAACTGTTGACTAATGTGCATATAGATAAATTTATCTTGGCATACCTTTATTTGGTAAATGGCTAATAAACAATCTTGGCAAAATTTATTCACATGTTAAAAAGAAGCAAGTAAGAAAGCTAATTCTCAGAAGCACATTGAAAAGTTTTGTGCTATTGAAAGGGTTTGAGACTGTTTAATTAAAAGAACATATGCAATAAAACCAGATCCTACATTAAAGGGACTTTGCTTCCTTAAGCAATCTTGTCTTTCAGGTTCTTCCAGAGATTTCTCTATGGTAGGATCCTTGGGGATAGTTTAATAAGATGACCAAATTACTGAATAATGGAATCAAATACCTTCGGCAATGACAATGTCTGCTTTTACTTCGTTGTGAAAGATCGACAGACAAGACCACTCTCAAGATAGTGTGCCTTTATATTTAAGAAATGTAACTTATTTAAAACACAGAGAGAGAAATGAGAGAAATGCTTGGTTGGAACTGAGTCATTACCCAGTTAAAAATAACCTTTCCAGGTCATGTCGTTTTGTTTGCCGCAGTGAAATAAGTTTATTTCAGCAGAATGAAGCCATTATTAGCTTGGCAGAGTCCACTTGTCAGAATTTTATGGAGCACAACAATGTTTGGCTGGGAAATTCAATAAATACTGTAATGTGAGAGGACTTAAACTGCCAGGGCCGAAGGGGCAAAGAGTGGGGAATTTGCCGCTAATTCATTGTTTCACGGCTCCAATAAGAAAGCATTAGGATATATGACGAATCATCATTAGAGGTCAGGCACACAAACCTTTTGTGAAATACAAAGGCGGCAGGATGTGTGAAAAAAAAAAACAAAAAAAAAACCTTAAGGTGTATTAGGATGTATAGCATTGATGGTGGAACATAAATATTAAAGTGTCTTGATTCTCAAGTTTCTGATTTTTCTTTTTTGGAGAGTGATATTTCTTCCTTACCTGCTCTCCAGCACTGAGATTTTCCCCAGGAATAAAATATAGGTGAAAAGCCTATGACAATATAATCCAGTCATCAGACCAGTACCACAATATTAAAATGGAAGTGAGCCATTTGTCATCTTAACAGCATAAGAAACTGAACCAGTGGCCACTCTCAAGCAACAATGGACTTCACCTTGAGGCAGGGTGTTGGAATGACTCTGGTGTGCTAAACCTAAATTCTGGCCGCCGCTGCTGTGTCTTCTTTGGCAAATTATATAACTTCAGCAATCCTTTGTGTCCTAATCTGTAAAGTGGGGTTAAATAATAGCACTGACTTCATAGAGTAGTCAAGGGGAAGTAAAATGAAAGACTGATAGAGTTTCAGCAAAGAACCTAGCCCCTAGCAAAATAAACAGCACTCAGTTATTATTTCTTACTTGGATCTTAGGAGGAAATACCAGTGACCTTAAGATATCCAGAGAATTACTGACACCAGGAAAACACTTTAACTTTGTAGGACATACAGAACTTAATAAACATGGTGCTCTGCTTACATCGTTCTGCATTCACTTCTGAACGTCAGTATACACATGTACTTTATTTCTGACAGAATCATAATTATTTTGTAGGTACTTTTTAATGTTCTGGTGTTAAAATCAATTCTTTTATGAACATTTCCATTTATTATATGATTCATTTATGTTGTTTTTTATTAGTTGTGTTAATATTCTGGCCTTGTTGATATGCAGTAATTTGCTTGCTGTTTGGGTGGTGGATAGTCAAGTTTAAGATAGAAATTGAGTCTTTAGTGATTGGTGAGATTCACCTGGGTAGAGAAAAATGTGCAAGGGTTAGAGAGAAAACTTATTTTGAGATAAAATGCCACTGTTTACCTCTTTGGAAGGATAGTAGTTAGATGTTACCTGCTAATTAGATTGCTGAAGTTTATAGAAACGGGAAATATAAAGTCTTTCTGTCTTCACGAATCATTGTCATAGCATTAGATAGTTTGAGGGTTTTTTTTCATATTTATCCTTTAGAAGGAGAGTCTTTTAGGTATGTTTTAGCCATCTTATCAAAAGATAAAGAGTGTTAGCTGCAAATACCATGCTCTTAAAATGATTTCGTGGAAAGTCTTCTGGACTGAGCATTCATCTGACCCACTTGCTGGGCCTGTTAGGTATAGAGTGAAGTGGAAGGAACTTTCAGCTTGTCAACAATTATTAGGACATTTAAAATAGGGTGTGCAGTGAAATTCTTATGGAAAGGGGTGCTCAACGTAATGTGCTCGTTTGCATAGTTTGCTCAACAGCCTGACCTTCTCACATCCCTGGCACAGTCTGATTAAGATTCAGAGGACTTTGGAATTCATTTAATTAAAGCACTGCCCTGGAGTCCATTATTGCAAAATATTAGCATAGTGCTCTGTGTGACCTTTAAAAGTTTAGAAATTGGTAGCAAAATACAGAGGTTGGCTATTTATTCCTTCACTTTAGTGCATTGTATAATGCTTTTCCCTATTTTCCTATACTAATTAGTTGTACTCTCACTGTAAAAACCTGCCTTCCATTTATGGTTACTATTTTGACATATCTTTTCCTCAGTTGGGATGCAGATCTCCTGACTGTGTGTCTCTTCTTTCACTTAATACTTTTATCTCCTAAGAGTATTTTCCTTGGAACCGATAAAATTAACTCATATGGATTAAAACAGACATCACATGGTGGGCTTCCGACACAGCCTCTTCTAAGCCTTTTAGGGGAATCACCAAAGTTAACTAAGAAGCAGCCCTGTCCCTCTAAGATTCTTTAGCTAAACAGTGCACCTCTTGACAGCTGATTGGCAACTGCTAACAATAAAATGTACATTCTGTGTCATTCCTTCGGTCTCAGGTGGACCAAGGCAAAGCATTTGGCTGGTCAGAAACTTCAGGATCTTCTAATCAGGGACTGTAAGAAGTGATTGGGGAAATCAGAGCTAACCATTCCCCGCCTTCCAATTGGATTCTACTAGTAATTACACTTAAACCTAGGGAGAAGATGTCTTCAGAGTGTAATGGCTCCCGTGGGCATTTTTCACTGGAGCAGGTTAATTTATGCTTACAATATCTGACCACATATGATCAATACCAAGGATGTGATGTGCAGAAGCAAGCACTAGAGACACTGCAAGCAAACACACCTCAGCAGCTGTTACACATCCAACTGCTTCTGCACTTATTTTTGGCATGATTTTCTTTCTTTTTTGGCTTCTAGACACTGATGTTGAAGGATGCATTACTCTTTTGCTATTTATTTATCTCAGGCTTCTTAGGAATACAGCAGTTCTTGGCCAAAAAGGTCACACATGGTTATTCATGTTCATTTAGGGTAGATCACCAGACTTTGTTCAAGATTCTAGCGTTTCTTTCTAGGGATCGACATCTGCGCGGAGTTTGAGATGCCTGTCTGACTCTGGGGTTACTTCAGGTTCTTCATGTAAACAGTTGAAACACTGCGCAGTGCCTCGGTGGCTCAGTCAGTTAAGCAAGCATCTGCCTTCAGTTCTGGTCATGATCCCAGGGTGTCCTGGGATACAGTCCCGCACCGGGCTCCCTGTTTAGTGGGGAGCCTGCTTCTCCCTCCACCCTTCCTCCCTGCTTGTAATCTCTCTCAAATAAATAACATCTTAAAAAAAAAAAAGAAAGAAAAAAGAATCAAAACACCATGGATTAGTAGCAGCTGGAGTTGGGAGTTTTTCTTGGGCACCTCAATGACTTTCAATTCCCGGTGTTGTAAACGTTAATCCTCGAACTTCTAGGGGGACATAACCTTGTTTTAAACCATGTCAAAAGTTTCTGACTGAGCAGAGAGAGTCAATTATCATATGGTTTCACTTATTTGTGGAGAATAACAAATAGCATGGAGGACAAGGGGAGATGGAGAGGAGAAGGGAGTTGAGGGAAATTGGAAGGGGAGGTGAACCATGAGAGACTATGGACTCTGAAAAACGATCTGAGAATTTTGAAGGGGTGGGGGGTGGGAGGTTGGGGGCACCAGGTGGTGGGTATTGTAGAGGGCACGGATTGCATGGAGCACTGGGTGTGGTGCAAAAATAATGAATACTGTTATGCTGAAAAAATAAAAAAATTAAAAAAAAAAAAAAAGTTCCTGACTGGACTGTAAACCAGTCTAGCAACAGTGTTCTAACTCTTTGCTATTCTCTGCTGTGCTTGCGCAGCCTGGAGCTCAGATTAAGAGATTTTTTTTTACATGTTTGCACCTCTTCTCAAGGGAAAATGGACAGATTAGAAATAGTCCCTCAAGTCATCAAATGAGATCCTCTTGAGAGATGATCTACTGTTGTGTAGTGGAAAAATTGTCTAGAATTTATATGGAACACCAAATATATGCTTTATCATTTTATGTAGCTAGTAATGATCTATCTGGTGACTTCAGAGGGGTTTTATTTCCATTTATTTGGAAGATGCTATTTTTAGTTTTTCCCCCAGAAAAGAAAGTCATTTTACAGATATTCCTGGAACTGGAGCATTGGAGGCTTATGACTTTGACACTTTAACTTCCCTCGACTAGGCTTTTGATGTTACATTGTGTGATAAGATTTAAAGAATGCTACAGTTAATCATAGTAATTATTCAACACACCAATTACCACAGCTAATCAAAAATCCCATGAAATAATAATAGTTTGTAAAATAAATGGCACCTGTTATGCTCATACACACTGTCCAAGACATATCCCTAGGACAAAAAAAAAAAAAAAAAAAAAGAAAAGAAAAAGAAAAAAAAACTAACAAAAATCATCAACATAATGTGTGAGCAAATATGCCTTTTCAGGCCCTGCTGACTGCAGCATACACGGAACCCCATGATCTGGCTGAGCTTGTGGAACGCCAGCCTGAGGCACAGAAGCTTTTTTACTGTGCTGATTAAATGGAAAGCTTAAAATGACTGAGGAGATAGTGGCATCTCAAGGGGTGTGTGTGTGTGTGTGTGTGTGTGTGTGTGTGAGAGAGAGAGAGAGAGAGAGAGCGAGAGAGAGAGCGAGTGAGAATTAAAGAGAGACAGAGAGATAGAGACTCTGCAAGCTCATCTTTGTAATGTTGTCTGTTGTTATACTGGTATGTTTGACACTTTTTGGTGGTGAATATATAGCTTTAAATTATTCCTAAGTGGTGGAGGCATCTCTGCCTTGGGAATACACATTTTGGGAGGGCTCTTTTTGACCTGTCCTTTGTCCCCTTTGTCAGCATGCTAATCTGCCCTGAGACTTGAGGCTGGAGGGACTGAGATGACTGAGAGAGATGCTTCTTATAGTAGGTTGCCTTGGTGGATGGTAGAAGGAGCTCCCAAAATAAGAGAACCGGATGTATACACAGAAAAGGCAGATGAATTACAGCTGTTATACTTTGTGTCCTGGTTAACAGATCCTTAAGTAATTATTCAGAATGCGTACCCATCTATTTATCTACCTATTCATCTTTCTCTCTACCTAATCTCTTTACCTAGTGGATCCTGTTTACCTACTCTATCTCTGTATCCATCCATCCATCCATCCACCCATCCATCCATCCATCCATTTATCTTCTACTGTGGAATGTGGGTATGTTGCCTTTTCATCTGATATGAAGGGGTAGTTCTCCTTTTATCTGTAGATAAGGACCTCTATCCCAGGCCTTGCTTCTGACTTCCCCTTCCTGAATCCTTTCTGTTTTATTTTTCCTTTGCAGAGTGGATCAAAGATGGATTTTTAAAGAATTTGGAGTGACAGTGTAATAAAGAGTCATATTTTTTGCTTTTTTACCTTGTTCTTGAAAAATCGTATTTTTGTAGTTGGTGGTGGCTGTGATAAAATGTAACTTTTACCATGTGCCCAGCGCTGTGATAAATTCTTTACATTTACCCATCCAACCTACTGAGCAAACTTCTGAGCTCTCTGTTGTGTTATATCCACTTCCATGTGATCGAACTAAGGATCAGAGAAGATGAGTGTTATACATAAGGTCCCAGAGCGAGTAAATGAGGAAAGCTCAAGCTGGCAGTATCTGTGGGCAGCCCTTGTCTTCATGGCTTCTCAGCTGTATTATTATCGATCTTTCTAAACACAGATTTTCTGTTTCCAGTGGAAAAAGCTGAAGTATGAACTCTAGTAAATAATGGAATAAATACCTTCTAGGCATGAGATTGTGCTTTCATTACCAAAGCAGACTTTGCCCTGTGTGGCTGGGAAGTCAGGGCCCAGGATCCAGGGAGGAGAACATCTCAGTAGTCAGAAGAGTTTGAGTTACCCGGAGTATAACAGATATTGGCCAGGCTGAAAAATGGGACTTGGGGAATAAGATAAATCAAAGAAGAAAGGAACTTGGTGTCTTAAAAATACAATAAAAGGGCAATTATTTCTTTTAAAGATTTTATTTCTCAGAGAGAAAAAAAGAGAGCACAAGCAGAGGGAGTAGCAGAGGTAGAGGAAGAAGCAGGCTCCCTGCAGAGCAAGGAGCCTGAAGGGAGATTTGATCCCAGGACCCTGGGATCATGACCTGAGCCCAAGGCAACTGCTTAACTGACTGAGCTATCTAGGCTACCCCTAAAAGGGCAAATTATCTCAGACTTTAAACAGGGAATAATTTTTATTACTAGTTTTGGTTTATTGTAGCCAAAATGGTACAAATTATACATTAGCTTGAGTAAGCTAGCTTATGATTATCCGGCTGGCCTAAAATGTGTGTGTGTGTGTGTATGTTTGTGTTTGTGTATAGATAGAATGATAGACACAAAAATTAGGCGTGAATACACCTAAATACCAAAAAGTAGCAATGAAACTTTTAGGGGGAAACCGTGTATTATCTGAGGACATGGAAGTTTCAAATCTATCTCTATTACTTCTTCTGAGAAAGCAAGTAACAAAGTTGACACCAACTTCTATTTTGAAAGCTTCATTCTGTAAGACCATTTGTGGACTGGTCAGTACTTCAGGATGGCTTCAAAGAGTACTTCCTTCTGTTGTACTTTGTATTAAGGAAGTTTCCATGGTAGTTCGTGGGAACTATTTCATACAAAATGACAACTGGATAAAACATAGGAGTTATATGCTATGCTTGAATCCAGTCATTCAAACTAAGTCCATTGGGCTGTATCTTAGATTAAATGGATGTAGGACTATATAGGAAATATAGTAGGAAATATAGTAAGTAGGATTTCAATAAAGTTTAATTTATGACCATCTTGTTTTCACCATTTCACTGTGAATCCTGGTGATCACAGATACATCATTCGTATAAGATTGTTAAGTGCTGAAATGTCTTACAAAAATTAAGGTATGACTTGTTCAAAATAGGAAACACTTTCTCAGGACAGTATGAAATGTATTTTAACAAAAAGCACTAGCTCTAATATCTTTACTGAGTTGAGAATATCGTTTGACAGAAAACAAAATCAACAAAATTATCTTTACACGTTTGGGGAAGGAGGCATATCAACTATTTGCAAGGTTATGTAAAAATGTCTTGCTGTTAATTAATTACTACTCTTCTGTACTGAAATCTTTTCCCTTTAATGCATTTTTTTTTCACCAGAAGGAAATCTAAAGGACAAATGTGTTAATTTGTTAGCCAGTTGGGCAATACCTCTGTTTTAATTTTATTCTTTTTTATTTTATTTATTTATTTATTTTTAAAGATTTTATTTATTTGTCAGAGAGAGAGAGGGAGAGAGAGCAAGCACAGGCAGACAGAATGGAAGGCAGAGGCAGAGGGAGAAGCAGGTTCCCTGATGAACAAGGAGCCCGATGTGGGACTCGATCCCAGGACGCTGGGATCATGACCTGAGCCGAAGGCAGCTGCTTAACCAACTGAGCCACCCAGGCATCCCTGTTTTAATTTTATTCTTAAACATACTAATTTAATAAGAAGTTTTAAATGATAGTTTAAAGGTGGGATTTATTTTAAAAGAAATAAAACCTATTCTAACAATAGAAAACATCTTTCCCCAAATGGAGTTTCTGCTTCTCATCTCTCCTGTTTTGTGGATATTACAAATGCATCTGCTATAATAATCTTACAGAACACCTTGGATCATCACCATCATGGCTACTTTTTTGTTGCAAGCTTGTTCTCTGTAGTATCTCATTTAATTCCAGCAGTATCCCATTTGACCCACAACCAACTGAGCCTCAGTATAGGTACATGATTCACCCAAGGTCTGATCTCAGTAAGTCACTGTCCCCAAATCAGGATTTGGTTCTTCTGGTCTTCCATCAGAGGTTCTCTAATTCTGTGTAGTTACTGAACTAAGAAAATCCTATCATGGTCTCTATAAGTATTTGCTATTGTCTATCTTTAAAAACCAAACAAAAGGGAAAAAGATGAAAAAAAAAAAAACCTCAGAAAAATCAAAACTTTATTTCTTTTTGATTTAACTCATAGTTTTTAATACCTCAATCATTTTCTAATTCAGTCTCCGTGAATTTTAGTGACTACTGAGATTTGGGAATTGTCCAGCTTAAATGACACACCATGCTATTTGTGTGTATAACTTAATGTCACTGGTACTGTCCCTCACTCCTACAGATTACTGCATCTTAGAAATTAGTGCTTTATACTTGAAATAACACAAAGTGTATGTAGCTTAAGCCTTTCCCATTTTTTGTTCCTCATTCAAAAATTCATATATTCTGCACCTATGATGTATGGCTTCTTACTAATTTACCTTTCCAGGGGTATAACTCTCCTCTACATATTGTGTGGGAAGTTCATATCCATGCTTGTTCCCTTCACAGTCCACAGCAAGAAGACTATCTCAGTGTTCCCAATCTTACTGCCTCAGGAAGCATGAAAGCTTAGGGAGCATTTTAATTAAATGTTGCCCAAGGCCTTTATTCTTGCTGAGAAAGTAAACAAAGCTTAAACAGGCCCTATCAGAAAAAAAGCTTCTTCCCTTAAATGTTTGTGTGTTTTATTTTGTAATTGTGCTTCACCTTCTGCTGTTTGTTCTGAAGTATTAGGGACTTTTTCCCCCCAGTTACGTGTTTTAAATACTAATATAGTCAATTGATTAGAAGTTCCTTTTAAAAGAATGTTAAGAGTGGTCTTTTTTTTTTTTTTTTTTTTTCATTTATGGCATCAGTGGACATAGCAGCTAGTGAATATTTGTTGATTATACTTGGCTGTCTCTCTACCAAGGGTTGCTCCCCTCCGTTACCTGTCCCTCAATATGGGGTGGAGGGATGTCTCCAGTTCCTCTAGATTCGCTCTTTCCTATTGAATATATACCAACTTTTAAAGAAATATCTCTGTAACAATAGCCCAATTCTGGTTCATTTCTAATATGTTTTCTCCCTTTCATGTTGTTTTTCACATGTAAATTGATTACTTTTATGGAATCTTCTTGCATTTATGTTAACTGATGGCATTTTAATCAAGTTTTTAATTTTAATTCTAGTAGAGTTAACATACAGTGTAATATTAATTTCAGGTGTGCAATATAGTGATTCAGCACTTCCATACAACACCTGGTGTGCATCACGACGTGTGCCCTCCTTAATCCCCATTACCTAGTTCACCTATCACCACCCTCCTCTATCCCCTCTGGTAACTATCAGTTTGTTCTCTATAGGTAACTGCCTTTTTTTTTTTTTTCTTGTTTTGTGTGTGTTTCTCTTTTTTCCTTTCCTCATTTGTTTTGTTTCTTAAATTCCACACATAAGTGAAATCATATGGTATTTGTCTTTCTCTGACTGGCTTATTTCACTTACCATTATATTCTCCAGCTCTATCCATGTAGCAAACTGGAAGATTCCATCCTTTTTTTTTTTTAACAGCTGAGTAATATTCCATCATATGTACAACCTCTTCTTTATCCATTCATCTATTGATAGTCAGTTGGGCTGCTTCCATAGTTTGGCTATTGTAAATAATGCTGCAATAAACATAAGAGGGTATATATCCCTTTGAATCAATGTTTTTGTATTTTGGGGGTAAATATCAGTAGTGCAATTACTGGATCTGAGTAGTTCTATTTTCCACTTCTTGAGGAATCTCCATACTGTTTTCCACAGTTGCTGTACCAGTGTGCATTCCCACCAGTAGTACATGCGGCTTCCTTTTCTCTACATCCTTGCCAACACTTGTTTCTTGTGTTGTTGATTTTAGCCAGTCTAACAGCTGAGAGGTAATATCTCATTGTCGTTTCGATTTGCATTTCCCTGGTGGTGAGTGATGTTGGGCGTTTTGTCATGGGCCTCTTAGCCTTCTGGATGTCTTCTTTGGAGAAATGTCTGTTCATGCCTCCTGCCCATTTTTAAATTGGATTACTTGGTGTTTTGTTGTTTTGTTTTTGGTGTTGAGTTGTATAAGCTCTTTATATATTTTGGATACTAACCCTCTACTGGATATGTCATTTGCAAATATCTTCTTCCAGTCAGTAGGTTGCCTTTTAGTTTTGATGATTTTTTCCTATGCTGTGCAGAAGGTTTTTTTTGTTTGTTTGTTTGTTTGTTTTTGGTTTGTTTTGATGGAGTCCCAATAGTTTATTTTTGCTTTTATTTCCCTTACTATAGGAGGCATATCTAGAAAAACATCACTACTGCTGATGTTAGAAAAATTATTGCCTGTGTTCTCTTCTAGAATTTTTATGGCTGCAGGTCTCACATGTAGGTCTAATCTGTTGTGAGTTTATTTTTGTGTGTGGTGTAAGAAAGTGGTTGGGTTCAGTCTTTTGCATGCAGCTGTCCAGTTTTCCTACTAGCATTTGCTGAAGTGACTTTTTTTTTTCATTCATTCTTTGTTGAAGATTAATTGACCCTATAAATGTGGGTTTATTTCTGGGTTTTCTATTCTGTTCCATTGATCTATATGTCTATTTTTATGCCAGCATCATACTGTTTTGATTTCAACATCTTTGTAATATAACTTGAAGTCTGGAATTGTGATACTTCCTGTTTTATTTTTCTTTTTCAGGATTGTTTTGCATATTCAGGGTCTTTTGTGGTCCATACAAATTTGGGGATTGTTGGTTACAGTTCTATGAAAAATGTTGTTGGGGGGCACCTGGGCGACTCAGTGGGTTAAGCCTCTGCCTTCAGCTCAGATCATGACCCCAGGGTTCCAGGATTGAGCCTAGCATCAGCATCGGGCTCTCTACTCAGTGGGGAGCCTGCTTCTCCCTCTCTCTCTGCCTGCCTCTCTGCCTACTTGTGATTTCTCTCTCTGTCAAATAAATAAATAAAATCTTAAAAAAAAAAAAGAAAAATGCTTTTGATATTTTGATAGGGATTACAATAAATCTGTAGATTGACTGGTCCTAAGGCTCCCTGAAGTTTATATTGTCAATTCACTGCTGTGGCCTCTAAGCCCTCATCATTCTGAAAGCACTGAGGTTTTTCTTGATTTAGGACGTTCCCTTCCCTGCAGTATTTTTATTGCATGTTTTCCAGATTAGTGATGGGATACGATTACTTTTAAGGCTTATTAACTGAAAAAGTACCTGTAAAATGAAGAAAAAGAGACTGAACATATTACAGAGAGTTGAAAATGTAACTAGCATATTTGTTAAAATAAATTGACCCTATGTAGCCCAACTTTTTGATACCTAGTACTATTTACACTTTACAGATGAGGAAGCATGAATGTCTGAAGAGCTTGCTTGTCCAAGGTCATAGCTGGGTAAATAGATGTTTAAAATATAGTTAATATATAGATGTTAAAATACAGTTAATATTCAAACCAGGTAATGGATAGCATCATAGCACCAGGAATAGTAGATTTCTGTCCTGTTTGGGTTAGGAAAGGAGGAGAAGGAGAGGAGGAGAAGGTGTCTGGAAGTATGTAAGGAAGGGAGGGCTTCACACAGAGTTTACATTTGTGCATTTGTGATCATTATTCCTAGATGAATAGGACTTTCTCAGCAGCCAAGGCAGGGAAATGAGTTGTAGGCAGAGGGAACAGCATGTGCAAAATACTGAAAGAATGTCTTATATGTGTAAAACAAGTTATTGTATTTGTGAAGTATGGTTATTGGAAGCAAGTGACAGAAGAGAAGTAGATAATGTTTAAATTACGAAGTGAGTAAAGAGCTTGGAATTTATTTTAATGATGGAAATTCAATGAAACATTTCAGGTAGAGAATTTACATGGGGTTGTGAAAAAGATAATTCTGATTTTAGCTTTGGGAAAGTGGGGTAAGGGACCAATTTATTCTTCGACTTGAAACAAGACAAAAAAACACACAAAATGTATAAAATGATGGTTTTCATGATGGTGGATATCAGGTAATGAAGGACAGTGATCCCTGAAAAATAGAAACCTACAAGTGAGTCCCATGATTGCTCCAGCTTACTGCATTGAGAGAGTTTCCAGAAAGTGGCATGGGGGAGGAAACCCAGTCAAAACCTGGTGGGCTCCCTGAATTAAAGAGTTAGGGTAAGGATTCCAAAGATACTAGGGCAGCAAGAATTTGTATGACATGGTACTAGAGATGAGGCCACTGCACAGAAAGAACTCTGGAGATGTGCAGAGCACCCCCCCCCCACCCCCTGCCGCCCCGTGACCTTGGAGTATTGAGCAGAGTGCTGACCAGCAAATGCTTGTGAGGAAACTATTCAAGTTGGGGAAAAGATCACTAAAAATGATTTAAGGAAACCATCCTGTAGCTTGCCCAAGACAGGGAATCATGCCTGTTCCTACCAACATTAATTCTTGGGGGCAAATAGAATACTACTCAGAAATTTCTTTTTTTTTTTTTTTTTAAGATTTTATTTATTTATTTGACTGACAGAGATCACAAGCAGGCAGAGAGGCAGGCAGAGAGAGAGGAGGAAGCAGGCTCCCTGCTGAGCAGAGAGCCCGATGCGGGGCTCGATCCCAGGACCCTGAGATCATGACCCGAGCCGAAAGCAGCGGCTTAACCCACTGAGCCACCCAGGCGTCCTACTCAGAAATTTCTAATTGGCTTCAGAAAAGGGGAAGAATTGTCTCTACACTAAACCCTAAGCTGGACCCATCTAATGAATCATAAAAACAAGATCCAAAAGGATGCAAGTATTTAAAGAAGTTTAACTATGTGCCAGAACAAAAAGCAAGAATCTTTTTTTTAAAAGATTTTATTTATTTATTTGACACACAGAGAGAGATCACAATTAGGCAGAGAGGCAGGCAGAGACAGAGAGAGGGGGAAGCAGGCTCCCCGCTGAGTAGAGAGCCTGATGCTGATGCCAGGCTCGATCCTGGAACCCTGGGGTCATGACCTGAGCTGAAGCCAGAGGCTTTAACCCAGTGAGCCACCCAGGTACCCCAAAAGCAAGAATCTTTATAGGAATACAAAATTATCCAGCACTTCCAAAATAGAACCAATATTTGATATCTGGTAAAAATTATCAAGCATAGAAATAAGTCAGTTAGAGAAAGACAACTACCATATGATTTTACTCATATGTGGAATTTAAGAAACAAAACAAATGAACATGGGGAGTAAAAAGAGAGAGGCAAACCAAGAAACAACTCTTAACTCTAGAGAACAAGCTGATGGTTACTTGGAGGGGAGGTGGGTTGGGGGTTGGGAATTAAGGAGGGCCCTGGGTGATGTATAGAAGTGATGAATCACTATATTGTATCCCTGAAACCAATATTGTACTATATGGCAATTAG
Organism: Lutra lutra; assembly: GCF_902655055.1. Classification (NCBI taxonomy): domain Eukaryota; kingdom Metazoa; phylum Chordata; class Mammalia; order Carnivora; family Mustelidae; genus Lutra; species Lutra lutra. Next base: position 35,391,365 of record NC_062290.1, on the reverse strand, counting down.
CTGGAAGTTTTAAATAATACCTTGGAGAAAATTACTAGGCAGAGAAGCAGAAAACTAATACCCATAATGATGAAAAGAAAAAAAAAATCGAAACTGACCCAGATTTATCACAGATATTAAGGTCAATAGAAAGAACATTAAAACAGTTTTTAAACTGTATTCTATGTTTGGTATGTGGTTGGCTCAGTCTGTTAAACATCAGACTCTTGTTTCTGGCTCAGGTCATAATCCCAGGGTTATGAGATTGAGCCCTGCGATGGGCTCAGCACTGAGTGTGGACCCTACTTAAGAGTCTCTCCCTCCCTCTCCTTCTGTACCCCACTTTGCTCTCACTCTAACAAACAAACTGTATTGTATATTCAAAAAGGTAAATAGAGATATGTAAACATTTAAAAGACGAAGATGGGGCCTCTTGAGATGAAAACGACAGTGCAATGTCTGAGTTGAAAAATACATTGAATGGGATAATAGCTGACAAGACATAATAGAAGTAAATATAAGTGGACCTGAAACCATAGGAACAAAACCGATCCTAAAAGGAACAATAAGAAGCTAATTCTTACATCAAATTGTGTTGTTGTTGTTTTTCTAAGAAGAACTGAATAGTATTTTTTCACAGGTTAGTACTTCTTACCATCTGACATTTCCTAATGGCGATTAATCGAGAAGCACTATGAGGAACTACCCTGTCTATTTGGTTTTTGATACAGCTTTGCTTGTTTTGGTAAACTGAGACCCTGGGGTTCTGATGGAGGTACTCCGGGGCTGGACTGGATCCTGAGGTGATAATAGGAAATGACTGATGTTGAACTGGATTTTTAAAACCACACAGAGCTCACAGTTGTGGCTGCTAGTTTTATCATCTGAAGCAAAGGACACATTTTGTCACTGAACATATGTATGTGTATGTGCAATTTGAAGAGTATTCTATCATAACTGTCCTCTAGATATTCTTTTTTTTTTTTCCTCTGTGGGCTTTGGAACTTTGAGTAATTTTTCACATATGAAGCAAATATCCAATCCTTGGACCCACCACGCACATTCCCCAGCGACAAATCAAAGGCAAGGTTTACACTGGGTACTAATGGGTCTTCAACTCTTATTGAATACTTAAGTCTGTGTGTGTAACTTTACTATTGGTCACTGTCATGAATGGTGACCAATACAACTGGTCACCTGTCATGAATGAGGAAATTTTTTGCCATGACAGGAGAAGCACTGCTAGTTGTAATATTAAAAGAATAAGCACTTTCTTTGATTCTAAATTCTAAAACTTTCAAAAAGTATGGTGATGGTCTTTAGTATTGCACACACACACACATACACGCACACACACACATTCTTGGTGTTTCTCTGTAATGGGAAATGTTTTCCAGAAACTTAGGAAAATGTTTCACCTTTCATTTGAATTTGTATATTTAAAGTTTTTTTTTCCTCATTAACATCAGTATTTTTAAGAAAAGTCCACATCCAAAGAATTGGTGGAAAGTATACTATGTAAAAGGTATTATATATATTTCCATGAAAATATCAAACTTAAATCAATCAATACTCAAGTAGATCTCTTTCTGGGTTTTCTCTGAGTTTAAAATGCAAGATTTTGCATTCAGTGAAATCTTTTCAGTTTTCTAGAGTGATGGATTGACTACACTAGTGTCTAATAATCATTAAATCTTCCATATTATACAGTTCAGAGAGATCATATTTTATGATAAGAAAATGAATTGCCTTGAACAGAAAATAGACAAAACTCATAACATGTATTTCTTCATTTTTTGAAGAAATCATCTAATTTTTTTCTCATTATTTTGTTGGGTTGGAATTAAATTTGATCTTTCTCTTCTTGCCCTATGATACAAAATTGAGATGATGCTTTGAAGCAAACTGTCTATAATCATTGATACCTTCACACATCAATATTTTATAGACTACTGCTTGTTCTCTACTTATCTGAATATCCATTTTTTTAACCCTTTGGATATCGACCAGCTTATCATTATTGGCATCTGTAGACTGAAGTAGGAGATAAGAGTTGTATTTTCATAAAGAATGAATTTGAACCATTTCTTTGAAAAATTTTTCTTTCTTTTATTTTTAGAAAGAGAAAACCATAAACCTTTTTTTTGAAAATCATAAACCTTTCTAAGATGTAATATCAATTGAAGAAAACTGTTCCTTTCTTTCTGACATCAATATTCTCATAGTAGAGCAATTTCATTTTCACACTGAAAACTAATTTTTAGAAGAAAACCCGTTTCATTACAGTTGGTATTCAAATGAGTGGAGGGGGACACAGTTTTTAACCTATCACATTAGATTTTTGGCAGTTTTCCACTACATTTGAGAAGAAGGGAAATCCACACAAGTACAGATGCCTTTATTGTCGACTGTGTAGGCCAAATCATGTACCCTTTGAATGTTCAATAAATATTGATTGATGATGCTATTCATCTCAAACACTCTCAGGTTAAAACTCAAACTGAGTACTTAACATTCTCATCCAGCTTTAATTACGCTTCTGCAATTTCCATTTAGCTCACAGTATTACTGTTTACAAATCTGTAGCATTGTGGGGAAGCTAAACAAGGTACATACAGAGTGGATGAGTAAATAAAGACATTTTGAATGAAATCAGACAGATATTAGATATGTTTCCTAATACAATTCCTTGTAAACATTATGAACATAAATCTACTTTGTCCTCTTTGTGAATTTCCCTTGATTTTGGACACTTAAATATATATAAATATTTCAGCTATTACATGATATATTGCCCTTGGATGTTTCATAAATCCGTATAATAAAATTTGGTATTACACAAACACAAAGGATTAGGTTGGTTTTTTTTGGACGAACATGTCTGCTAGTGCCTCCATGGATACAGACACCCTTGAAACATGGACATTACATCATTCATGTATGTCATTCTTACACAATATTATTATACAGTGGGAATAGTATTCAATTATATTCTTTATTTCTTTATTTTAATTTTAATTTTTCTGTTCCAAGAAAGGGTTATAGATTATAACTTTATGTCATCAGGACTAAGGGAAATAATTTAATAAGGAAAAAATCAGACAGGCAGCAGTCTTCTGTAGTGTTGATTAAACAAGTGTTTATTTTTTTTTTTACTTTTTAACCTGTTTTGTCATTTTTGTAGCTTAATGTTTCAGTGACTTCTAAAGATGAAAATTGAGGTCAGAAATTAATAACTATCTTTGTTCCTCCAGACTCTATAGCTATTTCAGAAATTTGTGAAATATTTTATTTTATTTTCTCCTAACATTGTATTTTCTCCTAATCTTTCATTTTTATTTTTTAAAAAGTTGTATTTTTTAATTTGAGAGCCAGAGAGAGAGAGAGAACAAGTAGGGGAAGGGGCAGAGAGAGAGAGAGAGAGAGAGAGAGAATCTCCAGCACATTCCCTAGTGAGCATGGAACCCAGTATGGGCTCAATCCCATGACCCATGAGACCAAGACTTGAGCTGAAATCAAGATTCAGATGCTTAACTGACTGAGCCACCCAGGTGCCGGTCCTCCTAGCATTTTAAATTATAGTAGTGATATATATTCTTTGTAAAATAAATTTAAGTGGTAAAATGTCCTTTCCATCCTATCCTTTACTATTTTTAGATGTGTGTGTGTGTGTGTGTGTGTGTGTGTGTGTGTGTGTTGTGTTGTGTTTTATCTTTTTTTGTATGCAGGAAAATTTACACACAACAGCATGTTTTTCTTCTTAGTCACTCAAATGAGACTATTCTTAACTAGTAATCAGCATGGGCTGTATGTTAGAGTCACCTGGTAAGCTTTAAAAAATACTGCCACTTGGTTCTCACCTTAGAGATTCCACATTAGCCTAGAACATGGCCTGTGCATCACAATTTTCAAAAAATTAAATAAAAAATAGAAAAAGGGCACCTGGGTGGCTCTGTTGGTTAAGCATCTGACTCTTGGTTTTGGATCGGGTCATGATCTCTAGGTCTTGAGATCAAGCCCCGAGTGACGCTCTGGCTTAGCATGGGGTCTGCTTGAGATTCTTTCCCTCTCCCTCCCTCCTCTGCCCCTTATTCCACTTGTGCACTCTTGCTCTCTCTCTCTCTCTCTAAAACAAATGAATAAATTCTTTAAAAAAACTAAAGAATAAATTTAAAATCCTGCATGCTTCTAATGTATGGCCTGGTTTGATATCCCTCATGTACCTCCTGCAGCTTGTTATTTTCATTTATGATGGATCATGACCACCCTTCTGTGACTAAACACAGCCGTTTGTTGGTTTGTTTTGGTTTAGTGTGATTTGGGGCATTATCTCTTTCTTTTGTTCTTCTAGCTAGCATCAGAAGTATAGCATAGCAGAGTTGGAAGTCATCATCTATATTATCTGCCTATTTCCTATCCAGTGCAAGAAAACTTTTGGTATAGCCAATACCAACGATGATCCAGTCTCTTCTACCAAGAGGGCCTGGAAGGCAGATCCCATTGCTGGGCAGTTCCAGTATCGATCTTATATCAAGGATAGAGCTGTCTTTTACACCTCAGTCCCGCATTTTCAAGGTGCCAGAAGAAACCTTGGAAATCATTTTGGTTAACATCTTTCTTGCATCATGAGGAAGTGGGACCTTAAGGAGCTATGTGACCCTACCCAATATCCAACAACTGAGAAGTCATAGTACTGGGTTTGGAGACCCAGATTCATCCTCTGGCCCTCCCCTGCCCTGCCATAACCTATTCTTGTTATATGTCTAGTAGTTAGCTACAACTGTGTAACAAATTATCCCACATTTAACAGCTTTAAACAACATCTATTATCTAACAATTCCAGTGAATCAGTAATACAGAATGACTTAACTGGGAATTTCTGATTTAGGATCTGTCATGAGGTTGCCATCAAGGTATTGGCCAGAGCTGCAGTCTCCTTGAGGTTTCACTGGAAGAATTTCTGCTTCTAGGTTCACTCACATGGCTCTTGGCAGGATTCAGAGTACCTGCTTTTAAGCTGACGCATGGTATTGCCAACAGTCCTTTGATCCTTATCATGTGGGTCTCTCCAAAGCCTGCCCCAGTCCCTCAGAACATGGCAATTGGCTTTCCCTGGAGAGGGTGATTCAAGAGAGACTGAGAGATTGAGAGATTGAGAAAGAGCATGCAGAAGTCAAAATCTTTATATTACTTTATCTTTAAGAGTCATCCCATCACCTCTGCTATAATCCCTTTGCTAGAAGCAAGTCACTAAGTTCAGCCTACACTCCAAGGGAGTGGAATTATAGCACGTCACTTCAGGGCAGGAGTAGCAAAGAGTTTGTGGATGTATCTTTAAACCCACAAATATGTGTTTAAACTTTACTTAGCATTTAGTAATGGCAAGATTAATAATTTTATTTTATATTTTTTTAAGATTTTATTTGTTTAACAGAGCAGGGAGCCTGATACAGGACTCAATCCCAGGATTCCAGGATCATGACCTGAGTCAAAGGCAGTCACTTAAGCAAATGAGCCACCCAGGTGCCCCAAGATTCATAATTTAAGATCAAAGGGCATTTTATTTTACCTCCTGACCCTAAAAGGAAACTAGATAATCATTTTATCATCACCACACAACTAGGATATACTTCTAAAATTAATATGGTAGCTTAACAATATCTTCAAGTTTGCCTAGTTTATAAAGAAGGAATATAGACACCACATTTTTAAACTTGTGTATCCTCATATGCAATCATTAGATGCACTCAGTCATTAAATGATTATGTATCAACTTATTCATGACATAATTTCTATCTCCACCAAACAGCCCATTATTGTGAGTATTCCATAATGGTCTGTATTTTTTGTGTCAGACCCATGATCCTGAAAATCTTAATGCCTAAAATCCAGATGTTTTTAATCTCTAAACTGTCAGGGTGTTACTGGGAACATAAGGTAAATGCCTTGAAGCAAAACAATAATGTGTTTATAATGAAGAGGCCTTTCTGTATTGCTGATCTCTGAATCAAGAGTTGCCTCTCTTGCAATAGCCTTTTCATACCACCCTTTTTATAATGAAACATATGGCTTACATCATAGTAAAATATGGAAAGGAGGAAGAAGAAAAAACATGTTCCACACATGTGCCATGTCTAATGTAATGCCATATGCCCAATAAATTTAGCAGAATAAGAGGTGGCTTCAGTCCTGAAATAGAGTGTTCATAGTATGTTTTAAACACTGCAAATGGCTTCCCATTTTCAAGTAATTAACACTCCTTTCACTTTTAATATTTGCATTTCATTATTAAAAAAGCAATCCCCCAATAACTTTTAATGAACCTTCAAAACTGTGACATTTAGAAAGCATTGGCTTTCCCAAAATAAATTATCAAGAGAAAATAGTTCAGCCTTGAATGTATAATATTTACTAAGCTTAAAAGAAGGAATTTTAAAACAGAAACTGTGTTTTGTGGCATTTTATGAAATGTGTATTATCACTTATCTTTGTACTTAGTGGTCTTTTTCAGATGATATAAGAGAGTGGTAACTTAGGATTCTTCCATACTAAAGGAAGAAAAATCTGCCCTCAAAAATTCTAAAAAAAAAAAAAAAAAGTGTGTCTAATTTTTTTGCTTTAAAATAGAGTTTAGGGGCACCTTGGAGGCTCAGTTAGTTAAGCACCTGCCTTCAGCTCAGGTCATGATCCAGGACCCTGGGGTCCAGCCTGCATTGGGCTCCCTGCTCAGTGGGGAGCCCCCCTTCTCCCTCTTCCTCTGCCACTCCCCCTGCTTGTGCCCTCCCATTCTCTCTCTGTGTTAAGTAAATAAATAAAATCTTTTTTTAAAAGATTTATTTATTTATCTGACAGACAGAGATCACAATTAGGCAGAGAGACAGGTAGAGAGAGAGAGAGAGAGAGGAGGAAGCAGGCTCCCCACCGAGCAGAGAGCCCGATGTAGGGCTCGATGCCAGGATCCTGGGATCATGACCTGAGCCGAAGGCAGAGGCTGTAGCCCACTGAGCCACCCAGGTGCCCCAAATGAATAAATAAAATCTTAAAAATAAAATGAAATGGAGTTTATTTTGTTTTTGGTTTTTTTTTCCAGTTATTATTTGCATAGTTGATGCAAAGAGTTTTCTAATTTCCAACTTGGAAACAATGAGGACTTAAGTATGGCATATTAATTACCTGTGACTCTTATAACAAATTACTATAAAGTTGGTGACTTAAAACAGTGGAAAGTTATTCTCTCACAGTTCTAGAGACCAGAAGTTTGAACTCAATTTCACTGGCCTGCCGTTTTCTTTTTTAACACCCCATTATCTTAGGTGTGGTATCCCTTTCCTGTTTTTCTTAACAGAAGTGTTATTTATAACAATGTGTTATATTATCTAACATATTTTATATATGCTATATGTAATATATAGTATGTCAGTGCATAATTATTGCCATTAATATTAATAATTGGAATCTTCTCTTTAGATTGTGGTACAGTCTGCTCTACTGTCTTGAAGCTAACAAGTGAGAGCAGAGAGAATCTTTTCTCCTCTAGATCTTACCTAGCTTCAGGCCATCTTTGTTTGGCGGGATATCTAGGAAGCTTGATTGTTTAGTGCTGGAATTTATGTTTCTGTTTGGGTCAGAATCCTGAGCACTTTGGACCCTCAAGTTGGTTATTAACCACAGAGGCCAGCTAGAAAGCAAAGCCTGCATATCTATCTGGGCATTTCAGTGTCATGCTGGAAAAATTACTCCTGTCTCATGCTTGGGATGAGTTGCTGTGTGAAGTCCAGTGATCCTTCGTCCCAAGGCATTCTGTATTTTTTCCTCACCACTGGGAGGCAAGCCGTTTGAGGGAAGCTTCGTATTAGACCACTTCTATATAGCTGTATCTCTGGGTATCATAAAAATTTCTCCCTGCCATAAAGAGAGACATTTTTCCTACGGGTTAACTGGAACAGAGGAGGTGGAGAAAGTGCTTTTAATTTCAAGGGTCAGAAGTTAGGAGAAAAACCATAAATATTTCCTTTCCTGAGCACTCATCATGCTGTAGCAGGCCATTAATTTTGAAAGAGGTTTTCTAGTGAAGGAGCCCGTTCATCTGGTGACATGATAGGTTAGTCTGTATTGCTTTTTCTCCTCTCTGCCAGAGAAATGCCATTGAGAAGCAAATTATTTATTTAATAATATCTTTATGGAAAATGTGAGGCATTGGATTAAGTTAAAAAAGTAGTAAAGGATTTATGCTAAGGCACAGTTGTTATTGTTTTGGTTGTAAATCTGGGTCCTATCAACATAGGCAATTTCTCTGTGGATCTAAGAATTTCCATGAAGGTGATATTTAAATTTTACTGATATAGTCCCAGTAAGAATGGTTTTATTTTATACTCTCAGGAGGAAAAAAATAAATCCACAAAGTCAATCTCATTTTCAGTGTCAGATTTGAATTTCTCTTGTTTCAATGAAGATTTGATACTATACAGTTCTAGGGGAATACCAAGGAAAGTGTAGTTGAGAATTACACTGATATATTTAATTCAATGGGGAAAGTTTTAGGAAACTCTTTGGGAAAAGAGATTTTATTGTAAAGAGATATATAAATAGGTTTTAAGTATAGTTTAGGGGATAGATAGATAACATGCATATAGATTTATATATAGAGATGTAGTCTCCATCTGATTTTCCCTACTCACTAACCCCACAATAGATATTTTGAATGTACCTAAATTGTGCATCTGAGTTTATTTGACTCACTGTGATTCATGTGTTAATGGTGCTTTGGAGACCATGGTTTATAGCTCACTGGAGAAGGGAGAGATAATGGACCATGCTTTCACTCTTAGGTTGCTTTGCAAGTATATTTAAAACTCAGAATTTATAATCTTGCCTTTCTTCTTCCACTACATTGCCAGAATTTAGTGACCTTTAAAATTATTTTCTCCTTAGGATTTTTCTTCCCATTTTACTTTCTTTGATAATGTTACCTCTTTTCATTTATCTTCCTTGCACCATGATATTGTAAACAGTATTATTAATTTGTTTAAGTTCTATGTAAATGAGCTTCGGTGTCAGTGATTAGCTGTATGGTCTTAGAATTGTTAAGTCCTTAGATGTATTTTTGTTCTTTTTGGCTATCCTTGTACCTGCTGTTTCTTGTGTTGTGACTGCATCTTGAAATCCCATGAAGGTGTACCTCTCTATAATTCCTATTTAGTTTAATTTCCCTCTCCATCCATAGTCATTACAAATAGTAACATTATCCTGTGGCACACAGCTTTGTGCAAAGAGCCATACAAAGAAATGTTGCAAGTGATTATGAAAAAGAGGAGAGTCTTTCAATTTTAAGTTTGTCAATTATCATATCTGTCACTAGAGTTTTATTTAACCACGAGTTGTTGCTATTGCCCTGTTCAGCTAAAGTACTCTGGTCACTTTTGTGACCCACACTAGCATGCTTAAGTTATTGTTTCTTATCTATATATCACTTGATAATTGCATGTTTGCCTTATTGGGATACAAAGGGCAACCACATTTACCTCCATTTATAAAGAGTTTTTAGCTTAGAACTTTTAGATCTAAGATCATTTGCTTCTTAGGCAAAGAAAAGAAATTAGCTTTTATGGTTCTTTCTTTTCTTTTTTTTTTTTTTTTAATTACTTGAAGCTTCACCCCACACTCAGTTGTTGACATAGGAGATATAAAAGCTTGATGTCTTTTCTTTCCCAAATTATAAACCTTTCAGTGAAAAAGGACTAACTATGAAATGATTCGTCATCAAGTAAAACATTAAAACATGTATGCATGCTATGTGATAGGAGCTAGAAATAGAAGTGGAACTAACTACATCTTCAAAATTCATAATTTACAAATTCAGTTAGCAAGAAAGTATAGCACCATTTCCTACAGATTTTTTCTACTTTACTTAAACAATATAAAATCATTTTTTTAAAGTGGGAAGTGAGACCACCAAGGAAAATCTACCTGAAAGGCCACTGCACTCTTCAAACCCACACAAAGATCAAAGGGATATGTGTTACCATTGTGTATCATGATGACAACTCCCCCCACCAGGCTGTGACCTATAGGCAGACCATGTAAGGGTTCTCAATCTCAGAATTCTGCAAGAGTATCATACAAAAGAACCATGGGAGGAAATAGAAAATGTTCAAGTAGGTAGGGATATTGATTAAATGAAATTAATTAAATAAAAAAATTAAATGGCGTATTTGTTTTTAACTAGAATAGTCAATTCATATGTTATTTAAAACAAAACGGTCAGTAGCAAAAGTAGTAAGTAAATAAAAATAAAATAAAATAGGAAACCAAACAAAATCCCAAGTACAGATAAGATTAATCTTACTTGCTTTATGTGTGTTATTTAGATACATTTATTATGTTTAAGGAGAGAAAAGTTGATATGATTTAAACAAATAATATTAATAATAATAGTAATAATAAATTATATATATATTCTCCAACCCAGCCATTCTCTTTAAAAAGGTGTTAGACTGGCAGCCCTTGACATGGTGCCTTCCATTTTACCATGGAAACTTTCTGTAGACACAGAATAGAAATTGAAGAATGCTGGAAACTAAGACTGAAAGACAATTACAATCCAAAGAATGTGTCCATCAACAAGATGCTAGTGGAATAGGATGGAATAAAGAAGTGTGTTTTCTACTGTTTGAAAGTGGCTCCCTAAAAAGACAGGGAACTGCTTGATCTCACCATGACTAGGTGTCCTTTACCCAGAGGTCCTGATCAGAAAAGTAGCCAGCCAACTTTCTACTGCACAATTTTTTTGAAATGATCAGTATCTATCTGATCATAGATACTTCCATTTTTTATATGATTGTAGTATATCTTGGCTATTTTAGTCTTTCCTACACACCTTGTTTTATTTTTTAAGAGAACCATGCATTGGGATTATAGCAAATTCTTACTTTGGTCTAGCATAGCCATGTTGGATCAATTGCAGCTACAATTGCAAGTGCCCCCATTTCCTAGATAAGGAGGGTACTATGGTAGCTTCCTCATGGGCAGTGCAGAGAAGGAGTGTGGACAAACTTTGCTAGAGAATCTGTTCACCAACACTGTGTCTAGATAGGTCTGTCGGATAGGTCAAGCATAGTAAATAGTAGGAATTGAACAAACGAGTCCAGGAAATGATGCATCAGTACAGGACCTTATCCTGTGACCTCAGAAGAAAAGAACCAGTTTTCTGAAAAAGATTTATTATAGTGACCAGGAAAAAATTTTGAACAGATGTTTTACTTTCACAGTAGAAAAACATATGGCCTCCATGACAAAGAGGAGAAAGTCATAAGGAGTGTCAAGATAAGATGAGAGGAAAAAGACTCTAAAATGAAGCAGAAGCTTGAAGAGGACAAAAGGAAATTTGGAGAGAATAGAAAATGAAAGCATCAAGTGGAAATGCTCATTGGATATGCAACATAGCAAAAAATGATACTGTAAAAAAAAAAACCTGAAAATCTGTTATGTAAGTCAATGCATTGTTGGATCTTCTACAATGCAGAAGGTGATGAGGAAGTTAAAAGTGAGTGTGGGCAGAGGAGAGAAATATACACATTATTAGTTACCTCCTGCAAGGAAATAGCATAAATGAAAAATGAAAATAGAAAAAAACCAAACTTTAATTAAAGAACACACTATAAACTTAAAAGCTACTTGATGATATGGATTAAAAGGGCAATCACCTCTTTGGAAAATTTAATTAAAAAGAGACTCATACCTAGGACATATCCTTAAATATATAGTATATGTGATTTTCTTATAAGCATATAAAAAAGAATATACTTAATAATTTTTAACAAATTGATTTAGTGATAATAATAATGATAATTTTTATTAATATTTATTGGTCATTTTTCCATGTGTCCCTTTCTTTAACCCTTCCATGGAAAAACCATTCCAAAAAACCTCAAATGAAATAGACCTTACTCATGATCATTTTAGCATTCTCTCCTTCAAAAATAGCAGTATTGTGCTCTTACCAATTAAATGGTACCATGGGACTCGGAATATGATGAGGTTAGAGAATAGTATATTTTTGGAAAGAGTGTACAGTTACTTGGGAAAAAAAGAATGGTCAGTTTTATTAGCTGTAAAAATTATAAGTAATCACTAATATGGAGTCTTGCTGCATTATCTAGAATTATCTTTGTGTAAATAAGTAGGTAGTTTAAAAATAGAACTCTTGCAGCACTGGCTGGCTCACTCCATAGAGCTTGTGACTCCTGATCTTAGGGTCATGAGTTCAACCTCAACATTGGGCATAGAGCTTACTTACAAACAAACAAACAAAACCTCTTTAATATATACTCTCAAGAATACATACTGATTATGTGTTGATTAATAAACTAATGAAAACCTGAAAATGTTTAATATGTAAGCATCTTATAATATTACATATACAGAGGATTTGTAATTATGATGATTTCCAAAAAATCAGAATATCACTGTCAAACCTGTGGGTTAGCTTTCAATAGAATGAGTACTTCAAAATATTTTACCCTACAATAGATAATTTAGGCCCCCCCCCATTTTTAAAAATGAAAAACAGCAAGAGAATTTTAGATTATCGCATTAGGCAAGATTTTCTAAAAGTCTTGGTACAGTTTCAATCTTTAATATCCTCAGAACCACAAATGTCACAAATTTACAGAAAAAGTTGTTTCACATTAACCTAGTTTGTGAATTTTAAATCATTAAATTTTTTATGTCAGTCTCTGTTTGCCATTGTATTGATTGTCTAGGGCTGCCATAATAAGTACCACAAACTGAGTGCCTTATACAGGAGGTATTTATTGTCCTGCAGATCTGGAGGCTAGAAACTATCAGCAGAATTGGTCCTGTGAGGGTGAAGAGGGAAGGATGTTCTCCAGGTCTCTCTCATTGGCTTATAGATGGCCATTTTTGCCTGTGTCTTCATGTTGTTTTCCCTCTGTGTGTGTCAGTATTCAAATTTCTTCTTATTATTAGAATACTAATCATATAGGATTACAGTCCAGCCTAATGATCTCATTTTAACTCGATTGTCTATGTGAAGACCAAATCTACAAAATATGTCACATTCCGAAATTTTGAGGGGCTAAGATTTAACTGTGTAGACTTTCCAGGAACACAATTCAACTGGTAATAGCCATCTTGGTTTGCTTTGTTTGTTTGTTTCTCAACAATGGCTTGAGAGGTTATATAAACTTTGCAGACAGAAACAGCTTGCTAGCACTGAACTTTTGGGCCAGACACTGAAAGTCCTCTGAAAAAAACCTCAGTTTTTTTCATCTGCACATGAAGATAAATCCTACTCTGAAAAGCTTTTGGGAGATTAGAGAGCTACAAAAGGAGTAGCCTTCTTGTGTAATTAAACTAACTTGAAATTGAGCCTCTGCTTCATACCAGCTGTAGATGTTAAGAAGGTTATTTTTCCTGGGTCTCACTCCCCTCATCTCTAAAACAGGAAGAAGGATGTTTGCCTTGAAGAAGCACATTGAATAGAATTTAAATGAGCTCCATAAATATTAGGTATTAAGTCAGAATTTCTTTTCAAACATTTTATAAATGGTAAAGTTTGGTAACATTTACTCTTTTCTTCCTTCTTTGTTACTTCTGTGTAGCAACCCAAAATTTATGGACTATTCATCCTAGCATTACTCTAACTTACTTTATTTTTCTTTAGAATACAGTGAGACTTTGGATCTACAGGGCTGTAAACATAGAAATTTTTTTTTCTTAAATAAAATGACATCAAATACCAAAGCCTAGTTTATGTATAACAATACAATGTCAGCTTTCCCATCCTAAATTCACAAGAAGAGTCAGCCCTAATGCCCTAAGGCATCTATTGTACGTAATGACTTAATTTCTGGCCACTGCATGTAGAATAGTACCAGCTTTGTATTATCCTTGAGAGAATTGAAAAAAGAATCAGTCAGATTATATTCTGTAGGGCATAATTATCTCATGGAACCCCAGCTGAGAAAGGCTGGCTAAATTTTCTTTTGTTTTTAATGACAATGGACAAAAGCTTCTTCCCTTAAAATCCTTCCTGCATCCCTGATTTTAATGCGCTTTTGTTGCTCACTGATTCTGATGAGGTAGTGGGGAGGTAGCTGCTATTTCATTTCACACAGATGGAAGTTGGAGCATGGAGATGTCAGGAATTGTCTCCAGAGCTGTTTTGAAACAAGATAATGGCAAAGTAAGGAATGTCATGCCCATTCAGCCCAGCCACTAGACTGCTTCTATGGGATCAAGATTGCAAATTATAAAATGGATGTCATGTGTTTTATATAGATATTGATTTCCAAGGGAATCAGAAATGTCTAATGCCATTTAGGATGAGGTTGGGATTATATTATCATGGCCACAGGGTACTTTAAATAAGCATTTTTGGAATGCAGTGTTCTGAGTTATTATTACCTGGTTCACTCATATCCAAGAGACAGACACTGCTATCATCATAGTTCTAAAGTTTGTTTTTTTTCCCCCCCTTTTAAGATATTTAAGGCTTATATGCACACTTTAGGAGAGCTAACACCGAGAGCTCTACTTTTTCTGTTGATGGTTTAAGGTTTACTGACTTGTAGGATAAACTCAGTTTGCCTTGAAGGACTACCACAAACTGACTTTACATATCTTAATTCCTCGTCATACCAAAGCTGTGATGTATATACAATGGCCAATTTACTGGTTCCTGAAGATGTTTTAAACATACCAACCTCTAAATCTTATGCTTATTTTTGAAATGCCTTTTACTCCTCTCAGATAAGGTTCTTACATATTCTTCAAGGTCTCACAAACCACCAATTTTGCAAAATCTTTCCTGACTACTGAGATCAAATTTTCCTCCTCTAAACATATATGGGTATTTATTACTCAAACCATCTATTTGGTTCCTGACACATATTATCATGCTTTTCTAATTCTCACATTCCTGTAGTTCCAAACGAACAGCAAATTCCTTAGAGGCATTGCTCTGTCTAATCTTCTTTATGTCTGACAAAGATTAGCAAGATGTGGGATTCAGAAAGTTGACATTCAATAAATATTGGTTTATAGATTTTTGGGGAGCCATATCTTAACTCTGTGACTTTATCATTAAACAAGTTTCTTTCAGCTATTACATGTAAGGAAAGAAAACATGTGCTGTTGAAACCCGATTATTGTTTTGAGGATTTTTTCTTCTTTTACCTGCTGATATACATACTTTTGAAGATCTTAGATATGGGGTAAGCTAGAATATTGGACAATGATTTCTCATTAAGGCAACAAGTCTAGGGCTTTATGAAACCTATCCTTGAACAGCCCAATACAGTGCCCTTCAAAGAATAAACAGTCCATGTAGTTAACTGGTAGAGCGCATACCTCGACCACTGCCTCTGTCATCACCATTTCTCCCTGAGCTGGAAAAGCTGCAGATGGATTTGCTGCATTTTTTGTTGTATCTTGCAAAATGAGCTTATCCTGTACTTATTTTGTATATGTACTTTCACACAAGTCATGAATATTTAATAAGGTCTTTTGTTTTTGTTTTAAGGTTTTATTTATTTGAGATAGAGAGTGAAGCACAAGTGGGGTGGGCAGAAAGAGAGGGAGAAGCTGACTCCCCACTGAGCAGGGAACCAGAAGCAGGGCTTGATCCTAGGACCCTGAGATCATGAACTGAGCTGAAAGCAGGCGCTTAACCAACTGAGACATCCAGCCACCCCTTTAAAAAGGTTTTAACAAATCCTTGTCCTTATGGGTACTGTACGGGATGAGGGCAACAAACAATTAACATAACAAATATGTGATAGAGCAAAGGTCACATGTGCTATAAAATAGAGAAGTTCAGGGAAAATGAGGCACAGAAGGGAATGCTTTGACCAAGGTGAATATGAAAGTGAGTGCTAAAGATGGTCTAGAAGTCTGGTCCCCTGCTTGTCTCTGCCATCTCCTTTGGACTGCACTGCTACTCCTGGAGCCAGGGGCCATTCCTCTTTCCCTATACAGATTTCGTCTTCATGTTTCAGTTCTTCTTCCTGCTTCTTGGAACTGAAAGACTAGACCTGATCCCACTCACTGGAAGTCGCGTCTTTAGAATCCCAGAACTTTAGTCTGATCACTTACTATTTCTGCCTTCTATATAAGTTTCCAAGAAAATTTGAGCTCCACTCTAATTTGTGTTTAACTTTGACTTATGATATCCTTAATGACAAATTTATTTTCTTCAAAGCGAGTGGGTAATTAAAGTATGCCCTGAACAAGTTTCTAGAAAAACTAAGCAAAGCTAAACAAAACTAAGTTATATCTTAAGTTTTCTCAGCAGAATATATTTATTTTCATTGCTATGAATCAAGCATTCAATTTTATGAATATACCACAACTTACTTTTTCCCTGTGGTATATGATGAGCATTTAGGTCAATTCCTGTTTGTACCTCTTTTCTATTGGTAACATTTATGTTAATGCTGGTTGTATCGCTAATGATGAAACTGCTAGAAGGTAGAATAGGTGTATATTTAACTTTATTAAATTCAAAAAGAAAATACTATTTCCAAGGGGTTTTACCAAGGGGTTTTCATTCAGTCAGCAGTATATTAGTGTTCCTTTATTCCACAAACCTTGCCAAAATGTGATGTTGTCCAAATTCTGACTTTAAATATTTTGGTGAATATAGAGTAGTTTCTTGTGAGACTAATTTTCATTTCTCCAATGACTAGCATTGATGAGCATCTTTTTGGATATTTGGTAACCATTTGGATATTCTTTTCGTGAATTACTTTTTTCAAGACTTTTATCTTCATTGCCTCCCTCCAAAAGCCAGACAATACAATCAAAAATTGACAAATAGTATTGTGCCTGTGGTGGATATGTGTTTTGCAGATATCTTCTTCCACTATGTGGATTGCCTTTTCTTAATAATGTCTTCAGATGAGCAGATATTTTAAATTTTAGTTCCAACTTATCAGCCTTTACTGTTGTTACTTTGCCTTCTTTCATCAATTTTGCCTATCCAAGGTTACAAAGATATTTTTCTGTGCTATTTTTTGTAAGTTTTATTGTTTATCTTCATGTTTAGGTTTCTAACCTATGTGGAATTGATTTTCTGTATGGTGTGAGGTAGGGGGTCAACATATATTTTTATGCATTTAGATATCCACTTGACCCAGTACTACTAACTGAAAAGATTATTTTTTCCCACTGCACTACAGGGACATAGTTGCTTATAAATCAACACCTGAAGAGAGGTGGATATGTTTCCAGAGTTATTATTCTGCTCCACTGGTCTGTTTGCCCTTGAGCCAATACTTCACTGTCTTAAATGTTGTGGCTTTATTTATTTATTTCTTTTTTCTGAAGATTTTATTTATTTATTTGACAGAGATCACAAGTAGGCAGAGAGGCAGGTGCGGGGTGGGGGGAGAGGGGTGAGCAGGCTCCCTGCTGATCAGTGAGCCCAATGCCGAGCTCGATCCCAGGACCCTGGGATCATCACCTGAGCTGAAGACAGAGACTTTAACCCACCAAGCCACCCAGGTGCCCCAATGTTGTAGCTTTATAATAAGTCTTGGTAACTGATAGTGTTGGTAGTACTTCAACATTTGTTCTGTAAGATTGTTTTGGCTGTTCTTGGTTCTTTGCACTTCCTTATAAATTTTAAAATCAGTTTTCTATTTCTCAAGAAAAACATGTTGGAATTTATATTGGATTTCACTTGCTGATTTTATTTTTTTTAATATTTTATTTATTTATTTGACACAGAGAGAGAGAGAGAGAGAGCACATGCAGGGGGGATCAGCAGGCAGAGGGAGGAGGAGAAGCAAGCTCCCCACTAAAAAGGGAGCCCAATGTGGGGCTTGATCCCAGGACCCTGAGGTCATGACCTAAGCCAAAGGTAGATGCTTAACAGACTGAGCCACCCAGGTGCCCCATCATTTACTGATTTTAATATTTATTATGTTTCCTTACTTTTTCTCCCATTCTAGTAACTAGTCAAGTTGACTAGCTCCTATCCAAAAACAAGCACATTCAACATGTTGTCAGAAACTGGCCTGAGGAATGCTTACTAGCTGTTCCAAGTGTCATTCTTTTAAAAAGTTTATGAAATTTCCCTGCTTTTAGATTATTAACCTAACTTGAATTGTGGGCTTTATCCCTGGGGAGAAACTGCCTAAGGAAAACAGCATCCATGGAGATAAAATTATGCTAACTACTACCTGTCAGTACACTTGGTGAGATCAATTGAGATCTCAGACACATACGTCACTTCAATTATATCACCAGGAAGGAACGTCATGCTATGTGGCTTTAGCCAAAGGTTAAGGACGTTTTTGAAAAATTTTGTTCTCTCTGAGCTCTGTGGCAGAAAATATTTGTAATTGGAAGTAGAGGCAAAGAGGCACAAATTGTTTCAAGGTACTGATTTTCCTAAATCACAGAACAACTTACTACTTAAAATATCTGAAATCTAATGACAATGATTTTACTAGTTACTATTAAAAGAAGACAAAATCAATTCAGATGTACCCAGAAGAAGCCAAGTTGCCTACCTGTATTTAAAGTGTGATAAAGTACTGAAGAAAATAAACATTTTTAAAATAATCTTAATTAATATTGGATGAGGTATTTATTCCCTTCCTGTCATTAACTTTTGGTGTATACCAATCCATCCCCAAACATAGTGGATTCAGCCCAGCTTCTGTTTATTTATCTCACAGTGTCCTGAGCTCAGCTAGGTGGCTCTGCTGGTATGGGCCATACTTGGCTCATCTTTGCCAGGCTTGCTTATGAGTCTGTGGTCAGCTGCCAGGTCCTCTGGGGAAAGACTGGTTTCAGATGGCTCAGGTGGTACCCTTCTCCTTCCACGTGCTCTCTCATCCTCCACCCGTTTGGGCTTGATCAAACAGTGTGGTGACAGGGGACCTGATATCAGCAAGTAGGAGAGAGCACAGAGGACTACTTCCTGAGGTTTTGGGGGCCTCTGGAGGCTCAGGGTCAGAAGGTACACTGTGTCACTTCTGCCCTATTCTGTTGGTCAAGGCAAGTGGCACAGACGACCAGAGGAGGAACTTTTGGGAGGCAGAGTAAGGTGGCCTTTTATGGTCACCATGTACACCCTCCATACAAGAAACTATAGAGCTTTGTAATGTATTTTTAAGACAGAGGTTAAATACCGCTATTTTCAAGTTTAGGTAACTAATAAGAAAAAGTAAGGAATTAAATAACTGCGTATTGGGGTGTTAAAAGCCTTAATTTAATAACGGAGGAAATCCTGGAGTGAAGACTGAGGGATGAAGTGTAAAAGATAGCTGAAACCGAAAAGCTAATTTGGGAAGCTAGCCAGCAATTGACTCACAGCAGGACCTAGCTTCTAAATCCTGAAATAAAGAAGTTTTGAATTATTGGGACGGCTGTGTTTTCTAATAGTCTGAATGCAGTGTACTCCTGGGTATTAGTATCACTGCTAATATTACAAGGATTAAAGGGTCAAAACAAGACTTTGATGTACCAAACTTCAGAAACTTTTTTTTTTATTTTAAGTGTGTATAAGAAAGCCTTTCCGGAATCACAGATTTAAAAGTGTGGCTATGGAGATCCAGTGTGCCTACTGTTTCTTTGTACATGAAAGCAGATTTTTTTTTTTTTCTAGACATCAGGAATGCAAATGAGAACTAACATCAGGTACTTTACTTTTCAAGTAAAAAATTTAAAGCATGTTAAACTTCTCTATGGGAGAGGCCCCCCCCCATTTCCCCCAAAGAAAATTCATACAGTTTTCCAGGGCCTGTTGCTATCTAGGAACAGAGAACAGTGATCCAAAACACTGAAAAACAACACATTATTTCTGGTTGTTTTAAATGGTGTTGGTAAAGAGAGAGTGCCATAAGATCCTTGAGAAGTGAAACTGGGAGACTTTCATAAAGTATCAAAAGACTTCACGATAGAGTACAATGGCAGTGTCCAAATAAAGAGAATGGAAGGCTCTGCAGAAACTTGGAGCGGGTGGGTGGTGGTGGGAGAACTGCATTTCTAAAACCCTTGGCCCACAGCCACTGGGGAAGCCATCTAAATATAAATCAGACCATGTCTCTCCATAGCATAAAGCCCGCCAGTATCTTCCCATTGCATTTCAAATGAAACTCAGTCTCTGCAATGTGGCCACAGGGTCTGTGCATTCTGGATCCTGCTTCCTTTCCCAGCCTGCAGCACACAGCTCTCTGCCTGGCTCACCGGACCCCAGCCTCTGCCTGGACAGTGTGTCCCTTAACCTGGAAAACTCACGTTTTCTATCTTCTTGCTCCAGAATGTATCAGCGACCTTGTTGTCTTGTGCATTGTTATGTCTCTTGCACCTATCACTGTGCCTGGTGTTCAGTATTCGTGGAGCGACAGAATGAAGGAATTCATTTTTGAAACAAAAGCACAGTGGGTTTGTAAAAAGTTCTACCTCAGGATAAATGGTGTGTGATTATCAAACGAGGACATTGTATGAACATCTCAAAAAACAATGTCTCTTCTCCTCTGTGTTACATCATGTTGACATCAGCTGTCACATAGAGCCTTTAACATTTGGTTATTACAGCAACTGTTTGACTTCACAAGGGGGTTGGTGGACAAATGAGCAAAAGCTCTCTCACTCTCTCTCTTTTTTTATTCATTGCCACTGGAAATATATTTGAAGAAAAATCCAAATTTTGGAACATCTAGGACATTGGAACTCCAGTGATTTGTGTGGCCTGGAAAATAATCATAGAACTTCTATTTTTGTTTATTTTTTTTTAAGATCTTATTTATTTAACAGATAGAGATCACAAGTAGGCAGAGAGGCAGGCAGAGAGAGAGAGAAAGGGAAGCAGGCTCCATGCTGAGCAGAGAGCCCGATCTGGGCCTAGATCCCAGGACCCTGAGATCATGACCTGAGCTGAAGGCAGAGGCTTAACCCACTGAGCCACCCAGGCACCCTGCAAAAGGTTTTTACAAAAGGATATGATAACATATCATGGTTAAATCTATGATTTAAAAAATATTAGAGGAAACATAACAAAAACAAGGACCAGTCTATTAAGTTTGTGAAGAAAACATCATTGGACATAGCACAAAAGGTAAAGAAATTCCTGGAAAGATGGTATTTTAATTTGGGGCTTGGTCCCCCAAACACACACTGACTGTTGTCCCACATTAGCCTGCCAGCATCTTCCCCTGTTCATTCCCTGTTAGTAGTGGCTGCTTTCCTACTTTGGAAGATAAAAATCTGTGTTTTGAAAGGTTTCTATGATGATGCTTAAACACAGCAGAGAAGTTCGATTGATGTTATTGGACATTTTCTTTCCCTTCAGTCATGTGAGCACTCGTTTAAGATTATAGTCAGTATCCAGAAAGTTTGGGAGTGAGGAAGTTAGTACACCTAGTTTGCAAGTAGGCTTTGAATTACTTTAAACACTGTTTCTGATATAGGTACTGTGTATTTTGTTTGAGGATTTTACAGAAATATAGTAAAAATAACGGTATTTTACAAAAGCATTTTTCTGGAGGTCTTGAATAGATTTTCTAAAAGAGTGACTATGGAAAAATATTTTCTTCATTGCTGACACATCTTGGTATGGAGATGCATAGTGCCTTTATTGCTGCAGGAAATTTTTGTACTTTATTATCAAATCACTTCATAATGCCAACTGCTTTTAAAAAATAGCCATTATGTGTCTTCATTCCTTCTTTCAACGTGGCCATGTTGCCCTAAGCAACCTTATGTAAAGAGCACTCAGGATGGTATCTTTCCACCTGGGTAACTGTGCTGTATAACTCTGTGAATTCATCATCTAACACATTCTTATTTGTTTCCAATTAGTCTACATGTATTCTTGCTAGAATTTAAATTAAAGAGAAAAACCCCATAAAAAAGAACTTGATGGTAATATAGAAAATAAATAGGTCTTATGGTGATATAAACATGTGTCTTCATGTTATTAATTCAATTACTAACTTGTAAGAATTTTTGGAAAACTATTTCTGGTTAATCATTTCCACTTCTAAACACACCATAAAATCTTTGACTCTAAGACACTCAGTTATACAATAATGGGTTACTGGGTTAAAGATTGACCTTCTGGAGAATTTTTGACTCATGGTATAAACTTTCATTTGTGAATTATTTATCCATGTAGGACAATGACTCTCAAATACTTGTATCGAGTGAGATTCTTTCAAACTTCCTTCTTATACCCCACTTTTAAGATTTTCTTCCTTCTTTATCTGAGGGAATCCTTGTATTGTCTCTCTCTGCCAATTAAGGGAGAGACTTTTTCTTTATGTTGCTAATTTTAGAATTAACCACAGCTTCACCTAAGCTAGTAAGTCAGAGATGATAGAAGCAGAATGAGAAACAAATACAAGATACAAAATTGGTCTATGTTATCAACCCTGCTCTGAGACTGACCGGATGTGTCTTCTGAGATTAATAATTTCATTATGTTCTTTTGCTTCATTCATTGTCTGCTAAAGGAGTGGGTTGCCTGAGATGACTTTTAATTTTTTTTTTTAAATTTTCATTAAATGATTCCATTCAAGGAGACACATAGAGGTGAGGAAGGTACTAAGAATAAAGAAGAGTGCAATATAACTGGATACAATAAATGTGCGACGTGAGAGAGGAGGAGAGGGTATATTGGATATCTATGTTTAATATTTGTCCCCTCTACCTTTCTTTAGGCTATGTTTCTATTTGCTTTAATAGCCATTTATCTGGTTTCTCCACACAGACTATAATTCACAGATTTTCAGAAAGATACCAGCCGAAGTCATGAGGTCCATATTAGGAAAATGAAAAGAATATTCCTTAATTCCACATTCCCCAGCCATTCACAATGACCTCTCACCATTGCAGTTTCTATCTGTTGCTGGCAGTGATTTGCAAGAATATTGCTTGGAACTGAACATTTCCATCCGGGACTATTCCCTCAGAGAAGAGCTAAGCTCCCAGCATGGGAACCATGTCTATTCACTGACAGACATCAGTGCAACAATGTCTGCCCCATTTAACAGATTCATTCTTTTAATTGGTGACAATATTTATGTTGCCTAAGCCTGTGAACTGAACTTCCCATAAGGCAAGCCAATTTCAATTCTAGCATAGGACAAAAAGGGAAATTTGGGAGACATCCGTAGTGTTTGACTGCCATGCCTAGAAATTCAGATCTGTTTTGAGTTTATATACTAAAACCGGACTGAAAACACCTAAAATTGTTGGGTTTAGAAAACATGTACTATAAACAAGCATTGAAAAATTCCAATTTTTTTTTTTTTAATTTAAAAATTTTCCTCAACGTTAATGAACCTTTCTAGCATAGTGTTTCCAGCTTTGGCACTGTTGACATTTTGGGCCAGGTAATTCTTTGTTGTGGAGTGGGGGCCTATATTATGCCTTGCAAGATACTTAGCAGCAGCTAGCATTCCTGTCGTCAACTGCTTAGATGTCATTAGTGCTCTACTTATGTTGTGAAAACAAAACAAAACAAATCTCTCCAGACATTGCCAGATGTCCCCGGGGAGGTGGCAAAATCATTTTCGATTGAGAGCTACTGGTCTAGAGCTTTGATCACTCTGAGGATGGAGTTACAGATATACCACCTGTGAGTAGCAAAATCGGTTTTCATTGAACTCTAGTAAGAAAGGATTTAAAAACAATTTAAAGACCATCATTTTGTTTTTAAAATCTTTTCAAGGGAAAAAAAAAGTAGTGTTAAAGGGTATAGTAATTTCCCCACAAATTAAAAAATTTACTAATTAAGTAAAATAGATCATGTATTGCTAGATTTCTTTTCCACTATGTGTTGATGGAAATAAAACAAACAAAATGGACATAATAAAAATTAACACATTGTTACCCATAATATATTTTAAAAACTAAAAACATTTTATTTTTTATTTTAAGATTTTATTTATTTGAGAGAGAGAGAGTAAGACAGCAAGAGAGAGAGCATGAGTGGAGGGGAGAGTCAGAGAGAGAGGGAAAAGCAAACTCCCCACAGGGAGCCTGATGATGGGGGTTCCATCCCAGGATCACAACCTGAGCTGAAGGCAGATGTTTATCCTACTGAGCCACCCAGGTATCCCAAAGCTAAATACATTTTGAACAAAAAATATTTTGTGTATGTGAAAGAAGGAATACCCTTTTTGATTTTAAGATAATGGAAAAGAAAAGTCAGATATAGTGAATTATGAATGATGGTTTCCCATCCATTTAAAAATGCCCAGAGTTTAAAATAATAATCTGTTCTGTTGTTTGGGTAAGAAGTAGCTGGATTGACTATCTATATTTTGTGAAATTGCTCATTTACTCATATTTAATATGTGTTTTTGGAAGAGTGGAACATGTAGCAGAGTCCCAATAGCATGTTGAAGAGACTTGTATTTGATCTTTTCCAATGCCAGTCTGATCAGCATCATATAAAACTAGATGGAAGTAATCACATGCAATAAGCATTTAAAGAAACTACATGCTTTAAAACCATCCTCCTTTTCAAATCAGAATTATAGTTCCATTTCTAGAGAGAAAATAGGCAGGAACATAAGGTGTTATATTTTCCCTCTATATCTGTTTATTTCTCATGGCATACTTCACTTTTACTTCTTGAAAGGGAAAAGAATGGTTAAAGTTAATCATGTCATTTTGTCATTAATGAAACTAACTAATATTTATGTCTGCCTCAAATGTAAAGTTTTTACACCTTGCAGAGATGTTATCTTATCAATAGTAATTTGAAAAGAGAGTCATACTATATTAAGCTCAGATAATTGGCTTTTTTTATGTATTAAAACTAAACATGTAAAGAGCCTTTTTATAGTATCCATATTGATAGGTATCATTTTACTCTTCAGATATTCTTATAATTCAGTTGATTTCTTCAAAGAATTACTATGTGCTTACTTAAGAGTCACCTGTCTTCATATTAAGTCATAGCCTATGCCAAAAATGAGATGATTGAGTTATTACTTTGTATTTATATGTGACAGTTCATAAAGTCTCTTTTTTTCCTTCCCCAGTTTACTGCCATGTAATCATGTCTAGGGCAAAATACTGAAAAATATAGAGTTTTGATATGTTGTGCTATTATGGGAAAGAGTATGATTTTGAGAAGGTTTGAGTTTCACTCATAAAAATAATTCCTAATATCCTTCAATTTGAGTATTTTATCCAGGCATGGATTGGATAAAGTTATTTTATCAGTGTTTTATTTAACTTAATAGCCTTTATCCACTGTCCTTTTTCTTGGTGTGTTTTCCATGATGGGCTTTGAGGCTTTCAGCGCTGTATTTATTTAAGAATGTTTGGCATAACCCTCACTCATGTTAATCAGTTGAATGTGAGCATTTCATAAGAACTATACAGATCATTTCCTATGGATGTGTACAGATCCTTCCTTTATATTATGTGGAGTAGTTTAAAAAGAAAAAGAGAGGGGCACCTGGGTGGCTCAGTGGGTTAAGCCGCTGCCTTCGGCTCAGGGCATGATCTCAGGATCCTAGGATCGAGCCCCACATCGGGCTCTCTGCTTGGCAAGCAGCCTGCTTCCTCCTCTCTCTCTCTGCCTGTCTCTCTGCCTACTTATGATCTCTCTCTGTCAAATAAATAAATAAAATCTTTAAAAAAAAAAAAAAGAAAAAGAGAGAGATACTTGTTTTTTGGCAGGGTAGGGGATGGAGATGGGGAAGTGAGTGGCATAGAGGTTAAGTGGGTTTCCTCATATAACACAATGCATCTTTAGAATCTGATTATGAGGAAGCCAGGACTGCAAAGTCTAAGTGTTCGCAACTCACTGTTTCCATCTCCAACCCTGAAAACCTATGTAGTGTTTATTGCTATTGTGTTCAATGCTGTTGAAATATGTAACCGTAGTCTGTGTTGTCCAAAAGGGCAGCCACTGGCCACATGTGACTATTTAAACTGAAATTAAATTTAGATACAATAAAATGTTTACTTCCCCTGTTTCACTAGCTATGTTGAAAGTAACCAATTAGTGCAGATAAAGAACACGTCTATCTGCAGAAAGTTTTATTGGATAGCGCCAGAGGATTCCTGTACTAGCTTATGATAAAATATTTAGGCGGCTATCTCCTGGTGGAAAAATCCTCATGAATAATTGAAATGTTGGAAATTTATTTTTGTTTTTCTTTCCTTTCGTGTCCTTGTGTTGTCACTGTGCACTGAGGGCAGGGAGTTCACAGATGGCCCTCAGAAGCCTCTGCCAGCTTGCTCTTAACTCCAGGCGCCTACACCCCTTGCTTCAGCCGCAGCAGCCCTGCTAATGTCTGTTTTACAAATTGGAGTTTCCTGGTAGCACATCTTGTGCACAAATGGTTGTTTCTCTTAAATGATTGGAAACCTTCTCTAGTCAATTGGGAGAGACCCGACCCATCGGGAGGTTGATCAAAAGAAGTCACATTTTAGGACTTCCTCCTTTAGCATGCCATCCCCCCAACTTAATGGCTGTCTGTATGGATAACTGCTCAGTTAAGTCTCATTGCAATATGATTGTTTCTAAGAAGTCGAGAATTGAGAGCAGGGTGTCGTTAGAAAGCCCAAAAGAAGCAACCTGATAAACAATGAGATAAACAATGATGCCTAGTTTTCTAGTGATGGCAGGTTTTTGTTTTGCTTTGTTTTGTATTGTTCTAAGTTCTGTGGAGATTTTATTTAATGAAACATTCTTTCCCTTTCTCTCTCTCTTTTCAGAATAATGATTTGATCCCTTAACTCCCTTCTAGAGTGACAGAAGTAATTTTTAAAAAAATTTTTTAAACTTATGAACCCATGGGTTTTAGGAGGATGTGTTTCAGTAAATTGTAGCTACTGTTGCCCTTGCTATCAGATTGTCCTACATTTAGCTGATGGGTCCTCATCACCTTGGCTCCTTGTTTTTGAATATAACCTAGTAGTTCCTGGAAGTCTCACTGCTTCCTCATGTGACAAGATGTTTCACAATCATTATGCTTATTTCCCGCATAAAACCTGCAATCGTTCATTTTGCTAAGGAACTTGGGATCCTATTTTTAAAGAAAGAAAAGTTCCAGTTGCCTCTTTTCCCTTATGTTAACAGAAAAACATGCTACAATACAAAAAGCTGGAAAAAAAATCCTTCAGATTCATATTAATTTGAATATGAAGGTATTTTTACAGGAAAGGGTTACAATGTTAAACTGAAGGTAAAGAGTTGAGTCCATGGCAGTTACATGATTACTTGAAACAGTAATCTGTGAAGGCTTTTAGGCAGGTGTACTCTTTGTTATCCCATTTCAAATCATGTTGTGCACCCTGGCCCTCTGAACTGTCAGCTTCGATAGTTGTCCATGTACAGAAATACAAAAGTAGTTATTCAGCTAATTGGAAATCAACAAAATTATTGTTCCTGAAGATCTTTGTCCTGTAAGCAATAAGAGATGAGAGAGCCTTAAATATGTTTTTGTTTTATTTTAAACTTAGCTATGTGGTTCAGTTTTATCTGCATGTCCCAGTTAAGGAAGACACAGAGGGCAGGACATATCAAAATCCAAGTTGATACTCTGCTGGGGTCTATTGGACACATGCAGCATCATTTGTGATATAAGCTAAACCATAGTACTTTTAATATCTCTGAACCCCCTTTCCTGCTCTTTTCATTGCAAAGTGCTTTCCAACCCTCTCTCTAGGCTAAAAGAAACTGCTTGTAATATTTGTTCATCCTCATTATTTTTGCTGTCAGTGTTTCCTTAAAAAAATCCATTTCCCATTTTTGTTCTAAAATTTAAACTCCACGTTACTGATATGCAAGCCAGCATTTCCCTTTTGGCAGTGTTACCAAGTAATAAACAAGATATGGAGTGGAGATTAGCCGGAATGAACATCTAGAATAGGTCTTATCTTCACACCTTTGATCTTCTCTTGCTGTATCTGGGCCAAGGACATAGCCCATTTAAGTATAAAT
This sequence comes from Lutra lutra, assembly GCF_902655055.1. Lineage (NCBI taxonomy): Eukaryota > Metazoa > Chordata > Mammalia > Carnivora > Mustelidae > Lutra > Lutra lutra. The sequence continues at coordinate 35,363,440 of NC_062290.1, read as the reverse complement.
ATGTATGTTCTCTAGCTGTATTCATTCCTAGATCCTATCACTGTTTTAAGTCTGGAGGTAACATTTGTAGGTTCATTTGGAAGAATTTGGTCCTCTTATGCCACTTTAGTCAGGTAGAGGAAAAAGCCAAATCACTTCTTCCCTGAGAGAGCATTTCATACATCTCCATCTCTGTGATCGCACCGAGTCATTATGTAGCAGTTGGCTCTGATACGCTTGCACAGACACAAATTGAGTCCGACAGGACTGATGTCTCCTGGACTTTGCTGTCATTTGAAATGCTGGCATGAGGATGGGAACAGTGGGGGAGGGGAGCAGAGCTGATTCCCTTAGCACTTTTCCTATGCAGTCAAATGCTCTACCACTGAGCTATACCCCCCTGCACTTTTCCTATGAAGTTTTGAGAATTTTAGCTTTTGATAGCTGTGAACTGCCTGATAAGTTATTTTCCAGATGAGATTGATAACAATAGCAGATTTGGAGCAGCTGGCTAGCTTTTGGTTTCAAGTGGACGCATTTCAATGTATAACTTGCTATTTCATGCCAACCGCAAATCTGTTAAAAATAAGAAGGGCTAGCAAGTGGATTGGTAATTACAATGATCCCCCACCTTTTCATTTAGCTTTATCTTTCCTATCCATACCTATCCATTCCATTCAAATGACACATGCATAGTAGTGAAAAAGATAAGATCTTTTAAAAAAAATTTATTCTCAGGCTCAATCTCAGTTTCAGAAAAGGCAGGCTATAGTATCTCTATTATAATACTTTTTCAAGTGCAAGTTATTTTGGTGGATTAGGTTATTTCGGGATATCTCTAGTATTTCCTGTCAAGAATTTTGTACGTGTTTCAAATATTCCACTATACAAAACTTAAAAGTATACTGTTTCATTTGGCAGAAGAATTCTGATTGTCATCCTCAAGTTTTCACCATGATAGAGGAAGCAATAGAATTCAGTGTTCCCTCTCTCTGTATTCAGAGCCTACTCTGTGTAAGACGCTGGGCTAGATTTCTTGAAGTTTCCTGTAGGAACAACTGTTTATCACCCGACGAGTCATTACTTCAGATTAGTGCTTGGAGCAAGTCGGTCATGGCTGCCCTTCTTTTCAGCTCCCATCCAGACCACCATCCCCTGTGGTCTGTGTTACTTTTCACCTGGGATACTTGCTCTGGCCTAAGAGTGCTGCATTTGTGTGTTAGCTCATCTTTTCAAAGCCCATTTCCTTGTTCTGCTCAGAAACACTAAGTAGCTTTATTCATGATTTGCTGAGTAAAGTCTGCTTGACTTGGATTGGTGTTCAAGTCTCACCATGACCTTTTCCTTTCCTTTCCTTTCCTTTCCTTTCCTTTCCTTTCCTTTCCTTTCCTTCTTTTCAAGACTGAACCATTTTCTTTTGCCTCATTTTCTTCTGCTTTCCTAATGAATTCATCACTCCAACCCAGTGGAGTTGGAGTCCTGAACCAGCTGCCATCAGCATCGCTCAGGAACTTGTTAGACATGTAAATTCTGAGATCCCATCACAGACCTAGTGAGCCACACACCAGGGCATGCTGCCCAGCTATCTGTTGTTGTTTTTCTTTTATTTTATTTTTCACCCAGCTATCTGTTTTAAAAGCCTTGCAGGTGATTCTGATGCATATGGAAGTTTGGGAAGCCCTACTCCAGCCAAAGCTGGAGACTCATCTTTTCCAAATTTCCTTTCCCACTCCCCTGCCTTTGTACAGAATTCCTGGAATGCCTTTCTCTCTTCTTGGTTAAATCCCAACTGTATTCCCAAGCTCACTTTGAGATACTGCTTTATCTATGATACCATTCCTGATCTTAACTTATAATGGCATTATTTGGTTTTCCTTCCTGACACTCATCACTTATTAATTTATTCTAGTCATCTGATGTATCTGTTTTATTTTTCCTAGTAAACTGGAAAGTCACAGAAGACAGAATCCGACTCATTTTTGTACTTCCTGGTACTTTATACTAAGTGCATTTGCACACAGTAGGCTCTCTAAAAATAGTTTGTGGCTTATTGGTTTTACATAGAAGATTGAGAAAACTAAACTATTGCCCAGGAGACATACAAAAATCCTGTTAAATCAAGTAGGCTCATGCTAACTATTGTTTTGACTTATTGAAGCTAAACTAGACTTGAACATTGATGTGTCTTCAGGGAAGAAGCCAAATGTGCTTGTGTAAAAAATTCTAACCTCTCCTCTTTAGCTGGAGAAGTTGAATTAGCCCTGTCACTTCCTCTCGTGCCAAGAAAGCAGCTTCCATTATTCTGTCAATAATAGACTTTTATCTGGCATGTGACGCTTTTCTTAAATCTTTCTCATACCATTGCTGTGCTTTCTTCCACCGACGTATTCACATAGTGTTTCATAAGAAGTGACAGTTGCTTCTTACAGAGCATTGTCCAAAAAGGTGGCATAAGCAGAGAGTGGAATTCAAGGTGGTTGGCTTTGGCAGCGCCTGACAGTGGGAACAAGATGGGCTCAGGCTGCCCCATTTTCAAACAAACTTGCTTCCCTTCTCACACAGAAACATCCCAGTTACAGTTGCTTGTGTCTTTATAGTAGCTTGCATCTCTCTGGGTGGTGGTGACGAACAAGGGGAAAAGAGTAAGAAACTAAGGGTCTTTGTGTTCTCTTTCCTTTTTGTCTCTCCCTCTGCCCTTACAGGCTCTGAAAGTGTTCCAGCTGAAATTCCAGAGCAGACTGACTCGCCGCAGCTTCAGAGGCAGCGATCCCTGACTGCCACAGCGCCCGCTGCCCCCAAGCTGCAGGATGGTGCACATTGCCAGGCCGCTGTTGCTGCTCCTTGCTCTCTTCCTCCGTGCGGACGCTGAGAGTAAGCCATTCTCCCTCCTCTATGGGGCTGTGGCCATAACGAGTGGTTTTGTTCGCAGCTGGCAGCAGGCTCAGGGCGTCTGAATACGTTTCCTTTGGAAGTAAATCCTGAGACACTGTGGGATCCTCCTTGGCTACCAGCCAGCCTTTGAAAGAGATTATTGACGTGACTTCCTTACCATTTCCTCTCTCTCTCTCTTAATGCCCCTATTCTTGGGTATCTAACTGCTCCTACTGTTTTGTCTTTTTTTTTTATAATCTTACCAGCCCGGTGGCAAAGACACTATGAGACCAATGATGTAACTCAAACTGGGGTTAACCAGTTGGTGGTGCCAATAAGTAAACACTGTTCAGACCCATTAGAAATTTCTTTCGTATTGTGGATATATCTATGTTTAGAAAAATGCACAATGTCACATCGAGCCCAATTAAACTTCCAAGCCCCTTGTAGCTGTCATAGCAGCTGTTCTGATGTACTGTTTCCGACAGCTGTCGTCGAGTACAGTATTCAAACAAATCAAGCAGAACTGACAACGTTGTGGCTGGGTGAAGGGTGTGGAAGTATAAGGAGAATTCTGTGGAGTATAGACACCAAAGTTTTTGGTTTATTGGACTCAATTTATGAAACTGAGCTTGTGGTCAATTAGCTTGCCAATTAATGAGAAGATCATATCTCCTTCGTAATTAGGAAATCATTAGGTCTACCTTGTTTACATATGTTTCTTTTCCCATCTGGCCCATGGTGTTTTGGAAGAGATAGTACTGGAGAAAGTCATGTCTCTGGCTTTGGCTCACGGACATGGCTGGTTTCTTCGTAGTGCTGTAGTTCATGAGCAAGTTGCCCATTCTCTTTGGGAGTCCTCTGGTATTATGGAAATGTATAACATCTGCAGTCATTAACTTTTCCCTCTGCTATTTCAGTGAGATTAAATCTGATTCATGCTGAGGATGTTTCAAAGACAAGGATCCTGTGTCATGTTGGCCCTACCTATTAACTGGATTCTGACAAACATTTCTTCAATAGCAGCCAATTTCTTTGTTTAAATAAGGGATCTGTTTTCCAAAGAGAGCTTTCCAGGAGTGAAAGGAATCAGGTTAATAACAGGATGCATATGGAACATGCATGTTTTAACCACATTTTCTGTGGTTATAGTCTCCTAATTAGCACTTGAGAGTATTGGTTTAAGGTGACACCAAGGAATGTTAGGACAATGCCAGCAAATAATTAACTGGGAAAAGACCCAAATGAAAGATGCTCTTGTTACTTTAAAGCCATTTATGTCAAAATCTATTTTAAAGTTGTAATCTAAATTTAGTTTATTAAAAAAATCAGGCATATGGCTTTATTTTTCTGTTTTGGCTAGAATGAAAAAGTACATTGTTTTACAATTGTTAATTTTTGGCAAAAACCTGTCAGCACCCTGGGAATCCACTTTAATTTCAGATAGCAGTTAGAGATTTCCTTAAAATTACTAGATATAATTGTCATATATCCATGAAGTTATCCTTCCAGATAAGTAGAAATGTTTTTCTACTGAGCAGCTTTACCTTCGTTTAAATCTCTGGTGGAATGTGGCAGACAGATGTCAAGTACTCTTACAATTGTTTTAAAAAACAATCTACACTCCAGATGATCATCACCTACTCCTTTCCCTCCTGCTCCTCCCCTTCTCCCTCTACCTCCACCCTTCACCACACTTCCTTGATAGCAGCCTTCCAAAAGGGAAAACAGGGGCCACAATAGCAACTTTTAGTTAAGATGTTTACCAGGTTATATGTTTATATGATAATCAGCTCCCAAGCTCAAGATGTAAGCTGAAAAAGAATCATTCTCTCTCACTCTTCCCATGGCGACTAATGAAAAGGGACAGACTTTGCCAGAATAATTTGTTTAGTTTTCCCCGGGTCTACTCCAACCTTGCTTTAGTATGTTTTCCCTTTAGCCGATTTATTTGGCGTTGTTGAATGGGATGTGTAATCCAAGAGATTCTCGAGGTGAGAGGAAAAATTAGCCATATTTTTTAAGGTACATTTTGAAAGAAGAAAGAACATCCCTTATTGATCTATTGGAGGACACTCATGGTACATGAAAACACATGGTTGGAGATGTGCTTTTCGTCCCTAAAGGATGTTTAAAGAACAATTGGGAAAATGGGTCCCAGATTATAACCTATTAAATTGTGCTGCTACCTTTCCATAAAACACTGGAGAAAAAAAAAAAAAAAAAAAGACATCCTAAGTAGCACTGAAGAAGAATTAGATTTTTTTCATCATCACCTAAATACAGTATTTCTGAAGCTCCCATTACCTGGGACACTGGTTTGTTACTCTATGCTTTGATTAGCACATGTAGCCATGTTTTACCTAACTCTATTTTGGAATTTTTACAAGGAATCAGGAGTTCTATTTCAAAATTTAATAGTAACTTGTCAGAGCCATTTGAGAACGATGAAATAATTTTTAAAAATCCGTTTGCCCATTTAAGAATGAGAACCATGTGGGGGTGGGGAATGGAAAGAAGCCACTGTATTTCACCATGCTAATTTAATGTGCTCTGCTCACTGCCTTTTGAAATGATTAACTCCAAAGAGCCAAGGAGTCAGGATTATCATCTGCTCTGTGGAAGTCATAGTAAAGTTAAAGTGCTAGGTGTGATGTTGCATTAAGTAGAAGAGCTCTTATGAGCCTTGGTTCAAACCCAGGTCGAAAAATTGTGATAATACCCCTTTAGCAGAAAATTATAGTCTTTGCTATTGCCAATTTAAAGTGCCCCACAGATCCCCACTATTACAAAGGCTAGATGTATACATGGATCTTATTTCTTTTTATCCCTATGTCTTGAGTGCTGGAAATGATTTTGCTTGTTTCTTGAATGTGGGTACACATGGTAGAGCTGTGGTCTCAGTGTGGCTTCGGTTCGAGCGCAAACAGTAGTTCCTCCTCCTGTCAAGCCTACTAGTTTTCTGGCTTAGGTGGTCTGATTGAGGTTCATTCTAGCTTAAGTGGTTGTCCGAGTGAGGTCAGATTTTGTCTTAGGCAGTGGTCTGATGGAGGTCAATTCTTTGATAACATGAATGCAAAATAAAAGTAAATTTATACTAGCATTTTCCTGGGGTGTTTTTCTGTTGGCTGGGTTTTCATAGCAATTTCTGATAGTTTTATTTCATGTGTAGCTTTAGTTTTTTTATTTACTAGTTATTTTTTATTTGTTTTTTGTTTGTTTTTTTTTTGTTTGTTTTTGTTTTTGTTTTTGTTTTTACCTAGGTGCAGGCTACAAACCTACTTTTAGGACTTTCTTTCATCAAACTGGTTTCACTGTAATAAAATCACTTACTGTTGACTTGCATTCTAGACTTGAGTTTATACTTTGACAACTGTAATTTGACCTGAATAGTTATTAGATCTTCATTGGAAACACAACAATTGATAGTCTAATTCCTCAAATTGCTTACCTCATCCATTTTCTGTTACTTTTTGCTTTTTTCCATGTCAGATGGTAAACGCTCCCTCATTTTCCTCCCTTATTGTAAGGAAACTTCTTAGTCCTTGTCTACTTACTGTATTCCTTTCTTACATAAAAGCAATGAATCCCCCCCCCCCTTTGGTATTGTATCACTGTATCCATTGGCATTAGATTAGGCTGGCATACACACAGTAGGAGAATGATTCTTACCTTATATATTTCCTGATGGGCAGTGTGGAGTAATGGTTCAGAAAGTGAGCTCTAAAGCCAGTCTGGTTTTAAGTTCTGGCTGTCCTCTGTAATCTGGAGCATGATAATCTGGAGCTCTTTCCCTCAGTTTCTCTATCTTTAAAATGTGAGTGATGGTGATGATGATAATCATTATGATGATTGTATAGGAAAGGTCCTACTCCTGGGTTTTGTGAGCATTGAATGGGCTAATGTAAAACACAAAATCAGCAGATGACATATGATAGGTTTTTAATAAATGTTAGCTGTTATTATATCATTATGTCAAAAACACATAGCCAACAGTGTTATTGAGCAGTTCTATGAGGTGATGTGCTAAAATCCTTTTTTATTTGACGTGCAGATTATCAAAATTTTGGTGGTTGGTAAAACAGGTTTTCTCACACCATGTTAATGACTAAACTTGCTTCTCTATAAAGTCCCATACATAAGAGATGCTTGAAACTCTTGTATTGTGAATTAAACTGAAGATCAGGAGGAAAAATTATAAAGCATACTTAGTCAAGCTAGTCAAGCTTGGAAAAAAAACCCCTATCCCAGAATTACCGATTTAAAGTTAATTTGGGGGGCGCCTGGGTGGGTCAGTGGGTTAAAGCCTCTGCTTTCGGCTCAGGTTGTGATCCCAGGGTCCATAATTTATGACCATATGAAAAGCCATTTACTTATAAATTATTCTGTAAGAAAAAAAATAAGGAAAATAATTAAAGGGCAGGGCAAATTATTCCTTTTGCATTTTGCAGAATCACTTCTGAGAAGTAGCCCAAGCATGCAGTTGGACCTTCCAAAATGAGGTTAGAAATGGAGAGGATGTCTTTTTTATGTCATCAAAATGCATACCTCTCAGCAGATAGGACATTTCACACTGAGAACATTAATATGCCTTAAAAACCACTTTTTCTGTTTTTACTTTACATTGTGACTATTTGGGTATGTATGTATGTATACCCCAAACTATTTAAACCGTCCCTTAAAAGGTAAATATTGCCTAGGTGATGAAGATGTTCTAAAATTAGATTGGTGTGATGGTACTAATTGAGTAGACACCTACTAAATGCCATTGAATTGTACACTTTAAGTGGGTGATCTCTATGTAGTATAGATTATATTTCAGTGGAACTATCGAGAACAGAAAAGAGAAACTGCTGCTTAACCTGGCAGTTTGGTCAGATTCCCTTCAGTGTATACACCCTGAAAGGAAGGTGTGCTGATTTCTTTAGACCAGTTATGATAGACCGGCTCACTGAGGAGAGCAGCGAGAAATCCAGTTCATGTACCAAGCTTATCGATGTCTTCCTTGTTTTCCCTTTCTCTGAGTTTACAGATGTGTGGCAAAATAAAAACCTTGCCTTTCCCTCCTCCTCCTCCCACTCAATTTAAAGTAGCTAAATTAGCAACATCCAGCTGTCTGCCACAAGGAAAATATCCCAGCTATTTTACTGATCCTTAAGCCCCTTTGCAGAGTGTTTGTGGCTTTCTGAATTAATTGCTCCCAGCAGAACTGTACCTACCTAGTGAAATTAAGAATATGTCACAAAATCAACCAATGTGTACAATTAAAAGCATTTTCTTGATTATAGAGGGACTTGATGTTAAAAAAAAAAAGAAAGAAATCCTAACTATGATATGTTTCTTATCTCTGATCTCTGTGATGAGGCCCTTTACTCAAAAGATGGAACATCTGAAATATTGGTGAATTATTTCTTGCTATTGCTAATACCCTGATTAATCTGTTCTGTGATCTCCTCATTTCTTTCCTTTTACACTCTTAATTTCTTTAATTTTTCTCACTTAGCTATTATTTCAAATAACCTTGATTTGTTTGGGAGCCCCCATCACTCTGCTCTCCATTTTGCTCTGCCTCACTCAATTTTAGAAGCCAATCCCCCCCCCCCAAAAAAAAATAGAACATAGAAAACTCCCAACCCGTGTCCATTTTGAAATTAAGAATCAAAGACAAGAAGTACTGGTGATTGGATGGAAACCGATTCTCTTACCTATAGTCTTGTTTTCTCTTTTCCTCTGTTAGCTTTAGCTTCATGTATTTATTCACCAAAGTCGTGTGTGTGTGTGTGTGAACACGTGTATGCATGCTCCATGGAAGGCTTTGTACAAAATGGTGGAGATAGAAAAAATTAAAGGATGTGGTTTCATATCTGTTTGTAATCTGCCTTCAGAAATTACATTGCTCACTTTTTAGAATTCTCTCACACAATATTTTCAGAATTTATCTTCAGAGGAGAGGTAGTACTTAAGACTATGGACTCAGGAACTGAAGTGTATGTTCAAATCCTGCCTCTGCTATATAATTATTCTGAGCATGGGCAAGTTGCAAATATCTGTGTGTCTCTCATCTGTAAAATTAAGATGGAAAATAGCACACTTGATATGGTTATCATGAAGATTAAGTAAAGAACTACTTGCAGAACATCTTGAATAATAGGATTAAATATTCACTAAATGCTAGTTGCTATTATAGTTTTTTCTCATTAGCTTGCATCATTTCCAAGTTGGTAGCATCTATGTTTAGATCTCTGTTGACATTTATTACCCCATTAACTTCATAATTTGTGCAATATCTTTTAAATATGTAAATATATATCTTTATATATACTTATGCTTCCAAAGAACATTGGTTCATTGGCTCATTCCTGTATATAATAGTCGCTTTAGTAAATGTTTATTGGACATACTTCCTGTGCCAAGCATTGACTTAACTACTGGAGATACAATAGTGAGATAAAGAGATATGATCCTTGCCCCAAAGGGCTTACACTCTAGAGAGATAGACAAATATTTAACATTAATCTCAAAATTTAACTGTCTGAATGTGTTAAATCTTATGAGGGAAGAAACTAGGGAGCTTAGTGCCTTATCTCTTCAGAAGAGTAATAGAAAGCTTTCCTGAAGGAGTGATTTTTTTAAAATTTTGAAATAATTTTAGACTTAAATGAAGTTGATAAACTGTACAAGAATTTCCCATGTCATTCAGTTTTCCCTAAAGTAATATTTTATATAATAACTGCACTTTAACAAAAACAGGAAATCATCATGAGCATAATACTATAAACTACAGAGTTTACTTGTTTTATATTCATTTATTTTTTAAAGGTATATAGTTCTGTTAAATTTGATCACATGCATAGTTCTGAGGAAATGATTTTTGAGCTAGTATCTGAAGGATGAAGAGAAGCTAAGTAAACTATATCTGAATGGGCTGTTATGGTCCAAGAAAGGAGGTGTTCCTGAGCCCTGAGACAGGGATACTTAGTGTATTCTGGAGACTCAAAGCATGGATGTGCCTGGATACCAGACAGTGAGGAGAGAGAATTCAAATAAGGCTGGACAATAGGCAGAGACTGTCTAATTCAAGCCCTCATAGAACTTGTTCAAGATCTTGGTTTTTATTCTAAGAACAGCTGGGGGAATGACGGAAAAGATTTGCATTAAAAAAACATCCTTGTGGCTGCTGGGTAGAGAGATGCTTTGGAGTCAGGCCAGCCAGAGTGGCCTTGGGATCTGTTGGGAGGCTGTTTTGAAGCTATGGAAATAACGGGGGTACCAGGGACCAGAGTGGTGGAGATAAGGGAGGCAGGACAGCCTTGATACTGAAAAAGAATTTTAGTTGACTACTGTGAAGTGACATTCTCCTAGAACTTGAACCATGTACAGATTATTATAATTTGGAGTAAAAGAGAAGACCAGGCTAGTAAGAGATAAGTAATCCTTTATTTTTAACAAGGCATTATATATTCTTCCCAAAAATGTGTCACTGCTCATTTTATAATTTCCCTTTATGGTTGTCAATTTCAGGTAATTTTATTTAATCTTATCTTTGTGGTACTATCTGTGAAGAAAAGTGGAATCAGACTCAGTTTAAAATTGTGAATGAGATTCAGTAACCTACTACAAAAATATTTCAAGTTAGTTTTGTTCTCTGACAAAAGTTTTAAATTCCATTTACAGTTTTTGATGGGTTTTGCAAAATCACAGCATGGTGTTATGACAGTCATTTTATAGTACAGTTATTAAATGTGACATTAAAATATACTAAGTACTTATATCTTCATTTTAAAAAACATGCAAGATTTCACTTTTAAGCTAAAAATACAGAATACATAATAGCAAACCTATTAAACTGAATATATTCCAGCAGTTTTTCTTTTCTTTCTCAGTCGTTTATTGTTAATTTTATTTATTTTCCCCTCACTCCTTAAAAGTGTTTGTTTGTCACTAAAAAGGTCATTTACAGCTTTAAGTTAAAGTGACTTCAAGTTGATACAAAGAAAACCCCTCCAGTATCTATATTTTATTTTATTTTCCTTTAAAAGTACATTTAAGGGGCACCTGTGTGGCTCAGTGGGTTAAAGCCTCTGCCTTCAGCTCAGGTCATGATCTCAGGGTTCTGGGATCGAGCCCCACATCGGGCTTTCTGCTCAGTGGGGAACCTGCTTCCTCCTCCCTCTCTCTCTCTCTCTCTGCCTGCCTCTCTGCCTACTTGTGATCTCTGTCAAATAAAGAAATAAAATCTTTTTTAAAAAAGTACATTTAAATCACAACAGTTAATTTAAAAATAATAATATTTCATTGAGTAAATGCCCATGATGTGCAGAGGAGAGGGCAGCAAGACGAGGTTATTGACAAAAAATAAATGAACAGTATGACTTTGGATGGTGATACATGCTTCAAAGATAATAATGCAAGGTGATGTGCATGACAGTGGACCGGGGTGGGGGGGTAATGGAGGGGCGGGGCACTCCATTTTATATCAAGGAAGGTGTTGCTCAGCTGAGTGATGGGAAGAGATCAGCCATGAAAAAGTGGCATTCCGGACATCCAGAAAAAAGAACAATGATTTGCAAAGAAGGAGCCCAGTGTGTTCAAAGGACAAAAGGCCCAGAAGACTGAACACAGTCAGTGGGAAGAGATGGGTAGGAGAGGCAGGGAGGGTCTGGATTCTTTGCCCCTGCAGACCTTAAAAGAAGTAAGTGAACCAAACTAAGGAGTTTGGATTGCTAGGCAGAGATGTAGGGAAACAAATATATTCTTGGAATATCTGTCTGTGAAACTTGAATTGGGTGCTATGAGTTCTTACTAGGTCAAAATGAACATATTTTCTACAAATAATGCATCTCAGGGTTGGTACAATTTCTTGTTCAAGTTATAAGCCGTTGTCTAAATAGCTTAACTGAAATTTCCTTTGTGCCTGCCAGTATAGATTTTGAACCCTAAAGCGTTTGGCTAACAAAAGCACAAATGTCTGTTTTTTGCTCTTTATCTCTGGCCAGTTTTGCTTTTCTTTTAAAGCAGATGATACTTTTACATTGGAAACATGTAATTAAGTCTGCATGTCCCTACATTGATATCCATAGCTGGAGAGGACTTAGGAGGGCATGTATGAAACGCAGATCTGTAATTGGAGGGTGATCATCAACATTGACTTGCAGGGAAGAATGAACTTTAATAGGTCTTTCTCTGCATGCTTCCATTTAGTCAGGGTGAAAGCAATCAACTCCTAAGTGATTCTTAGCTTGTATTTCCTATGCAGATGAAAGCATTTAAATAAAAGTTTTCCTAGTTAACCTCTTCCATTTGGGGAAAAAAAAAATCTATATGGCTTACGTGATTTAACAAATTTGGACTTGGTTTTAAGTCCAAAGGGGATATAAGGTAACAAATAAAAGGACGATTATTAAACCATAACTTCAGTGTATTTACTCCAGAATAGTACATGTTGTAAACAATCACATTTGTCTTAAATTCTAGCCTTTCTGCTTACCTGGAGGATATCCTTAATTCTCCTGACCCTTTGGGAATGCCGACGTGCATTACCTGATGCACAGTGGCTGTTCAGTAAAGGTTTGTTTTCATCCGGTTGTAGATGTTGTAATGCCTGACTTTTGCAGAAACTAGCTATCTAGCATTTTTACCTATTGCAATGGTTTTCAGATAAAGGAATTAAGCAGCATATCCTTTAGATCAGCAACAAAAATACAAGCAAATAAACGGAAGCATCCGCATCATAGATTTGTATGTTACCTATGTGCTGAACTCTATGCGAAATCTCCCCATGTGGGTTTCTGCCATCAGTGCAGCCCTAGCTTGGCGTATTGACATTTCGGGCTAATTCTTTATGGTTGAGGACTGCCCTGAGTATTGTGGGATGTGTAGCAACATCCCTGGCTTCTTCCATTAGCACCTTGACCTTCAGTTGGGACTACCAAAATGTCTTCTGACATTGCTAAATGTACCCTGGGAGGCAAAAGCACCTCGGGTTTAGAACCACTAATAGTACATAAGCTCTGGTACAGAACTTGGGGCAGAGGGTGGGAGAGGTAAACACTCTTCTCACTTCTGTGGGGTTTGAGAGGAGGAAATTTTGTCAGACCTATGATAGGCCTTTTAAAAGTTCTTACAATCAGCTATGCTGACTGGGAAAGACTAGCCATAGTTCTGTTTAGTACCCGTTGATGACCAAAGGCAGATTGTTTGATCTCGTCATGTCTCAGTTTTGTGGTCTTGAATATCTGATAGTAATGGTAAGGTTGCCATGAGAAGTAAACACTGAGCAATGTTAGGTGTTTAGGGCTATGCTTCAGACACAGTAAGCACTCAATAAAGGTTAGCCAGTGCTATTATATTAACTATGTATTTCATACTATATGAATTTGATTCTGTTACTATATTATTTTTATTTTAGCAATGAAATGCAATTTTATCTCCTAGCAATGATTGTGATAATACCTTTCCCTTGTGTAATTATTTAAATACTTTTTATTTTTAGTCTAATTTGTTCCTGAAAATTCTAGCAGTAGTCAGTATACGTTTTATTTTATTTTATTTTTTTACAGGTTTTATTTATTTGAGAGAGAGAAAGTGAGAGACTGAGAGTACACAGGTGCTCCTGAACAGAGAGGAGGAGCAGAGGGAAAGGGAGAAGCAGACTTCCTGCTGGGCAGGGAGCCTGGTGACCTGGGGCTTCATTCCAGAACTCCAGGATCATGACCTGAGCTGAAGGCAGACACTTACTGGCTGAGCCACCCAGGTACCCCAGTATACCTTTTATTATCACTACTTCTCAGATAAAAGAAACCAAAGGTCAGAACAGATAACCTGCCTGGAGCAAAAGGATGGAGTAGGTAATGGCAAGGGGCCTGGAACTCACCTCTCTTGACTCCTTGTCCAGGCAGGAGGCAGGTTAGTTAAGAGGGTCAGGTACAAGAACTCAAAGGCACAGTGGTCAGAGCCACAAGCAGACAGCCCACGGGATACCCCCGGTGCAGCGGCCCTGGAGGCCCAGCTCTGCTGCAGTTGTCCAGTAACCTCACTGATAGGTGCAATGAGGATTCAGAATCATGGTGGAAAGATTAGATCATATCTACAGTTTAAGCACTATATAAAAATTAGAGAAGCATCAAATGGCTTTTAGAAAAGCTCCTGTCTCATTTCAATGTAAAAAAGGAGAAAATACTGTCAGTTTGGAAAATGTTGTATTCTGTGCAGCCAGTGTTTTATTATAAAATGATTTTTAGTTTTTATTAGGTTTTCTTGTTGCTCTTATCTGTCCATTTGATTCTAAATTGTCAGCAGTAAGGTCTGCCTTCAAGATTTTATCACTGTAATCATGATGTCATCATTCTCCTAGAATGTGATAGATTGGAAATCAGGGCCAAGATATTTTACAGCTCCTTTCAAGGTGTCATCTGATTACCCTCCCCTTGAATGTGCGTTGATACTTTGATTCGCTTTAACCAATAGAATGTTGCAAAAGCGATGCTACTCCTCTGCTAGGCCTAGCGCTTAGAAGTCTGGGGGCTTCCACTTCCTCTCTTGAGTCATCATAGAAAGATACCCAGTTACTCTGTAGTCGGGACCCCGTGGAGAGAAAGAAACGCCTATCTGATTGGAGCCATCCAATACAACCCAGTATAAACTGGAGCTATCCCAAGTGAAGAGCCAGATACATGAGCAAAGCCATCTTTGTCTTCCAGCAAGAGTCCAGCCTCCTCCTGGTGACTGCAAGCCACGTGAGTGAGCCTAGGTGAGAGGGAGAGAAGGACCGTCCGGCTGGAGCCTGCAGGGCCAAATCCAGTGCAAAGAAATCTTTGCATTAAAGCAAGTTTTGAGATGATTTAAAACACACTAATAAATAACTGAAGCACATGGTGATTACTGTCATCAAAATGAAGTACCTCTCACCTTGAGGAATAACCTTGGATTTGTGGTTGCTTTATTTTTCAGATGATCTAACAAGCACTTAAAGGGGCCCTTTCCTGGGTAGATGCACACATTGGCATACATCAGATAAAACCCTACCTAGAGCTACAATTCTGAAACCTTTACATGTTTTGCGTGCTTTTTTCTTTTTATTTTATTTTTTTTTTTTCAATAGGCAACTGGCAAACAGTTCAGAAGAAATATCTGGGAAGGAGTTGTGTTTTTTTTTAATTAATTAATTAATTAATTAATTAGACAGATCACAAGTAGGCAGAGAGGAAGGTAGAGAGAGAGGAAGGGAAGCAGGCTCCCTGCTGAGCAGAGAACCCGATGTGGGGCTTGATCCCAGGACCCGGGATCATGACCTGAGGCGAAGGCAGAGGCTTTAACCCACTGAGCCACCCAGGCGCCCCGCTTTTTTCTTTTTAAAGAAGTTATTTATTTATTTTAGAGAGAGAGAGAATACATGTGAGTGGGAGGAGAAGCGGCTGGGCGGGGCTGGGGGGGCGGGGGGAGGAAGGAGTGGGAGAGAGAAACTCAAGCAGACTCCCCACTGAGCAGGGAGCCCAGCAAGGGGCTGGATCCCAAGACCATGAGATCATGACCTGAGCCCAAATCAAGAGTTGTCCGCTTAGCTGACTGAGACACACAGGCGCCCCAAAGCATATTGCATGTTTTTTGACCAGAGTTTGGCAAATATATTGTTTCTTTGTGGGCCATAGATTCTTCTGTAATATTCTGTTACAGTATTCAACTCTGCCATTATAGGAAGGAAACAGCCATGACAATGAATACATGGGAGTGGCGTGTTCCAATAAAACTTTACTTAATGGTACGTGTAGGGAGCCAGATTTGCTCTGAGTTCATGGCTTGACAACCCTGCTTTTGACCTTACTCATTGACAAGTTCTCACCAGACAGTGGGAAGCAGAGAATACTTATCAGCAGAGGACCTTGTTTTAACCTGGTGAGGTTAAGTCAGGAAAGGAGACGCATTTGATTAGACTCTTTTAGTACTTTGCTTTGTTAGTAATGTTTATTGGGAGCAGATTAATTAGAATGAATAAGTTCAAGGAGCACATCTCTTGACAAACAGAGATGTTTAATAGTGCTTAACCTTTAGAATTTATGCGGCAAAAGCTTTGCGTGTTACTGCACTTTATGTCTTTTGGGGGTGCTTCAGGTACTCGGCTGTTCATGCCACTTCAAGTTGCAAACTCCTGAAAAATGAATAATTTATCAGCTGTGGGATATTTTCATTGCACTGTGAGCCTGACATTTGGAGCTATGAACACCTTAAATATAGAGAAAGAAGTGCTGGGAAGTGTTACATTTGATGGGAATGTTGTAATGGGGTCTGTAAAGAAACACATTTATAATCATGGGTATTGAAGCCTGATATTGGTTTCGTGGAGGCAAGCAGAAACGTCATTGTGAATTTGGTCACATCATAGGTTTTTCTGGTATAGATGTACCCCGTACCATCTCAGTGCTTATAAATCAAAGCAAAATAAAACTAACAAGAAAGCACCATTGATCTAGCGGCAATGTTCAGAAATAACACTTACGATCCAGGATGTCAGCAAATTGAAAAGCCTTCCTGGGGTGTGGTCAAGGGGCAGCTTGCAATTGATTGCAATCAGAATTCTTAACTCACATGGGAAAATATAAAGAACCAACTGTTGCCAGTTTGTCCTGGCAACTAGTAGAAGGCACAAGTTTCTGAAAATGCATGAAAGCATAACTCTATTTTTGTAAGGACGGAGGCTGTATAGAGTTGTATGTAGAAGTAGGACTAATTATATTAAACAAAAATCTTGGCTGAATATGAAGGAAGCTGACTAATGATTAAGTCTATTCGACTATGGAGTAAAATCTCACGGGAAAGAATGAGAGCCCCACTGCGTGAATCATTTGAAGTAAGTGGTAGAAACCACTGTGGAGAACTACTGTTTCTGAAATAATCAGAACTACATCAGCAAAGGGATATAAAAAGATCATTTAGCAATTGCAAAACACATAATTCTTTTTTGCATTTTAATTGTTCTGATTTGGAGTGAGAGATGGAAACAGGAAGGGCATTATGATAATTGTAATAAAACAATTGCTTATATTCTGGGATCTATTTTCCCTCGAGAGTTTGCAGTTTAATAAATGGATCCGATGCCACTATTGGGCAGGAAATAAGTTGGCTCCCTTCCCTTTGGGGTATTTACTCGGGCCACTAGACTCTTCTATGTAGCCTAAAAGAAGCTTTCTTAATTGCTCATGATCACCAACATTCTGTTTAGCTCAAGAAGTGCTTTGTGTTTGTCCAGTTTTGCTAGTATTCTCCCCTCCTCCCTTTCATGACTGCACATCTTAGCCAGTCTGAATTTTACCTGCTCTTTTTGCTGCTGTCTTTTTCCACTCTTTTCAAGATTTTATTTATTTGAGAGAGAATGTGCATGTGCAAGCATGAGCCCAGGGGAGGAGGGCAGAGAGAGAGGGAGAAGCAGTGTCCCCACCAAGCAGGGAGCTGGATGTTGGGCTTGATCCTGGGAACCCGGGATCATGACCTGAGCCAAAGGCAGAGGCTTAACTGACTGAATCAACCAGGCACCTCTTCTTTCACTCTTACTTATTTATTTTATTTTATTTGATAGAGAGAGAGAGGGATCATAAGTAGGCAGAGAGGCAGGCATAGAGAGAGGGGAAGCAGGCTCCCCGCTGAGCAGAGAGCCCGATGCGGGGCTCGATCCCAGGACCCTGAGACCATGACCTGAGCCAAAGGCAGAGGGTTAACCCACTGAGCCACCCAGGCTCCACTCTTAGTTAATGCCCACTGTGTCCCAAGCTCCTGGAGAAAACAACAGGACAGAGCTAAGTCAGTGCTCTCAGAATTGCCAGGGGGATAATACAGAGATAACGACAAAGTGGGGCAGTGCGTGCAATGGTGGACATAAGCACATGCTGTTGCCACCAGCAGGTCGTTGCTGGAATTTGAAGGCGATATTCACAGGTGTGGTGGAGACAGAAAACAGGCCGGGAAGCATTAAGGCAGGGTTCAGGAGCTTGAAGCTTGCCTGGTCGATCAGTGATTCTCAACCGGATGATACTTGGGAATTACTTGGGGCTGGGAGTATAGCTGTCTAGGCCACACACTGACAGATTAAACCGAAATATATGAAGGTAAGGACCAAGGGTAAGGAATGGTTTAAATGTCCCTCAGTTCATTCTCAAGAAAAGCCCAGCATTACCAACTAATAAAGGAAGCCAGTGAAATCTCTTAAGCTGGGAAGTCGATGTGGACCAACTTGCATTTTTAGTAGATTGCTGACAGCTGTGTTGGGGATGGATTTGAGGGTGAGAGACCAGTTAAGAGATCTATGTAAAATCAAACACAGTCAGCGTCATGAGTATCTGATCTGAACTATGGTTGCAGTCATTGGATAAGGTGGTGCCAGATACAAAATTTATTCAAGAGGATTAAAAACTTGCAGGAAAAAAATATTAAAAAAATAAAATAAATAAATAAAAACTTGCAGGATTTTGTGATGGATTGAACTTAGAAAACACTGGGTAAGTCACAGGGGAACAACTAGAGAGAAGTGGCCAGAGTCATGCACAGTTTGGTATGTAATTCTCTCTGCCTCCCTCCTCTGCCAATACACCTAGTGCACTTTATTATGGCTTTTGTGTCTCTCCTGACAGTTATCACAGTTGCCAAATATTACTTTTAGTAGTTGGCTAAAATTCTCATTTCCCATGTGTAGTGTGAGTGTATTTACTCATTTTAGATACTGCCTCCTTTACCCTGCCCCAAAACTGGGCCTTGGGTGTAGCCAGGTGCTTCAGATTCAATGCACACAGTAACTAGTCAAATAAAATTCATTACTGAAGCAGACCAGTTCAACTTTTTGCAAAGTTTGTGCTGGATCTCATGAGGGAAGCAAACACCCAACTTCTTCTTGCCAATTGGGAAGCCATGCCCAGGATCTTCTGATTTTCCTAGCTTGAAGCTTGAAATCCAGATTTTATGTGTGCAGCATCCCTAATTTTTACATATTGGGCTGAACTAAAAATTGTTAAGCAGCAATAATACCGAGGCCAAAGAAAAACATGTTTGGGATGGATCTGGTCTGGGACCACAAGTTTTCACTCTCTGTATAGGGTCTCAGTAGTAATTTATAGAATTGAAATGAATAAAATTTCCCAATCCCAGCAGTTTCCAGCCCTTTCTGTGGTTTAACAATAGCAGAGAATTTCACAAAGCAGCAGCAGCAAACATTTGGGCTGATTCTGTTTTGTGGAAAGTGAATTAGAGAATGGATTCCATTACGTGGTATCTCACACTAAAATATAAAGCAGAAAGACACATTTAAAGTCCTTTAACTGCCATTATTACATAGATACTTTCGGTGAATGTGAATTTGAGATGATGAATTATTCATTTAATTCCATTCCTTCTCAGTTTTGTAGGTTCTACCAATGCCAGACTTAAGAGCCTCAGGTGGCCCCCTCATAGCCTGAGCCTGAGGAGAGGTTCTGTCTCCTGCCTCCTGGTTTAGTCCATCTCCTGGATCAAGGCAGCTTGGATGCTGGAGCTCCTTTTTCTCTCAGGGGCTGCTCTGGCTACCCATCATGAAGCCTCAGAATATTTAAGGCTAAAGAGCAGTTGAACAGTTGTTCATCCAGTGAATTAGCATTTCAAAGGCCAGTGCTCAGAAGGGCACTGCCCAAGTGAGCAGCTGGGTTGAAAAATGTAGTCAAGTCTGAATAATAAGATATTTCTGTGAAAATGACTTTCTAATTGCATGAAGACTTAAGATTGGGTGCTAAAACTTGTTGCTTTATTGGTTTTGATGGCATTCTCTCTGGAATATACCTTGCACTTTCCAATACTAAACAGATCAAATGAAGCCTGATTGGCGCCTGATCATTTGGGTGATACTAATCAGGAATATCGACTTCTATATTTCCCTCCATTTTACTGAGAAGCCCTGAAGAGTTACTGTGGTATATAGTTGGTGGACTCCTGCATTTTTGTGGGTCATGTGTGTTTTATCATTTTAGTGAGAAGGAATATGGTGTGTTGAAAAGAACACACCGGCTTTCAAGTAAAAAAAGATCTGGGTTCAAATTCTGCCTTCCGCTAGTTATTAGATAGGTGGACTTGGAGGACTTTATTAACGCCTCTAAGCATATATAGTTTTTTTGTTTGTTTTGTTTTTTAAAGATTTTAATTATTTATTTGATAGATAGAGATCACAAGTAGGCAGAGAGGCAGGCAGAGAGAGAGAGAGGAGGAAGCAGGCTCCCTGCTGAGCAGAGAGCCCATGTGGGGCTCGATCCCAGGACCCTGGGATCCTGAGCCAAAAGGCAGAGGCTTTACCCCACTGAGCCACTCAGGTGCCCCGAGCATATTTAGTTTTTTAATTCGGCAAATATATTTTCTGCACCTACTACATGTCAGCATTTTTCTGGTTGCTGGGAATATGATAGTGAACCTAATGGAGATGGGCAGGCCCAGTGTCCTCCTGTAGCTGCCAGTCTGAGCTTGCATTTCCCCTCTGTAAAATGGGGATAAGAACCTCACCCTGCAGTTGTTTCCTAGGGATTAATTGTGATAATTAATGTGTGTGAGGTGTCTAGCCATGATTATAGGCTCATAACTGTAGACATAGCTGCAGGATTTACTTCTTCCCCTGTGCTTAATTGCCAATGCTTTCTAATCTGTTACCTTAAATTTATACAAAACTATATTCTTCGAGAGAGATGTTTGCTCACATATTCTAATTCACAGATAATGTTCAGGTCCTAGACATCTGAGTATCCTCCCTTTCTCCTTTCTAAATGTTTTGCATATATGGTCCTTAAGCAATTCATTCCAGAGATTACTCTCATCATTCTAAGCTTTAGGATACATCAGCAACCAAACAGACTACCACCACCAACAACAGTATTATACCATTAAGGTCACATTCTAAGGTGCTCAAAATTATTAAATAGAATACTAAATACAATACAGTAAACAGTGCAAATTATAAAGAATAAATCATACTATGTGTTCGGAGGTAATGAGTGTTATGGGGTAAAAGACCAGAGTAGGAGAATCAGGAGTGAGGAGGAGGGAATGCCATACAATTTCAACTTGAGTGGTGAGGTCACAGTGGGCCTCATTAAGGAGGTGACATTTAAGCAGATTTGAAAGACCTAGAGAGGTTAATCATAGGGGGAAATTATTCCAGGCCGAGAGGATAGCCAGTTCAAAGGCCCTGGGATAGGAGCTTGCCTGCATGTTCTAGGAATAGTAAAGGAATAAATGCAACAAGGGGTTGGGGGAGGAAGCTGGTACATGTGAGGAGAATTGACCTAGTTGGGAGATCAGGTTCCCTGGAAGCAATATAGTGAGTTGAGATCTTAAGGAATATTTAGAAGTTTACTAATTATTTTGGGATGTTAGAGCCTACACACAGAAAAAAAACAAAAACAAGAACAAAAC
This sequence comes from Lutra lutra, assembly GCF_902655055.1. Lineage (NCBI taxonomy): Eukaryota > Metazoa > Chordata > Mammalia > Carnivora > Mustelidae > Lutra > Lutra lutra. The sequence goes on along the minus strand of NC_062290.1, from coordinate 35,342,182 downwards.
CAAAAAACAGCTTGTACCAAGGTCCTGAGGCCAGAGAATGATGGCTTGTGTCTGAAGAGGGCAGAATAAAGGAGACTGTAACAACAACAACAAAGGTAAGCTATTAGAGGGAGAAGGTGAAGATGACTTTAATTGTTTTTTTTCAGGGTTATTCTGATTACAATATGCAAAATCTTTCATTGCTCTTTTTTAAAAAATGTTTTTAAAATATTTTTCTTTTTATTTATTTGAGATAGAGAGCTTGAGAGAGGGAGCATGAGCAGGGATTAGGGAGGGGAAAAAGCCCAATGTGGGGCTCAATCCCAGGACCCTGGGACCATGACCTAAACTGAAGGAAGACACTTAACCTCCTGAGCCACCAGGTGCTCCTCTGTCACTGCTCTTAATGGCAATGATAATTCAGGCACAAAAATCCTCTCTTAATTTGATAGATTTCTATGTATAGATAACAAAATGAATGGGAAAGAGAAGAAGAAAGAAAACAGCTTACATAGACCATCTTTTTTAGGTTTGTGTCCCACTTCTTATCTGATTCACTCCTATTTCCTTATGCTGTAAATGTAGGGCCAGGTGTTCCTTAGCATGGCCAGTAGTAAGTTTCCCAGGATGCCCTGGCTTGCAGCATTCTGGTAGACTGATGCGAATTGTGCACCTGAGTCCCTGTGGATGTCACAGGTCCGGCCTCAGTAATTCTCACCACAGTCCCTCAGGTCACATGACAGTGCATAAAGATTTTTAGGTGGACAAGACTGGGACTCAGTTCAGGAACAAACCAGGCACCAGTCTTCCAATCAAATATTTGTATGAAGCTGGAATTCTGGCATTGGACGGCTAGTTATATAGGAGGAGTTGTGAGGAGTACTAGTAAGTCTTCAATCTCTCAAATCCTGCTTTAGAAATAAAAAGCACACTACGCATAGGTTTCTAAAGAATCAGTATTGTTTTTGCATATTCAAATTTTATTAACTTAGAAAGACCTGGGGCGCCTGGGTGGCTCAGTGGGTTGGGCCGCTGCCTTCGGCTCAGGTCATGATCTCAGAGTCCTGGGATCAAGCCCCGCGTCGGGCTCTCTGCTCAGCGGGGAGCCTGCTTCCTCCTCTCTCTCTGCCTGCCTCTCTGCCTGCTTGTGATCTCTCTGTCAAATAAATAAATAAAATCTTTAAAAAAAAAAAAAAAAAAAGAAAGACCTGAAAGAGTAGAATAAAGTTTGTAGATCAACCCGTTGATTAGATAAGTTGACTGTTCCCTGCTGCAGCAACCTCTGACACTGGTGCATTTTTAGCTCCCTCTGCCCTTGGCTTTGTCACTGTCTATGCTCTGGATGCAGAGACAATCTCTGTCCCCTCCCACACTTTCAGGAGGCCTTTCATTTACAAAACCTTTCATATTTTAAGAATACCCCATGTTGGGGCGCCTGGGTGGCTCAGTGGGTTAAAGCCTCTGCCTTCAGCTCAGGTCATGATCCCAGGGTCCTGGGATCCAGCCCCACATCAGGCTCTCTGCTCAGCAAGGAGCCCGCTTCTCTTCCTTTCTCTGTCTGCCTTCTTCTCCGCCTACTTATGATCTCTGTCAAATAAATAAATAAAATCTTAAAATAAAAAAAAGAATACCCTATGTTCTTCATTATTAAAGACAGTCATACAGTGGCTAAAGAGGAAATCAAAATAAGTATTACAGAAATTACAAAAATATAAACCTTTTTGGGGGATAATGCCTTTTTTTTTCAGAACAAGAAAATGCTGTTCCCATGGGCTATGTTTAGCCTTACAGTATCTAGTCAAAACACTGTTTTCCAAAATTACTTAGGATAGTTCTTTCCCCCCTCCTTCTGTCTAGTTATATGATACATTTGTAAGGCAGTTGGATGGATTTGTCACAGTCTGCATTCCCTTGCTTTCCACCCCCCACTTCCTGATTGATTTTTAGAAATGTATATACAGTAAAATCCATTATTTGTGATGTACAGTTGTTTGGCTTGTGACAGATGCACAGAGTTTTATATCCTCCACTATAATTACACGGCAGTTTCTACATCCTAGAAATTCCCTCGCAGTGCCCCAGCGTGTAGACTTTCTAATGTAATTTTTTTTTTTGATCCCAGCTTTTTTTATTTAGCAAAGTGCATTTAAGATTCATCCACGTTGTGGCGTGAATCAATAGATTGTTGCTTGAGTAGTATTGCATTGTATATATACACAGTTTGTTTATCCATTTACCGGTTGAAGGACATCTGGGTTGTTTCAAATATTTAGTGATTATGAATAAAGATGCTATAAACATTTACGGACTAGGAAAAAATAAATTTTAATCAGTCTCTGGTGCAGTGGTTCTGGGGACTTTCAAAAATAACAAAAAACACAGATGTCTGGGCCCCACTCCCAACCAATTGAAACAGAATCTCTGTGGATGGGGCCTGGGCTAATGTTTTTTATAAAAGCTCCCCAGGTGGTCCTCTTGTGCAATCTGGGCTGAGAATTAATGCTCAGAGACATGTGATCATTGTATTTTTGGTAAATCAGCTCTCTGGGGTTTTCTTTATTATTTTTACTTGGCAAGGTTTGGTAATTATATTTAGGTAATATAAGATTATGCTTCAAATTAGTTGTTTCTCTTAAGGATTTAATTTCATTTCAAGAAGAGAGTTACTGTATGCTAATTAAACCAAGGCCTTTTTAAAGGTTTAAGTAGTCATGATAGAAATATATTTATAATATGCCAATTATATCCCTCAGGAATATTTTAATAATTATATATTTGATTAAAGGGAGTACTTGTTAGTTATACAGTGTAATTATATGTTAGAATAAACTAGCACTAGAACTAAATGAGCCTCCTTAATTACCATGACAATTATTTTATATTGCTGGTGAAATATATTATTATCTTATATATATTGGTAGTGATTTCTTAACACTGTTTTGTAATGCTATTTAACAACTATTTAATCAATTATGTTGAGTTAAAGAGTGAAACAACGTTAATGGCATTATGAATTAGGCAACTTAGATATTTTACATAAGTAAAGATTTTCATATTATGCATAAATTACATGAGAACACATCGGATTTCAAAAATTTTCCTGAACCAACTGGAGATACTACTTGAAAGCTATGTCTTTTGATGATTAAAATGATGACCAAGATGAATTTTTATTTTTGTTGTAACCGTAAGCCTAGTTTTCTTCAGTGATGGAGATCCCGAAATAATTCTGTGATCACCAAGTGGTAGAAGATCCTTCACAAGTAAAGTTCCAAGAAGTAAAGTCTTTTTTATAAAAGGTTTCTCCATATTTTTAGTAAACTATATTTATGTGAATAATTGTTTATTCTGATTTCATAACACATTTACAATGATAAATGGGGCATAATGTTGGTATCCTCTTGATTTAGCTCTTTTATTTTAAATTGCTAATGAACATGAGCTTTTTACATATTTGCCCCAGCACATTGGAGGGAGCCAAGACTTTCAAAGATTTGCTTTCCTGAGAAGGGGTATAAGGAAACTCATTACCAGGGGCACATATTTTCCACTATTACAAAGAAGAAGACTCTCTAGTATTCCTAATAGAAAGAGCTAACAGGTATTGGGACTTGGAATGTGCATGCACCCTGCTGCATGAGGATTATCTCATTTAATCACTAAGGCACTTCTGTGCTTTAGAAACCCTTATTATCCTACCTGTAAGCTAGGGGATGTTGTAGCTTAGAGAGGTTAAGTAACTTGTCCTAGTTGGTGTGCATATTAAGTGGTGAAGCCATGATTCATGACTAGGTAGGTTGACCTCAGAGACTGCATATTAATCCCTGTGCCACAATCTATTAGCATCATTTGCCTCTGTCTTTACTGAATTTAAAGGAACTCTATTTTGTGTTCCCTTAGCACATTTTTACTTATGTTATAACTTCACATTATTTTTTTTTCTTTTAGATTCCAGTATTTGCTTATACAGTAATATCCTCATACTAGTGTCTAGATGCTTTCTTCTGTGTTCTAGATATTTGCATATTGCCTGACATTTGGTAGCCTCGCTGTGACTGCTTGGCTGATTAAATCACAGACGTGAATTGCTTATAGGGCATCCGTTATGTTGGATTGAGATCCCCTCCACATTTCAGAAGTGCCACAGAAGGCTTTGGAAACTGAATCCGTTCTCTTGTTTAGAGCAGAGCTGGCTTACCCTGGAAGGTATAAAATCTAAGCACCTTTCATCCATGGGTAAGTTTGAACTTCCAGTGTAAGCATAAAGCATTAATACAGGCACCGTATGAGGAAACCCACACTAGAACTCAATTTTGTTCTGAGAGAAAACACACAACCAATGTAGGTAAATGAGGGATGTGGTGGATGGGACAGATTAGAACACTGTGGTCTGCATTATGTAATTTTTAATTTTTTGTTTGCTTTTTGTTGCTTTAATTTTTTGCTCAGGAAAAAAGTTATTTAAAATGATTCATGCTAGATGATAATAACTGATCACGCTATAGTAGAGATTGTGATTAAACATGATAGTATGTGGCTCTTTGTCTCTGAGGAACACCCAATGTAATTAAGGACTCAGACCATAAAAGTCTTAAATTCCAAGATGGAATCAGAATGTGGGGAAGAAGAATGTCTAGATCTTTGACTACCCCTGTCTCACTTAATGTTGTTCCCTCCCCCCACCCACGTTTACTGCCTGCTTCGTGTCTGTTCTTAATTCCTATGAAATCTATGAATTTTTTAGGCTATACTAAGTAATTTAAGAAACATTTTGGTCCAAGAACAATGTAATAAAGGAACACTGCTACTTCCTAGTAGACTTTTGAAAGGGTTTATATTCCTACATGCTTACTTTGAAGTGACTCAAATAATGGAAGCAGGGGAACCAAAGAGACACACATATTTGCCTTTGGTTGATTGCTTACTTCAGAGACGTATAATCCCATTTAAAATCTGCAATTCTGACGGAATGTTAACTATCTAAGTAACACTTATTCACAACCGTCTGTTGCCAAAGAAACATTCGTGACCTTGTATTTTTGCTTAAAATAGTGTAGGATTGTATCCCCTTAATTTGTTTGGTAATATACCCATGCATTTTCCTGCAGCAACTGAGGAAAAGGGTGCTGTCCTTAAGGCCCCATCCACAAAATAGAAAATTTGGAAAAAGCTAATTGATTGTAGGCTTGCTGTTGTTCATTATCTTAATTAGTCTAGGTAATTAAATCATTAATTGATCGAAGCTGATCCCTTGCTAACAGTAAAACTCAATGCTTTTCTGCTTGATCCCATAAGAACTGTCATTTCAGTTCTTCATGAAACAGCGTTTCATGCTGTGGAGAGGATTGGGCTTTGCTCTGATCTTCCAGTGGGGATAGCATCAGAGGAGGATAACGCTCACCTGTGGACGTTGTTGCTGCTTGTGTGATGCATCTCAGTGAAATCAGGAAGCAGTCTCAACCTGGCTGTGGTTAATTAACGCTGGATGGTAAATCGTGCAGGAGCAATCCATTATGAAGACAATCCTGCCTCTGGCAATTAACTTTCACTGTTTGCTGTGTTTTGCTTGGTTATCTTTCTGAAACTGTGGATTTCCATCAAAGGGTTCTGATACCCATTCCTACCTGGCATATGCCCACACGTCTTTAGTCTTTTGCAATAATGTTCCTGAGGTGAACATTTTTTCTTCTTACTTAGGTTCAGAGCCTTGGGATAATCACTGTGTTTCCTAAATATGTGAAGTTCTTTTAAAACTTCAAAGCCTCCTCAGGGGGAGATGGAGGAAAGATGCCTTTTTAGAGAGCGTGTAGTGAATTGACAAAACCATGAACCCTTGTCTTCAGGTGCTGAAATATGAGATGTTTTCACAAAGCTATTTCAAGTTTGAAAAGTTGACTTTTAAAATGAATCACTAATCCAATAATTACAATAACACTAGAATCAGACTAAACAAAGGAAAAGGTAAGGCAGTAAGAAGTTGTTTTACCTTGGAATACATTTCAAATCTCCCTGTCAGTCCTATCCTATGTAATTTCAGAAGAATATCTATGGTAAGCTTGGTTTTATTAAGATCCCTTGAATACTGTGAAGTTTCCTTTTTCTAATTTGAGGTTCTTTCCTATTATGTTCCTCTTGAGGAGAATTGTGGAAGTAATGAAATTCATAATTGGCTTCTTTTCTCTGGTTGGACTAACCGAGTCTGGCAGTTCCTTGGAAGAGTTCGAGTTCTGTGCTTCTTTGGTTGATGTGATAGCGTTAGTAAGGCAGCAAAAGTAGGTTGAAATGAATGCCTGGCTTGGAATTTACCCATATGGGTATAATGCTGCCTGAATACTCCTAATCAGAGTTGGTTATTTTTTAGTATTAGTGACCTAGCTTTCAGACAGCTCGGCTCATGGAAAAATAGAGCAAACAAATATAAATCTTAGGTGCTTTTACTGAAAGAGATTTCTAGACAATTGTGGTTATTGTTTCATCAGTAGTTTATTATGGCTACAGTTTTATCCAATAAATGATAAACATGGGTTATATAATTACAAAGATATTTTCTTTCTAGAACTACATATCCTTCCTTTAAAACTATTTTACATGAATGTGATAAATTATGATTCTATATTGTTGATTTAATATGTGCTTCATTGCTTTCTAACCTAGGAGGCAGATATATCTTGTATATCCCTCTCTGTTGTTGCTTCTTATTTGTTATAATGAAGACACAAGGAAATGGTGCTTCAGAAATGGAAAACGATATTCCCTAAGTAATCATAAATAATTTAAAACTTAAAACTATTATTAGTTGATATGTTAACCTCCAGGAATTTGTTTCTTATAGGTATTCTTCTGTGTATATCTGTTTTAAAGTTTAAAAAGCACATTTGTTTTAAAATAATTTTTAGAAAAGTGATTATGCCTATTAGAATTTGTATATTTTTTACTTACAGGAGGGACACAAATTTGACAGTCTTGGGATGAGGGAGAGAGGTCAGAGGCAGAGACTTTTTTAAACTTATCATTGAAAACTGAAACATGTAATGAGATACATTGATAGGAGTATGTTGTAACCAATTTTACATGATTATGCTGAATTTTGTATTGTTCTGACTTGAGAAAGTAGAAAGAGAGAGAGAGGGAAGAAGAAAGATTGAGACCCATTAACACACATTTAGTTTTATTATCTAAATTACATTATATGCATGAGAGGCTCCTAGGGTGTTTGATATGTTGTCAACTTCCATATTCTATTTGTAATATGCTTTACAGTGTACAGAAGACTTTCATACACATTGCCTTGCTTAGCCTTTAATATGTCCCCTGAGAAGGAAATATTATACCCATTTTAGAGCCCATTATGACCTAGGACAGAAACCCAGTTTTTCTAATCTCAAAGCAGATTTTCTTTTTAATTTACTATGAGCCTCCATATTCCTTCCTCCTGTGTAGGGAGAACTGCCTGGGGCTGGAAGGAGGAGGACAGCCGAGCCTGCAAGAGCCTCTTGGCCTTGGCTGCCCTGTGCAGGGAAGTGAGAGAGGATGATGGCTCTAACTGTGGTGGTAGATGGAGAGAAGTGAGTGGCTTCTAGAAATATTCCAAAGGGTGAAGTCAACAAGAGTTAGTAAATTATTTTATCAGGTGTAGAGGGCGAGAGAGAAATGTCAAGGAAGACTCTCTGATTTCTGTTTGAGCACCTTCCTGGATGATTATTGTAGTTATTAAGATAAGAAACCCTAGGGGGAGAGTGGAGTTGTTTGGACTGAATGGAGAGTCATGCACTTGTTGTGGGATATACAGAGTTGATCTGCCTGATAAATAATGTACTGGAAATGCTAAGTGGACAACTGGATATGTGGATCCAGTATTGAGAAGAGAGCTGTGGACTAAAGATAGTTTCTTGGAAGTCATTTGTGTATAAAGGGTAAAAGAACCATGGGAAAGGACAAAATCATTCAAGGAGAGAATTAAGACTGACGGTTCAGGAGCCAATCTTTTGGGAACCCCCTATTTATAGAGGATGAGTATAGTAGGAGAAGTTGGGAGGGGAAAGAGAAAGAAAACTATAGAGTGAGAGGAAAATCTGGGAGGGATGTTCCAGAAACCAAATGCATAGATGTTTAAAGGAAAAATGCTCTCAGATGCTTTTGAGGGGTCTGACAGGTGTCTGTGGAATTTGGTGTCACAGGGGACAATTTAGGGAGCCTGAGAGTGGTGGAAATGAAGTAGTGAGGTGCCTTCATTGTACCTCTGTAGACCATTGTCTACAGAGAATCCTGAATCTGGAAGTCCTCATACCATCCTCCTCAGTTCAGACAACTTAAAGCAGGATCTTTTTGATGTAGTATCATAAGTACTCATGTAACAAAAAAGAAACCTTTAAGTTTCCAGGCCCCTAGACTGTACCATTCTTCTTCCTTTTGGCTGCTCTGTTCACAGAACGGTTCATATATCACCAATCTGCATATCTGGTCTGGGGAGGAGGTCGAACTAGATTGCCAGAGTCATAGTTGGTATATGCCCTGAAATGTTTCTTCATGTTCTGACCTCTGACCAGCTCTCCTGCATTTTGTCTAAAGAAACCTTCTGGGACTGTCATTCCAATTATGCTGAATCCTTAAAGTTCTCTAAGTAATAGGAAATTATACTTATAAATATTAAAAAGTTCTCTGATCAGTTGGGTTCAGTGCTGTGGAATCTGCCTGAAATGTCCTTCTCCCTTTCGCTTTTAGACTGAACTAAATTTCAGTTCTCATTATGCCTCCCCTTAAAGACAGAGGGAGAATCTCTTACATGCCATTAATGTATAGATTTCTATAATGAAGATTCTAACTGTCTATATTTGTTTTTCTTTCTATTTATCATTTGTCTGTCTGCCCATCCATCCCAAACTGGAACTTCCTGAAGACAGAGACACTATGTCCTATAGAAACTCAGACAAACCCCTGACCCACTGACATTCTACGGGGAATAAAAAAGGGACAATTAGGGAAATTAAAGCTTAATAGATAAGAACAAAACTATGAAAAGTAGCAGAATGTACTAAAACTAGACAAAATAAGGGAGATAATTCATATCTCCTTCCTTTCTCCAAATGTGGCTTTAGGACCTTTCATCAGATTTAAAGCCAGTGAATGAATTTACTAAAACAGGGTGTAGGGGCATCTTGGTGGCTCAGTCGGTTAAGCATCTGCCATATGCTTAGGTCATGATCCCAGGGTCCCAGGATCAATAGAGCCCCATGTTGGGCTTCTTGCCCAGCAGGGAGCCAGCTTCTCCTTCTCCCTCTGCCTGTCATTCTCCCTGCTTGTGCTCTCTCTCTCTCTCTTTGTCAAATGAATAAAATTTTAAAAAATATAGGGTTTAAATAAACCTTATCAGTAAATATTTTGACCATATTTTTTCTTTTTCCAAAAGGCAGAAAGAAATTAATACATTTAGGAAGAAAATGATTAATTAAGCTTAAAATATTCAAATATGTATACTTCATTGAAAATAGCAGTTTTTTCTATATGGAATAGCTTATTCCTTAGATGGAAGTAATTGAGACAGTAAAGTGGTAAACACATGAGAGCACTCAGCTTAAAATAATTTGGAGGTGGGAAAAGCATTGTATGAAAATTAGGCATTCCGTTGTGAAAAAGAAAGAACAACATGTAGCAAACAGTTGGGAAATCATCGTGCATTAGCATTGATAAATTTATTTTCTGTCATTATAATAATTGAGTTAAAATTTTATGTGTGTTATTTCATCTTTCCAAGATTGGATACTTCTTCCCCCCTTAGGGCATCTGAAAGTATTCTTACTCCTTCTTTTTCCTAAATTATAGCACTAAAAACATTTTTACCTTCTTTAAAAATCCCCAACTTTTATGTTTCTTCTTTTTAACTTAAATTAATTATTGGTGGTCAAAAAGGCAATGGTATTTGAAGGACAGACACATCTCAAGTAAACACAGTTAGTGTTCCAGCAACTCAAACACTGCCAAAGGTTATTTGAAAGTGGTATGGCAGATTTAATGCAATCTGTTTTTGTTTTTTTTCTTTTTTGGGGTTTGTTTACTGTTTAGTGATTTTTCTAATTACTCCTAGTGAAATGGGGTTCCCTCCCTTCTGTGTACTTCTAGATTCAGTTGCCTGTTTTTTAACAAATGAATGAAAACACTGGCCTATGACAGAATCTCTGTAATGCAATGTATTATTTTCCTCACTCTTTAGAAGTAATCAAAGCACACCATAATACATCTTTGCTATTAACAGCTGACTGCCAGTGTGCTGTGGAGCAATGTAATTGAATAACACTATTTGTAGAGGGAGATGTTTAATAGAAGAAATGAATTTAAGTGCATGACGATAAAGCAGTTGTTTGATGATGGCTTAAGTTCTGAAATGGAGAAACAAACAGCCTTTGTTTTTTCTTGGCTGACAACTTTTCTTTTCTAAGTAGAATGTGAGAGTTTACTGCAGTATGGTAAATAATAATTTAGATGCATTTTTACTGATGGTACCAGTAATGAAAGAAATATTCTGATATGGAGGTAAAATTATAGTTTAAGATACATACCTGCAGAATATCACATGGACTCATAAAAAAAAAATAAAAAGTGAGTGAAATCTGGAAAACAGAAGCTATTTGAAATGGCGTTTTAGATAATAAGGATTTTTTAAATAGGTTACTGGGTATTACATTGATATTCAGACATTACTGATCTATTTTTTGCTACCCCACATTTGAGGAATTCAGCCATTGTAAATTTTGGAATTGGTTCCTAACATCTTTGATGTTTGAAAAAAGCGCACCGTCCATAACCTTAAGAACGGAAAGCACCTCATTGATAGACGTTTTTAAATGGTCACCTTAATTAGGGTTTACTAAATGACCGTTTTTAGTTTTTGTGTTCATCACAACAGATAATTCTCATCGCACCTTTTGTAGAGTTTAATGTAAAATTGCTTCTTCATTGTGCAGAATATGACCTCAGAGTGCGGGGGTGCTGCTGATTTTGCACTGGGCTTCCTTTTCAATCAAGGTTGTACTGAAGCGATGTGATGGATAACATTTCAGAAAAGAATAATTTCTAGCAACTCGGTTATCTAGTACATTAAACATTCACACCACTGTATGAAATTGTATTTGTGAGATTCACTGGCTCAACCAAGTAGAATCACAAATCAGAAACACTTGGTTTTAATTTCCATAAATTTTCATAAGATTATTTTCAAATATTGCCCAATGGAATCAGTTTATTTTCTCATTTCCCTTTAAAATGATGCTACTAAATGTGCTCTAAATGACCCACTGGTAGTCATATTTGATTCTGGTTGTTAAAGGATATGGAAAAAGCAATATCCCCAAGTGCTTATAGTCGGGAAGAAAAAAGAAAAAAAAAATGTTTCATTGAGAAGAACAATGACCATCTACTTAGATTCTTTCAGAAATTAATCTTTTCTTTTTGTTTTGTTTTTTTTTAACACTTTTAATTATAAGCAATGTATGGTTAGAGTTTCTTTGTCTGCCTCATTTTCCTGTCAGGGATACATTGAAAGACCCTGCAAAACCCAGAAACTTGATTTAATAAGTTGTGAGAGCAACTGTTTAGCATCTGTCCTCCAGGCAAAGAGTTGAACTGATAGGTTTCCTAAAGAAAATGAGGAATCATTATACTGTTCATCTGAATTTCATTACTTGTTAGAAATTCACTTAAAAGATCATAAATTCTGTGTTGTTGTTTTTTTTCCATTATTTAGGAGTTAGGGAAAAAGGGTGTGTATTTTGTGATAGCAAAAATCCTGATAGGGTATTAGAAATTCATACTTTAGTCAAGGAAAAAAAGGTTTCACCACCTCAAATGGATGCTGTTTCCTCATGTCCAGTGGCTGGAATGTGCTCCTAATATTACAGGTGCTAATGCTGGTTTTGGGCTTATCAGCCCTGCAGGATTTTTGTTAGTATTGTGAGTTTGTAATCTCCCATTTGAAGATACCTTGTGAGTTAAGGAAGATTTTCCACTTACGCATAAATTCTCCTCACATCAATGTCATGTTTTACTAAATTTAGCTTTTGTTGTATTCTTAATGTGTGAATAAATAACTTTCACTATGTCAGATAAAAAAGAAACCAACAATGTAATGAAGTCCTAAATACACTATTAAGGTTAGACACCTTAATAGTGACCAAAGGGTAGAGTCAATAATTCTGAGAGATAAGTATATTTACAAGTCATCTGATGATTGAATACTTTTACCTATGATTTTAGCATAAAGGCCAGATCATGAGGTGATTTCTATGCTGCTCTTACCCCTATCATCACATCCAACCCAAATGTAAGCGCCATAATTCCTCAATGTAGAACTAACATTCATGAACTGAATATTTTAGTGTCTTGGTGACAATGTGTGCACTGTAGTTACAGTCAACCTCTAAACTGTATCTTGCAATCACAAACATTTATTTAATCTTTACATTACAGGTGGCAGCAGTGGGTCAGCTACTCTTGAATCTATGTCTTCTCCTGTTATGGGACTCAAACTCAAGGGGTTACCTTTCTTTGGCCTGTGCTATTCTTACAGTAACAAGTGAAAACATGAGACTGAATTGAGCCCTCTGTCACACATAAACCACTAAACATATGTTTAGTTATGTCATACATAAATCCTAAAAATACACTGTGTCTTTCGTGTACACAGTGTATATTGTGTCATATCTGGTTGGTCAATGCAAGTCCAGTGGCCAAACCTCTGACAGGGAGGGATGCTCATGAGCAGGGACATACAATCTTCTTATAGGGAAGAGAGCAATATTTGGAAATAATTTCCCACAGATGTAGGATCGATTTGATAGCAATCTTTGTAACTCTGTTTTTGGTACTTTTGAGTTATGGTTTCTCTTTTTGTATCCTGCACTCAGACTTCCAAAATCTGCTTCAGGTGCCTTCAGGGATTTCATAGGTTACCACCTTTGTGACTATGAGCAAGATTGCTCTAATTATTAAGCACTGAGAAGGTATTTGCTGACCACATTAAAAACAGGGTAAAGCAGTGAAAATAAAGGGTAGGATTGCTTGGCACTCTCCAACACAGACAGATCGGTACTAAGATACCTAGTTAGTTGCAGAAAGGCTGCTTCTTTTATTTTCCTGAATATTTCTGCATGCTCTCCCTGGGGACAGTTTTCAGGCTGTTTCAACATGAGGTCACAGGTGTAGAATCCTCTCAGGATGCAATTGAACATAAACTCATGGTGGCATTCCTATGCTCAGTAACAGAATGAACCCTTTTGTGGTTTTCCTGACATTAAATAAAGCTTGAGAAAGTACAAGCATAGATAAAAACTTCAACAGAAAACAGCTGAGGGATATTGAGATCCAGCTATGCATTGATAAATGTACATCACCTTTATTTCATTCTGTGAACATATGAGGTGTATATCTTTAAAAGATGTATTTATTTACTTAGAGAGTGAGAACACGAGTGGGAGGGACAGAGGGAGAGGGAGAGAGAATCTCAAGCAGACTCCCTGCTGAGCATGGACAACCTGAGCCCAAACCAAGAGTCGGATGCTTAACTGACAATACCAACCAGGCATGCCAAGACGTACTTCTTGTATTTAAATAATTAGAGCGATCTTTTCTCAAAAATTTGAACTATGCCTACAACTACAATTTCCAACTCTTACCCACCATTCTTTTTTTTTATTTTAATTTTATTTATTTTTTATTTTTTTATAAACATATAATGTATTATTAGCCCCAGGGGTACGGGTCTGTGAATTGCCAGGTTTACACACTTCCTCCCCAATGGCCATAACCTTACCACTCTTTCCCTCCCCCCCTCTCCCTGGCCCCCTCAGTTTATTTTGTGACATTAAGAGTCTCTTATGGTTTGTCTCCCTCCCGATCCCATCTTGTTTCATTTATTCTTTTCCTACCCCACAAACCCCCCACATTGCATCTCCACTTCCTCCTATCAGGGAGATCATATGATAGTTGTTTTTCTTCGATTGACTTATTTCACTAAACATAATACCCTCTAGTTCCATCCACGTCATCGCAAATGGCAAGATTTCATTTCTTTTGATGGCTGCATAGTATTCCATTGTAAATATATACCACATCTTCTTTATCCATTCATTTATTGATGGACATCTAGGTTGTTTCCATAGTTTGGCTATTGTGGACATTGCTGCTATAAACATTTGGGTGCATGTGCCCCTTCAGATCACTACATTTGTATCTTTAGGGTAAAAATACCCAGAAGTGCAATTGCTGGGTCATAAGGTAGCTCTATTTTCAACTTTTGGAGGAACCTCCATGCTGTTTTCCAGAGTGGTTGTACCAGCTTGCATTCCCACCAACAGTATAGGAGAGTTCCCCTTTCTCTACATCCTCGCCAGCATCTGTCATTTCCTGACTTGTTAATTTTAGTCATTCTGACTCTTACCCACCATTCTTGCTCCGACTCCTTGGTCCCTGAATTCTACCTACATTTCCAAAAATTTGCACTTGAGTCACAGCAGTGACTCACACAGAGATTTGAGTGAAGCACTGAATAACACATCTGACACACAGTAGGTGTTCAATATATAGTAGCTCTTATAAATTCTACCACTACAGTTTTTACAATAATGAAATGGTCAGCTTTGAACTTCATTTTTCTTGTGAGAAATATATTTGAAACTACTTATTGTAAATAGAAAATTATGTTAAGTCTTACATTTGTATACAATTTTAGATAATAAAATTTCACAAGTTTTATTGAGTTTTTAATACACACTTTGTACAAACCATAGCAAACCACAGCAGATTATGAGTGATATTGTCTATGACCTGAGAGGTTTATAATTGAATAGTTTATGTGCTTTATGATAATAGCTGAAAAATTAAGGGATAATAATAACCCACATTTGCCAATAAATTCTGATAGAAAGATGTTCCAGTTATTTACTCTTCCCATTGGTAATGTTGTATCCATAAAATTGTGCACCCCCCAACACACACACACACACACACACACACACACACACACACACACACTGAGCAATCTTTTTCTAAAAATCCAAAAGCAATAATAAATTTACAATTTGGAAACCCTACTAAGTAAGGAATGATTTAATTTATACTTAAAGAGCCCCATGATCCATTTCATTGGTTTGTAACTTTTATCTACTAAATAAGCTGATGATGGTACATGAAGGATCCTTAAAAGCTCCCTCCCCAGTTTTTTTTCCAAAGTATTCAGAAATGAGACTTGTTTATTCAGTTTAAACTAACTTTTTCATTTAATTTTGACCCTAATTCCATGGTTATGATTTTCTTGGGTACTATCTCCAAATTTTGTCAGAGAGCCAAACAAATATTAGAAAACAGGGCTGTGTTTATTTAGTGGAGCAAAATATAATTCTGCTAGGCCAGAAAGTGTTATTGTTGTTTTGATGCTTCCAAGAGCATTTTGTAACCCGTTCAATTTTAAAAAGAAAGAGAAAACAAGCAACATGAAGAAATAGTTATTGGGAAGTCCAAGAGAGCATCTCTTTTTCAGCACACCTCTGGTTCTAACAGCAGTATTTTATGACAATTCTGGCAAGGGTCCTTAAAAAACAGAACAATTTTTAGAGTTCTCAGAACCTTCGATAGCAGAAGCAATTTGTCTGGATTCATAGACTCATTAAATCATTTAACTTGGAATAAAGTAAAAAATCTGCACTTGGGTTACAAGACCCTCGGTAATCTAGCTCCTGTTTTCCTGTCAGTATCCATCTCCTCTCAGATCCCGTTTGCTCTCTGCATTTGGATTTCCTTGACACCCGCATGCATGGTCTTCCCTTTTCTTGGAATTCTCTCTATGTTTAACCTAATTCACCCATTCGCACATGTTCCTCTAATGCAGGGCCTTCTTTGGCCATACTAAATAGGTCTTTATTCCACCTCGTCACCATGTGTATCTCATTCATAACCCTGATTATTTAGTTATTACTTCTCTCCTCCACTCCATAATTGTCTTTTTCCCACACACCTAGAATCTAATGTAATGCTTGATGCAAGTAAGTGCTCAAGAGCATTTGTTAATGAAGTGAATGAATCAATAAATTAGTGGAATGGAGATGAATTACATTTAAAATAGTATACCCCCTTCTCTGTAAGATAAGGGAAAAGCATCTTGCTGCAGTCTGTAGGCGAGCAAGACCAGTGGAAGCCAGTGTCTCTTTCTCTCCACTGGTGTATGAGGCACCATTGGGAAACCCAATGTGAGGGTCAGCTCTGGTCCACAATCCAGCTGAAGTCTGCTGATTCTGAAGATGTCTCTGCTGACCTGATTCCTTGATTGTCCCTTGGACGTACTTCACTTTCTTAGATCAGATTGTGGTATGGAAAAGAAACCCCATATAGAGCAAGGAGCCAGTTGGACATTTGATACGATCCAGATTTTGGTTTGGAGCAAGTGGCTGAGTAAAAAAATCCAAAGGATAATGTGAGAACAAAGAGATAGTAAATGAGCATTTTGAACTTAAGTACACTAGATATTCAAAAACAAAAACCTTCAAATGAAGGTTCTCATAAGTATCAATTATCCCTAGCAAATTTAAAATCTAATTTGATTGATCACCATTTGGTTTATCAAATATCAAGGATCTTCTACCATAGAATTTTATGATTTTTATAAGATTCAGCTATAGTATATTGGATTTATAGGTGAGAAAATAGGAAAAAGAAAAGATGGGTATCACTTATCCAAAGGTATCTATGATCATTTACACAAATGACTTACCAGCCACAATGATTCTTTATATTACAAATGGATATCTGATAGTGCTTATGCATTTAAACAAACTGTATGACAGACGTTGTTGGTTGCCTAACTAGTAGATGCTTCCTTCATCCTTGCTAATAATAGAAGAACTCAGATTTTATATATCTTCATTATGAATAGCTATGTGTGCCTGTGGTGTCTGGGTCCTAAGCAGTGAATATTATTGGTTTAAATTATTACTTAAACCATTTTTAGTAGGGGGTTCTGCTATTTAACAGGTTCAAGTTCTTTGGGTCCGCTAAAGATAATGTAGCAGAGGTTGCAATCTTTAACCACTAGGTTATGTGGTGGGAAGATATCAACAACCACACAAAAAGCTACCTATCTTGATTTAAACAGCTATGAAGGCTAAACACAGAAACATGAGCTAGTCTGTAGACTGCCAATATCAACAAATAATGGAAATTTAGTATACACAGCTTAAAAAGAAATTGGGGTTTAAAATTGTGAACTTTTGCTTTATTTTCTGAATTTATGTAAAAATGCCTAAGCAAAAGCAAATAATTTTCCTTGGCTCCTGCACAAAATAAGTGTTTTTTAATCCTGAAGAAAATGTATTGTTCTTTGCCATTTTTATCTTTTGCCAGTGGGTATATTAAGATCCTACCTAAAAATATTTTTCTTGTTAATTCAACTTTTCCAGGAAACATACTGACTCCCTGAACATTTATATTTCAGTGGGACTGACTTCAAATCAAATTTTCCATCAGCCTTTTGCTCTAGAAGCTGCTGTTAGTGTGAATGTTATCGGTGTGAGTTTGCTGGGGGCTAGAGGCTTCTCTAAATTGGGTATAGCTCTGTAGATTTTGCTTCCTTTTGCGAAGGAGCAAAAAAATTACAACTTTTTCATGTCTTTCCCATGGCTATTTTCTATTTAGTTTTCCCACTTCTTGAGTCAATCTCTGTAATTTATATCTTTTCCAGAAAATTATTTGTTTCATCTAGATTTTAAACATCTATTTGCTGTGTGGCAAGTGTGTTCTCTTATTTTAAACAAATTCTATTACTGTCATAGTTAAATCATTTTTTCATGTCTATGTAAAATATCCAGAGATTTGCATAATTATTTAAAGTAAGACTTAAAATAAGTACAAGCATGAGATTATTAATGAAAGACTTTTCTTTAGAATAGTATACTGAGAATTGTGCCTAGAAAGGTGTGATCCTACATGCTTTTGAGAAATATAAATTATTTATTTTTATATTATGAAAACATCTGCTTGCTTTCTGATCTTTCTACCTCTATGCCCAAAGTAATACTTCTCGATCTAGTGTTTAGATTGGGTGTTATTAACAGGTGTTATATTTGGAGAAGAACCCACACACATACACTGAAGAAACACAAGTTGTTTGCTTGTTTTGTTGTGTGGAGGTATTTTTTGGTTTTGTTTGTTTTTTGTTGTTTTGTTTTTGTTTCTGTTTTGTTTCACTTTTACTATGGGACTTCTCAGGGCAACCAACATACAAATGTATGCAAAGGAGTCTCATAATTCTGCTCTATAGAAACAGCTCACTTAACTCAATTAACATGCTACATTACCTCATAACTACAGAGCATTTCCTCTGACTTCTAGTCTATTACTTATGTCAAATATGGACAATTGATAGATGTGTGCCCCTTATGGAATATGAGCTCCTTGAGGAAAATTAACTACTTTTATTTCCTTGGTCCTGGCAACATGCCTATGAAGAATAAGAATTTGGGGGAATAAAATAACAGAGTAAATGTTTCATTTAAGTACCTCCATGCCTGTATTCTGCCATGTGCTACTCGACACAGGTTCTGTCCGTGTTGTCTCTGATACCCCAGTCTATTCTGAATGAGGAGAATGGTCATGGAGGAAAAGGATACGTTTGTTGTGAGAGGAGAGTAAACGATCCTGTGGGAGGGTTTCAGTCAGGCCTGTGAAGACACTGAAGACATACTATTCACTGGAGTAAAGTTTTGGGAGATAGGATTTTCTGAGTTGCTTGAAAAGGATGGATGGGGGATATGGTAAACTAGTAGACAATGCAAAACATGAGCAATTTTCTCAAAAATTCCAAGAGCATAATAACATATAGGCCAAATAATGATAGACTTGCAACGGATAGTTTTGAGTAGTTTTAAGTTACCTCAGAATTCCATGATGGGCAATATTTATTTTGTTGATCTTTAGAGTCTGGATTTGAATCACACTATTGCTAAAGCTGGTTGGGTGAGGGAACAGAATCTGCAGCTGAGTAGTAAACATTGTTGACTCTCAAACATTTGCATGTGGATCCTGCTTTGTTCTTTTGTCTTTTTTGAATAGTTTACATAAATGCTTGAGACCTATTAAATCTGTTTCCATTTTGAAAGCCATTATCAACAAGAGAATACCTTTGAGTTGAAGAAGCAAGTAAATTTGAGGTATATAACTGTGACTAGGAATGGAGTGTTTTTGTTGGAAATATAGTTTAGGGGAAGACCTGAAGCCTATAAAAATGTTTCTATATTTATGAATTTGGGAATTCTCAAGTCTGACAAAGAATCTTTGTGGATGTCTAGAGACCAATGAGCCTTATATTTACATAGCCCTTTACAATTAAAAAAGTATTTCACATTCCTTATTTACTTGACCTTAAAACAGCTTTTTGAGATAGGGCAAATACCAATATGCTGCCTTTGGGAAAGTCAAAGCTTCTGGCTAAAAATAGTTTTTGCTAGTGGTCACTACTATTTTCTCGTATTTATACGCATAGCACTATACCAAATTTGCCAGCTTCTCCAGCAGTTAGATGGGAGCATGATTAATGAAATATGATTGGGAATGATGCAAAAGTAAGTTGTGTTGCTTCTAAACTAGTTTAAGAGTGAAGACTTCTACACACAGCCTCTGTCCCCTGGTCCGTTGGTGAAGGTAGATGATCCAGTGGAAGATTCTGGGGAGTAGAGGATGATGTAGGCACTAGATGGAAGAAATGGAGTTTCCTGACTATGTCTACATGGAGCAAAGCCTCCCTACATATCACATTAGACTGTGACATGAATGGAAAATAGATTTTATTGTGTCAAGCTTTTGAGATTATAGGTTGTCTTTTGTGGCAGTTAATCTGCCTTTGACTCCTTAGTCCCATGTATTGTCATTACTTTGTATCGCCCATCTATGTAAGTGAAGATATTGTATCCTATTTATAAATTAGTGCAAAGCTGTTTGAGAATCTGAAGAAGGGGGGTCGTGAGATCAAACAGAAAAATGACAGGACTACTTAGATACCATTTAAAGTGGAGTCTGAGTCTTCCAAAGGAAAAGCAGTCAAATAATCTAAGGGGTAGATGCCTCCGTTCTGGGCCCAGGGGATATGCAAAAGAATGAAAGAAGTAGGAGGTATGAAGGAAAAAAACAACATGATTATGAATCAAGTGGCACAATTTCAAAGCTTCCATTTTTGAAACATAAGCCGATACATTCTTGGCATGAAATAGGGCTAATAGGAAGGAATAAGGTTGCATGAAGTTGCTTTTGGTAGAAAGTTAGTATTAGATTACTGGACTGTTTGATCACATCAGTATAAAAAAAGTGAAAGGGAGTCATGACCACGTTATTTTAAGTAAGCTGGAGAATGCTGAAATAAAAATTGGCTGAGTAGAGTCTGCTTACTATATTACAACTTCAACGATGGTTTATTATGTTCTTTGTACCAAAATTATAGTGAGACGAAACACTTTCAATTTTAGTAGAATTCTTACATAATGAAGGTGCCAAAAGACTTATGAAATTCCAAAACTGATAGACATTCTGACCAACTCAGACAAGCTGTTTCATTCCTGTCTTCTTTTCATGTTGCTGCTGCCATTCTCTCTTTCTGTTGTTCAAGACAGACATTAATTATCGATCACAGCACTTTCTCCTATTATTTTTAGAGGAACTAGTCCTTCTGAACATGATACTCCAGATGCTCTCTGCAGGAGTTTTTCTAGGGGGCAGGAGAGTAGGGTGAGGAGAGGGAAACTAGGAAGAGATACTCTTGTACAAACTCCTTCTTTAATCTAAATATTATTTCATTTCCTTCTTTTCTACCTTGGGTCCTTCTCAAATCAAATGAAACAATACATATTTTAGACATATGGCCATGGGGAGTATTTGGAGATGAGACAATGAGAAATAATTATATCAAATGTTATTTAATCTTTTCCCCCATGTCATTTCTAAATGGGGTTTTCACTGTAGACTCCTAATTAAGAGAGGGTTAGTAATTTTCCTTCAGTTCCTAAAGATTTACCTTTTTAAGATTCATTAGTGCCTCCCTTCATGTGAGAAGAGAAAGGAGGACACACTGCGTCAAATTTATTGCCCTACTTATTGTCGAGTCTGCTAAATATTGGAAGAGAAGATTAAAATAAAGAAAAGAAAAAAAAAGAAAAGAAAAAAGACTCAGTACTTGAATATTCAAAGTACTTGGCTTATTTTGAATATTGAAAGTAAATAACAGATTCTCCAATCTTCAAACTTACATAAAAAGGAATTTTACCCAAATCAGAATTTTGCCTGTTAATTGCTCACACGTTTCTAGAATGTGCCCATGTACCAGACATTTTCTCAGTACTGCTGTGAAATTGATATATTTCTTCTTTTTTTTTCCTCCAGCTTTTGCTTTTTTCTCTAATCTCCATCACTTCCTCGCTATCTTCTTTTTAATTTTAACATCACTCTTGGGCATTTTGTTCCGTTTGATGAGAAATATGCAGTGTGTTCTTTTGAATAAATTAGCCCCATTGATAAGTTGCTGAATTTACTTTTAGCTGTAAATATTTTAAAGAAGAAATTTATGTTAAGTCATGTATGTGAGATAAAAACTCAATGATATTATTTTGTTGCAGGAAAACTTAGGATTCCTAGGAGAGGAATTTTAAAAATCCTATCCACATATGTATTCCCTTTTCACTCAATGTGTACAGAAACAGTAATACTGTAAAACACAGGGAACCAAACATGATATCACATCCTCCGATTCTACAGATCACTCCAATAGGTCTTTGGGTTGCAAGGAATGAGAAATAACTTCTTACTATTTACTTATTCATACCCTAGTTTTATGTATATCTTCCTACAAACTCAGATTTTGGTTATCACATTGTTGCCCAATTAGAACTGGAATCATAATGCTGTTCTTAAACACACACACACACACACACACACACACACACACACACACACACACACACAACTTGTGAGAGTGATTCCCAGAATCACTTTCACCTGACTTAGACATCTCCATTGTTTAAGAGGAATGTAATTAAAAACATTAATGAATCCATTATGGTTTTAATCAGTAATTTTGAAGAACTTCTTCTTTGACCCATGTTTCAGTTCCTCACACCCTGACATTAAATTGGAAAGATCCTTCAAATACATTTACACACACGTTGATGATATAAATATGAGGACATCTGTTAAGAATAATAAAGATGTACAACTACAAAGGACTTTAGAAATTATTTGAACAGACCATTCATTTTATGAATTAGAAAATTATAATTGAATGTAGTTCAATGAAGGTTTGTTTTGTGCACCGTTCTTAGCCTCATTTAACCATAAATGGTAGCTTGGTATTCTGTAGGAAGAATGTATCAATTGCAAAGGTCATTATGGCTCATGTGATGTGAACAAGAAACCTGAAAAACAGTATGTTACAGTGTCTTAATAGTAACGGGCGCCATCCCTACCAATGACAATAGCATAAATTTATCAGAGAATAAGTAGGTTTACCCAAGGATAAGTTATCCAAGGATAAATCCAAGGATATTGGATGCTATTCTCAAAGTTATGGACACATATCTAATTGAAATCCTATAATGAATTTATGACATAGATTTTGGTGGCCATTGAGGACCCTCTGGAGTGAGAAAATAAATTAGAAAGTAAGTGGCAGAGCCAGAATGTGAACTGTGAAATTCAGAGACTGTGCTCTTTAAAAAAAAAAAAAAAAATTATTTATTTGAGAAAGAGAGTGAGCAGGAGAGCAAATGGGCAGGGGGAAGAGCAGAGGGAGAAGCAGACTCCCTGCTGAGCAGGGAGCCTGACATGGGACTCCATCCCAGGACTCTGGCATCACAACCCAAGTGGAAGGCAGCTGCTTAACCGAATGAGCCACCCAGGCACCCCAGGCTGTGCTCTTTACCCTCTTTTTTAGGACTGGATTATCTTACTGACCACAGAAGTACATAGCCTGCAGGAAGGACTAGACACAGACCTGGATCCAGGACATTTGTCATCTCTATCTGACAGTATTTATTATGCCTGTGCACACAGACTGCTAGAGAATTCATTTTTGATGCCTGTCAATGAGAAGTTTCTGCTCATTTGAGAAAAAAATAAAAATAAAATAACTATCTAGTCCTAAGCGTCTCTCCTTGGGCAAAGCAGACCTTCCTTTTCATATAGTAAAGTGACTATCTTTTTCATCTAGCTATCTTACTTTTTTTTTTCGTTTCAGTACGTATCTAAATAATCCAGTGTATTTATCGTATGATCTTACTATTTGATCAGAGAATAAGGGGTTGTGATGAATACAAGGGAAAAGGACATACAGAAAGATAAAAATACAGTTTTCCTCTGCTTATGAAGACTTTATACATTGTGCTCCATTATACATTTATTGGTCAGGGCCAAGTAAATGGAATAGGATGTCTATTTATGCAAATCAAATCCTGGTTTTCAATCCAAAGAATTCTCACATTCTCATCATCTAGTGAACGTTTTATTATAAAAAGGGGTAATTTTGCTGGCATCTGGAATTTTAGAAGACTGTTAACATGATATAGCTCAAGGGTCTATTTTTCTAATCTTTTGAGACGTTGCACATATGAACAATCAAACAGCAAAGATTTGAACCCAGCCCTTTCAATTATTTATGAAACAACTTCACTATCTACAAAGTGGAAAAGCTGCTGATGTGGATAAAGTTCTCAGGGGATAAATCTCATGTATAAAATGTAAAACTTAGTATGAGAAGACAAGAGTAGCTGGAAGAGATTAGGCTCTCCTATTTTACCCAAGACCTCTTGTTTTATTTACTTCAGAATTTAATATTTGCCTTTTCCCCATCGCACATATTTGCTTTGAATAGCAATAGTGTACCCTAAAATGTCAGTTTTCTTGCTTGACATTAAAAAAATGAGACTGAGGCTCACAGAGCCCACACTTCCATTGACCTTGGCTGTAACCGCAGTCACAGTAAACATTGTTGTTTGTTGATGTTGGCACTTCAGGTGGAGCATATCATGTGCAAGGAGCCTCATGGACCATGTGGTTCCCATCACATACCTGGAACATATGGTTTGTGTTGTCCCCACTGAACTTTCCTTAAAGGGCATTCATTTTGGTTTTCTTTTGAAAATGCCATAGTTTTACTTTTGAATCAATTAGAAGACTTTTTTTTCATCCCTACTAGGGATGCCAGATATTCGGGGAGAGTATTGAGAGAGGCCATGACAAATTTTAATATAAGACATTGGAAAAACTTGAAAGAAAACCCTTTAAAAGCAAACATAGATTATAGGTTTTTGTTGTTGTTGTTTGTTTTGCTTTCTGCCAGACATTCCAGATACTCCATTAAATCTGTAAAATCTAAGGACTAAATTTGATTTAACAAACAATATATATGGAATTTTTTGAGTAGAGTGTAGCGCTTGATACATTCAGAAATGTGTCCGTGTATCTTGTTTTTTGGGGTGGCACTGAAGGTCTTTTAAGAGAACGTTAATTGACTTTCCTTTCAATTAAGACAGTGAAAAATCAAGCTTATACAAGCTCTTCTCTCCCAGAGGAAATCCTGTGTCTTCTACATTAACTTCTTAGAAAGATTTAAATTTTTTTAAAGTTTGGTCTGTCTGATCTACTTGTATTTGCTTTTCTGCCTTGAGAGTATATCAGGTCCTGATAACTAGTTTTCAACATTTAACCTAAGCCTTAGGCAGCTGTTTTTTAATCCATAAAACTTATCTTGGTTTTCATTTTACTGTGTGGTTTCATTAAATCACTGATGGTATTTTATCTTTTCCTCATTTTGGTAGTAGTTCTAACTTCCATTAGGATGGCCACTCACTAGGACTGAGCTCCTGGGCCTCTTAGTCAAAATAACTCTGATCCAGATTCCAGTTTTGCCGGTTAAAGCTCTGTAAATGTAAGCAATGTTTTAGCTTCTTTGGCTCTCCTTTTACTTATCTCTAAAATGGGGCTATTACCTATCTTATGTAATTGTAAAGATAAAGGAGGATAACATATACAATATACATACAATAAATATATGTTATCATGTCTGAAATATAGTAGGTTTCTATTAACGTATGTAGATTTCTTTTGGTGAGAATTAGAATGTGTAATAATTCTTCATAAGATCATTCTGTGCCTTGGACCTGAACTTGAAGAATTTTCATCCTCTACCTACATATACAAATATAATGTGTGGAATTGTATATATGTATTGTACACAAACTCAGATTCCAGGTCAGCTGTGTTCAGTTTGAATTCTTCTCTGTATAATCTTAGGCCCAACCAAGATTACTTCAAAACTAATGGGCCACTGAATTATCACCTTCCTAATATGAAAACAATATGATATCTTAGAATATCAGAGAAGCAGACAATTCTTTTTTTTCTTTGATTAAGGATGAAATTGGTTCATATTGTGCACTGTACATTGAACTTGATTAAGAAGTTCAAGAATTGTAGATGTTTTGATAGTGTTTGCATGCTTTCCAAGGACGATTGTCTCCCTCAGGAGAGTCCCTTAACATTCAAATGAGGACACTTGTTTTTGAATATCTTCTCAAGAGACATACTGGACAGATGTTTCTTAAAATGAGGTGCTAAAAACAAGTGAAACTAGAATTTAAAAGAAAAGTCTGATCTGGCTCAAGTCTTTTATTTTTAAAGTCAGAGACCAAAACTGTGGCATAATAAAGGAGAACGTGGTGTTCACCTCACATTTTTTATTAACAAATACCACCTTAACGTTAAGGTACTGTTTGGGGGAAGATTTCTGTCTGAAAATGAAGATGTGACTGGAATGGTTTTATTTTTATTGACCTATTCCTCTTGTATGGATGTATTCTTGCTTGGTATTTTGAGTACCTCCAATTCTATAAACAGGTTTGCTCTGCTTTCTGAAGGTAGAGTTCTGTAAAACCTTTCATAAGACAAAATGGTGTAAAGCGAATGATTATCATTAACCTATATGAACAATTTTTTTAGCATTCCAAGACCCCGAAAATAACCTGTCAACCTTTTCTGATACCTTAGGACACAACTTGCTAATGGATGCACAAAATAAATCGAGATAAGACATAGATGGCCCCACATACAGTTCAAAGTTTACAGTGGGTTGATGCTGAGATGCTGAGTGTTGTTCCTGGAGAAAGAGCTTGGCGGGGCCACGTTTGGGTTGCCTGCTGCCTTTATAAAGACTCATTGCTAAACAAATGCTGAACAATATTTTTGCCTTTTCTTGTAGAAGTGAAAGTTTTGTTTGAATTTCTTTCAGTTAGTGAAAACAGGTATATTAGAAAAGGGGTATAGATACATACACTTCTTTATGTCATTAGCCTTGTACAGTATTTATACAAATCCACCATTCTGTCAGTTTAAACATGGATCATTTATGGTAAAAATCAACCCAATCAGTTGATTGACATCATATAAAACCAAAATAGTGGCTGGTTTCCAAATTATTCCTTTTGTGTTTATTGCCTTGAAATAGACACATCGCACTAAGTCTGTTACACATGTAGAGTTTGCCCACAAGGATTCTTCTGGAACCTCAACAAAATGGAAACATTGTGGCTATATTTTAAAATCTTGGCTGTCAGCTTTATTCATGGAACCTTCAAAAGTGATTTTCCCCTGAACTTCAACATTATTAAAGGAAGACTGATGGTCCATTGGGCCTTCCATCTTCTCTACTCCTACTCCAAATATAATGCACTTTTTTCCCCCACTTTCTACATTTATGCACTTCTTTGTAGAGGCCTTTTTGTTTTCTTTAAAAGAGGATTCCTTTCATCTTTTGCCTTTGTTTTTATTCACTGCTAAAGAAAAGCTTTCTCTTGAAGGCTCCAGAATTATAAAGATGGCTTTTTATAAACTCAATCCATTGGAATATAAATGTAACGCTTTTTGCCCTTGAAACTGCCAGGACAGAGGGCATTCTGACGTCTAGCTCCTGATACAAACACAGTCCCGGAAGAGCATCTTCATAGGTGCAGAAATTTACTAAAAACAACCTCAGACTGATGGAAGTTGATCACTTTTTTCTGTCCCTGGGATCATGAAATGTGTGAATATTATCTCAGTATATGCATATTAATCATATGCCCACAGAGAACAGTAAATTCTTTGAATGAAAACATTCATTGTGAAATAAATGAATGTAATTATAATTCATAGGAGCACTTTTGTCAAAGTGCAATTTATAACCCTTAAAATCAAAACACAGCAGGCACCCTTAATATGTTGAAAATAAGTCTCTTATCCAAAATAGTTTTCTATTAATCAACTTTAACTTAACATCCTAATTCTTATATTATTTTATTTTACCATATCTAGAAATAACTATAATGTATTAAATGATTCAGTATCTTTGAGGTTAGTTGAAAAAGGAAGAATGAGTGAGGCTTGTTTTCTGAGTGCCGTACAATAGCTGGGACCTTCCTCCTGATCTCTTCCACAGTGTGGATTTTTGGGACGAGGCAATGAAGAAAAGAGGATCCTGCACTTTACAGCCAGCAGAACCTGGGTTCCAATATTGGTATTCGTTCTACCTTTCATCTGTGTGACAACAAACCAGCTATTAGCTTCTTTGAGTGCTATGGTCCTCATCTATAAAATAAGAACAAGTTGCAAAATGGTTTTGAGGAGTAGTGATATACCAAGTACTATTCTTGCCATGTAATAAGTGTGTTTGTCCAAAGACTTGTGTTTGCTGACAATTAGCATCAGCAGGGGAGAATGTTTCTTTTACTATAGGTGTTTGACAAATTACACAAAACTTGGTGGCTTAAATAAAGCCATCCCTTACATTCACAGATTATATCAGGAATTCAGCAGAGCACAGTGGAAATGACTTTGCTCTGCTCTACAGTGTCTCAGGCTCTACCAGGAAGACTCTAAGGTACTGTTTGGGGTACTCCATCAGGTAGATGGAGTCATCTGAAGACTTTCTTAATTGCATATCCACTAGTTGATATTGGGAAGCCTCAAACATCTAGGGGTTGGTCCAGTTAGGTCTCCTCAGGCATTTCTTGTTCTATCTGTGTGTGGTTTCTCCATGAGAGCCTTCTAGCATGGTGGCTTCAGAATAATTGGAACTCACATTTTGTCTCACATCTCCTAAAGCACATGTTTTGAGAGAGAGGGCAGGGTGTGGGGTGGATGGAGGGAGGGAGAGAGTCAGGAGGATTTCTTGTAGAAGCTGAATTAATTTATGATCTAGACTCAAAAGCCACAGAGCATCATTTCCAGCATCTCCTATTGGCCAGTGAATCTCCAGCCCCCTACCCAGATCCATGGCAAGAAAGCTTATGAGAGGGGATATGTACATCTTGGAAAAATACAGTCTGCCACAAGGAGATAATGTTTGGATCAAGAAGAATTTTATTACTTCCTCCATCTCCTCTGCCTCTTCCTCCTTTCTTTTTTTTTTTTTTTTAAGATTTATTTATTTATTTGAGAGAGAGATCACAAGTACGCAGAGAGACAGGTAGAGGGAGAGGGGAAAGCAGGCTCCCTGTTGAGCAGAGAGCCTGATGTAGGGCTCGATCCCAGGACCCTGAGACCATGACTTGAGCGGAAGGCAGAGGCTTAACCCACTGAGCCACACAGGTGCACCTCCTTTTTTTTTTTTTCTCTCCTGAATGACATGTGGAGATATGGTCTGAGAGACATGTTTGAGCCAAATATGAAGATTCCTTAATGTTAGATTAAAAAATCAGCTGTTTTGGAGGAAATGGAAGTCTACTGAAATTTTCTTTTCCATGTATATGTGTGTGTTTATACATACACATGCACATGCATGTGTATGTTTCTATATCCATATATATATATATATATATATATATATATATATATATATCTTTTCCTGCAATCTTTTTTTTTTTCTTTTTGAGACCGGAGTGATTCCATGAACCAAATGATTATCCAAGTTATGAAGTACCATTTTTCAAGCAAGCTGACCTGATAGGGTCTCAGATTTCCAGTTTCTTAAAATCGAGTGTTTAGAATTAATAGTCAAGTTTTCAGAATTAAGAGTCAAATCCTGAAAGTAAGGTCAGGTTTGAATAGAATTGAAGAGAGTCCTATGGGAGAGACATTATAACATATATAGAAAATACAGCTTCATGTGTGACACCCAAAGGTAATGTGACTTCTTGAATGGGGCCCCCTACTCTTCCAAGTTTGCAGCTCTTTTTTCATGGTCCTCTCAAAAAAAGTTAAAATGTGAAAACCATGGAGACCTATTAAAGCAATGATTTGAAATGCTGCTGTTGGAATTAAGGTGAAAACCCATATTTCTGGAATCCAGGTTTAAAACATTTGTTTGTTTTTTTGTTTTTTTTGTTTTTTGTTTTAAACCCTGGGAGTCATAGTCTAGAACGCTAAAAACAAATACTAAAACCAAAACAGCAATAGCAAAAGCTCCCTCCTTACAAAAAAAAACAAATAAACAACAACTTAGCAAACTTCAAAATCATCATAACAGGCCCAAGAAGAGCTAAAGTAAAGAATGTCTGTTCTCTGCACTTGTACCTCTGATTAAGTATTACCAAATCTCTGATATTTAATGAGAAAATACTCCTGTGGATGTATCCCATTTTACTGTCCTTGAATTTTCTCAAATACAATGTTCTGGCCAATGTTTTAATAAGGGGAGAGTTCTACAATTCAGCCGCTGTGATTAGGTTAACATCTTGGTTTAACTATTGACAAAGAAATCTCCATAGGTGTAAGTGAAAGGGAGAGAAAAGTGTTAATTATTTAAAGCTCTAGCCCAAGCTTCCTTGGTGGGAACTCCTGTTAGGTTTTGTTTGTCATGTTAAGAATGTGTATCCCTGGGTGCCTGGGTGGCTCAGTGGGTTGGGCCGCTGCCTTCGGCTCGGGTCATGATCTCAGGGTCCTGGGATCGAGTCCCACATCGGGCTCTCTGCTCAGCAAGAAGCCTGCTTCCCTCTCTCTCTCTCTCTGCCTGCCTCTCCGTCTACTTGTGATCTCTCTCTGTCAAATAAATAAATAAAATCTTTAAAAAAAAAAAAAAAAGAATGTGTATCCCTGCAGGAGTCAGAGTCCCATTGAAGGGGCTTCATAAATAAATTTACATTCTTGCTTAGGCTTCTCTAGTGTTAAAACACTGTTTGTTGTTTGCCTAATACATAATGCATTTTTATAGTGTTTAGATGAACCACATGCATTCTACACATTGTTGTGGGCCAGCTTGTACTAAATGACAAATGTGGCCTTACTGCTGTTTTGCTGTCCCATTGAATATGATACATACATGTTATGCTCATAAATGCAGGATATGAAGTATGGCATTTTATATTTTAGGGGATTTTTTTAAGATCCTCATAGGTTTTGTGGGACATGTTCTCAGAGCATTTTGGAGGTCATTGTGTATTGTCTTGTTCTACATTGGCCCATTGTCTAGCACATTCTATAGCCCAAACACTGTATGGGTCCCATGAATATAATAATTAAAACACATAGTAGTATGTATTTTAAGGAAAGAGTGCAGGGCAATCACTGAATATTGTTGTGGTTGCTTTTTATATTCAATATTTTGCTGAAGGCAATAAGGACAATGGAAGAATGAATTAATTTGCCAGGATGGGGATTTCAAAGTTATCTTTAAAAGACTGTTTACAATGGGATCTTTCTTTAATAGAGAGCTTAGGGCTCACAAGTATCCTTGCAGTCCAGGAGCCTAGCGCCATCATTTCTTTCTGCAGCTAACCTGGTCTTTGTTGGAGAAACTTTCCCTGGGCAGTCTGTGTAAATGTGTGTGTGTGTGTGTGTGTGTGTGTGTGTGTGTGTGTGTGTGTGTATGGGGTGGGGTGTGGGTTGAGGAATAAAGCTTTTAAGGATATAGTGCTTTTCTCAGGGGAAAGGTTAACTGGAAATAACAAGATCTTAAGTTAACAGCTTTTTGGTCAGGCCATTGATCAAAACTAAGCTGTCCCAAAATATATGTAACCCACTGAATCTATTCTCTCTCTTTTTATTCCTTAGTTGCAATTCTTTCAAAATCTTTTTTTTTTAATTTACATTTACAAGCATTTTCTTTGAGAAAGAAATATGTAATGTGTTTCGTGTGATTATAGGTATTTTGATTAGCTTAAAATTAATTCCTAACATCTATGTAAGTTCATCTACCCTGAGTATGTGGGTCTTTGGATGATGGAGCAGGGAAACTGAGGAAATGTTGGCACAAGGAGTGAGTGGGAATAATGTAACCTTGGTAGAGATCTCTAGGCTGAACATGGAGGGCACGTGAGGGTACCAGCAAAGTTAGGAGATGGGTTAAAGAAGGGAGAGAAGAGATACCCAAAAGTGACTCTTGCAGAGTTTTGAACCTTAGAAATGGAGGACATACTTTTCTCCCCCTTCCCTTTTCCATTCTCCATGGTCTTATTTCTTCTTTCATAATGTGGCTTCCTCTGCCAGGGCTCCAAAACTCAGGTGAGTATTGTGGAGCTTATGACTCAACTGCACGATGGGTTCATAAGATTTTGATGAGCTAGCCTCGGAACATGTAATATTGTTTCTATGAAAAATTAGTTCTGAATGTCAAACAATGTATTTGCAAATAGATGTCTATCACAATTTGAGAATGGAAAGATATCAATATGGAAATATGCATGTAGACATATAATATCTATATTTAGCTAGATCGCAAAAATGTAGATAGATGTGTATATGTGAATAGTGTATCACTAGATACAATACATAGATTTATGCACATATTATATATATTTGTATGTGTGTATATATGGATATAGTCAATATAGAGAATATTCATAGATAAGTATATAAATGTAATTAATTATAGGTATATAAAGAGGTATAGATAGGTATATAAATATAAGAAATATAAGAAATATAAAATTGCAATTGAATTTAATAATTCTGAAATTATGCTTTTGCTGGACTCTGAATCTCAAGATTCTGCATAGATGGAAAGGAAGGTAGCCACTTCTGGTATTAGGAAGAAAGGATCAATAGGGGAGAAGATACTCCAGTGGCTGAGTGAGAAAGGATATTGTAGGAGTTGTACTTCTTTTTGCTTTGAGGAATAAAAGATGGGGAGAGATGTAATTAAAGTTACAGGAGATTATGTTTCCTAAGGTGTATTTTAATTAGCTTTTGAGGAGAAACAGGTGGTATAATAGAAAACGGTAGATTCTTTTCAACATGGGTTTTCCAGTGTTAGTTCTTTAGGCTTCTTATAGTTTCTACAGCAATTTCTTTCTCATTTTATTTCTTTATTTCTTCTTTGATTAATTCAATTGATTTTATAACATATAAGTTATTATTCTAACTGATATATTTCCAATTGGGTAATAAAAAAAAACAGAGCCATATTATTTAATATGTAAAATAAGATTTATAAGAAATATTTCCATAATACATTTAATTTCCTTGTACTGGGTTACATTAAGTATTTGAAGCAGGTTACTTTACTTCCTGGCTAATTGATTATTTTTTCTCTAATAGATAGGCAGCATAAAATATAAGATATTAGCAATTAGAATTAGTAATTTATAAATTTGAGAACCTTTTATTTAAATTGAATCCTCTAAAATGCACATATCATGCTATATTTATTCAGCTTTCCTGGCCTATCCAGAGATGAAGCTATAGTAACTATAGTTGGGGAGGAGACAGCAGGTGGGAAGGGCACAGGGTGAACAAAGCGTTCTTTGGCAATGATCTCAGTCATGGCAAATATCTCATTGGAGAGAATATCATATCACTATTTAGATTTTCATCTCTGAATCTCAGTATTGGTTGTAAATATTTATTTCCTAAACCACATGTTTTTTCAGCAACATAATTGGTGAGTCCTCTAAAAGAAAACATATTTAGCTCTTTTAAAGCCATACCGACTCAGGAATTGAAGGCATGCTATGCTTTCTGACAGGGCTCTGTATGTAAAATTATAGCCTGATATATACCGTGTAATGGTAGCAGGACGCCTCTGTTGAAATCATTCTCTCAGATAGCAAAGTTGATCATGACGACCGAGAGGGTGCCATCATGGCACTTATTTTTTCTCACAATTGTGGAAAGCACAGAGATTTTGAAACTGTTTTAGAAATAGGAATTTGGAGAACAAATTTAAGCATCTAAATTTCCGGGTCAGAAATCAAGTCAAGAAACAGCGAATTGTTGAAATTGTGTGGTAATGAACGAACTGCTTTATGGTTGTGAGACAATGCTAGAAATAGGATGAGAATTCATTGCTTTGGGATTCCCAGAGTGAAGCAGGAATCAACCATAGTTTCTGCTGTTAAAGATGGAATCCTTTTTTGCAGGTTGTTGATGCTAAGGATTGCTGTTCCTGTGCTACTGACTTCTAGTTTTTACATACTGATTTCTGTCTTAGCACTATGTGTGTACCTCTAGCGAGGTCATCAGAAACATATATAACACTATATATGTACCTCTAGCGAGGTCGTCAGAAATCCCTGAGATGGTATCTCTTGATATCCCAGAGTCACTGTGTGTATTATAGGGACAGTCTGCTCAGTGCATAATTTTGTACCTCATTTTATTCTTTACCAAAGCATTTTATTACAGGTTGTTTAAATTATCTTTGCTACTACTAGCTCTTACTTTAACACACCTTAAAGAATTGGTTCCAAGTCATGTCATCAATTTTATTTATTAGAATGAGTATAAACACACTGTGTATTTTTATGTATTGATGCCCACATATGTATACATATACATATGTATATGTTTTACACATATAGGAATCTGTTCTCTCAAGCCACTAGAAAACACTTAATGCCTTTTAGAACCATGTGAACTAGAAAGGACTTTCTGGGAGCACTGCTGATAATAATGATCCTTCTGTCCTCTGGAAGCTTATCCTGTTGAAAGCAAACATGGATCAAAATACTGCATCAGCTTCATGATTGAAAAATACTGATTGAAGACCTCTGCAAGGCTTTGCTTCATCCTCCTTGAACTTGAGCTCTGGAACCTTCCTGAGAGAAACATAGAAAAATACATGGTTGCGGGGAAGTGCAAGGGGATAGGAAAGAGAGAAGTGGTGGGGAGAGGGAGAGAGAGGAAAGATGTGAGTTGATTTATGAGGAAACAAGGGAATATGGCTTCTTTCATATTATGCCCCCCCCCCAAAAAGTGTTTCTTTTCTTTCTTTCTTTCTTTCTTTCTTTCTTTCTTTCTTTCTTTCTTTCTTTCTTTTTTTAATTTTGACTTCTGTGAAAAGAACAAACCACATAACATAAAAACAAGTAAGTTTGATGAAGTGGATGTTAACTTCTGGGAAACAATGGTTTTGAAAAGACCAAATATATGACATTAACTTGAGTCAGAATAATTAACCCAGGACTCCAGGATCATAAGGACATTCAGGATGGCAACAAGCATGGGTATGAGATGATGACTGAATGTGATATGTCCTCCTTGACTCTCTTCCCTTTTTACAAGCCCTACAAAAGAAGCTATTTTCTGGGAGTTTAATTTTTCAAAACTTCACAAAAATATCATTACAATTTGAAATTCCCATTTAAATTGTTGCCTGTGTTTTTTTTTCACACTTCACTGCTGGGATTCTAATTTGTCACACAGAGAGGCTGTCAGCAGGGACAGCAAGGGAGAAACACAAGTGGCCTAGAGGCCTGCACCCACAAAGAGTGTGGAGCCCAGCAGAGGCTCAGATACAAAAGGCACCAAGACCTCCAACTGATCAAAATAAATGCTTCCTCTTTCCCTTCCTTCTGCATCATCAGTCCTCAAACTAAACAAATGTGTTGTCCATGTCCCAAATGCTATCCCCACTGCTTCTGGTTCCAGGGTCTGTTAATAATTTAGGAAGTGTTATAATATGTCTTAGGGAAGTCAGACATTTTCAAATAAAAGTTGTAATTGGCATCCCACTTTATGTCTTGTTATCTTCAGAGAACAGTCTGGCTACCACATTTTGATTGTTGGGACTTCCAGTTTAGAAATTCTAAGATGGAACTTTGAACATCATTTCTGTGCTGTAAATCTTTAATTTTGTATCAAAAGTCAGTATTCTTTATGGCTATGTTAGATACATAAGCCATTTAAAAATGCCAATTGATTATGTATCTGTCCACTATGGCCCTTCAAGATAAAATGGAACTTCTGATTTCCTCAATACACATCTTGTTCGTTTGTTTCATTCATTCAAATATTCTTTTATACAAACATATCTGGGCCTATTGTGTGCCAAGCACTCAATAATCTCTTTGAACAAAAAAATAGATAAAAATTATGTTAATGTCTGGCAATACATTTTAATGGGCATGATAGATAAGCCAACAAATGCAATGCAGTGATTAGCTTCTTAAGGTAAGATTCAGGGAGTTGTGGGAGGATAATACAGATGAAGAAAAATCTCTCAGCCAGAGGGCCTTCTGAAACTGTTTCAGAGAAGAGTTGATGATGGGAAGACCTCAAAAGTGAGCCTGAAACCTGATGCATGGAGATTGACATGCCAGGCAGCATGCCTAGCACATGCACAGGTAGTAGGAAGAATGCCACTTGTCAGAGACCTGGGGATAGAGTGGGTTTATGTGGGGAACACTGTGGGCAAAATTGGATAGGCAGCCAGGGCTCAAGTTCTGAATCCCTGTTTGTTATGCTTTCAGGGTTGGAGTTGAACCTGAAGGTGGGGCATTGGGAGGAGGCAGGAGAGGCTCATTATTCTATATCATACATGGAAGAATGATCAGATATGTGTTTTAGAAAAAATAGTCTGGCTTCACTGTGCAGGATGGATCATGGTAGGAGTGCTCTAAGTAGATGTGTTAGAAGGCTTCTATAATTGTCCAGCACATCCGAGAAGAGGGGATGACCCTGAATGGGAACAGTAGGGATGGAGAGGAGGTGATGGATGAAAGGTCTGTTCTGAGATTCTAAAGGTGACTTGAGATGATGCGGTGCATGGAATGCAGTAAGGATGTTGGGGGAGTTACAGGGCTTCATTGCTTCTTGGAGGGGAAGTGGAAGTAGTGAGCACAACAGAGGGAACTACGACTACTGGGTTTTCTGTGAAATAGCTGGAAAGGGGGAATGATGTAAAGAAATGCAGGGACACACAGACTCAGAAGGGTATAGTTGCAGTTTTTGTGTGAGAAAATCCTGACTTAGAGGTACACTCATTGATTAATGAATATGTAGTGCTAGTTAACATCTCTTCAGAACTCACTATGTGGCGGGCGTGTGCAAAAATCTTTATATTTAAACCTTACCACAATTCCATGAAATAGGTGCATGTATCATCACCCTTTGTACATCAGGAAACTGAGGCTTAGAGATGGTAACATGCTCAAGTTCACACGGATAAGGAGGGATTGGGCCCTGGAATTTGAGGCCAGTTTGAATCACCTGCAGTTCCCAGGCATTTAGCCACCATGTCATAAGGCCTCCGATAAGACTCAGATGGCCAGGACATTAATTTAGTGTTATTTGTGTTAGTGCTTAAAATAAAGAAAACTCATGTTGATATGTGTTTACTGACCATAGAAAAGAAAACTTTAAAAGAAAAAAAGAAAGAAAAAATGATTGCAGCTTAGTTATTTTGGTTGTAATTTACAAGGCTTTTCAACAGCGTTAGAGTTTAAATTCTTCTTGACAGTATCCAAATTTATAGTAATTTTCAGAAGTAGGGGGACCTTGGCTAGTTTAGTGAAGGAATCAAAGAAATCTTAGAAAATAGTGAAGTATAGCTCATTTTGAAATGTACTGTGACCTTGTGAAATCAGAATCATTTTTTCATCTCTGAATGTACCTTAATCATAATGTAGCCCAGGGGAGCCAAACATTTTATATGTTTTAACAAGCTAAGTGATTTTCTAAAAGTGCTGTTAGAAGGATTTGTTTTAATTGAACGTTAAGACATACTAGTCTTAAATCATAGCTAGTTCTTTGCTTAGAGCTCTATTCCAGGTTAGCTTTCATAAGTAAAGAGACAAAACTAATTTTTTTCATCAAAATAATCCTCAATATTGCAGTTTTATTTGCTTTTGCTTGTATTAACCTCAGTCTTCTTAAATGCTTAAATTGCACATTCAAAATATTTAGGGGGTGTGGGTATGTATGTGGGGTTTATTTATTTTTTTAAGATTTTGTTTATTAGAGAGAGACCACAAGCTGCAGGAGCAGGGGAGGGAGAAGCAGACTCCCCACTGAGCAGGGAGCCCAACACAGGGCTTGATCCCAGAACCCTGGGATCATGACCTGAGCCAAAGATATATGCTTACCTGATTGAGATGCTCAGATGCCCCATGTATGTGGGATTTAATGTGATTCTCATTATCACATTATTATTCTGTTTTATTCCAGCAACATGACATATTGAAAGGAATTGTTTTATTTTGTTATGGTGGGTCTGCCAGATGGGGTTGGGGGCCGTTTCCCAAGAAATATTTGGCAAAGTTTGGGGACGCTTTTGGTTATCATAAGTGAGGGTTCATTGGAGTCTGCTACTGGCATCTAATGGGTAGCGTCCAGGGAATGCTACTAAATATCCTACAAGGACAGCCCCCCACTAGAAAAAATATGCACCGCAAAATGTCATTAGTGCTGACGTTGATCAAACCAACTCTAGTGCAGTAGTCACATTAATTAAGTATACATAAGTGGGGCTCTTCTCCTTGGCAGATACATAAAAAATACTGATGCTGCTTGACATTCAGGGGGGAAAGAATAGGTGCAGGTGTTAAAGGAAATGGAGGGATAAATGAAAATACAGGTAAAAAATCAATGAGATCTGTGAAGGAGAATTAAAAATGGGTTAAAAGGAAGATGTAAAGTGATGTTAGTAATCATTCCTCCATTGTGCGTCATTTAGAAGACGAGAGGGAGTGTGAACAAGTAACAGTCATGTCCACGTATTCCTTTATATTAAGAAAAGTATGTGTTGTAACTGAAATTATTATTAATAATTTATAGAGCAT
Source organism: Lutra lutra (assembly GCF_902655055.1). Lineage (NCBI taxonomy): Eukaryota > Metazoa > Chordata > Mammalia > Carnivora > Mustelidae > Lutra > Lutra lutra. Next base: position 35,304,218 of record NC_062290.1, on the reverse strand, counting down.
GAAAAATGTTAAGTGCAGTGTAGAATATAGAGTTGGTCACCACCCAGAGGGTTTTGAGCTTATAATTAAGTAGACGGAGCAGATTTAAGCTCAGGATGGGGAAAACAGATGACAATGAAACAAAGATGTCACAGTTGCTCCAAACTTTATTAAACATGATTTTTACTTATCTTTCAGTTAAACTTTAATTTAAAACAATGATGGCAGCTAATGAATAGCATAAGAAAAAAAAGGCTTTGAGAAATGATTTGATATTACCAAAGAACAAAACTCAAAGATACCAACTAATATGAATTAGCTTGAAATATTCTTCATAAAATATATAAGGAGATCTTATTAGGAAGCAAATATTAAGTTTTGTATTTTTTAGTAAGTTTACATGTTTGATAAATTCATTTTAATATAGGAAATAGGTGGGAGGTTTCTGATTTATTCCCTATGAATTTTCCAGTTACATATACTTTTGTACCTATTGTTTTTAATTGGCAGAATTAGAACAGAAAGATTAAGAGGATTAAGGCCTGTGAAATTCTCACACACACTCACGCATGCACGCACACACACACACACACACACACACACACCCCTACCAAATTTAAAATGTTGGAAAATGAAGGTATGTTACTTTTTTTTTTTTTGCTAACTATGGATATCATATTTGAGTCTTTAAAAATTCCATAATCAGTTTGCATTTTAATGTGTTTATTTGAAAGAAATACTATTTTGTGGATAGAGACTGACCTCCCTGGTTATGAAATGGTGCTTTTCTAAGAGTATATGATAATTGATGTCTTAACCATCAGAAAGTAATTATTCAGTTCCTAAGCTTGCATACTTTTTAATATTTGAAGAAGCAAATAGCAAATTAATTAGTAGTGGCAAGAAGTCAGAGCCACATTTCTATTACAAGACACCCCGGAATGTCACTCTCAGTATGGGGAATCCCTGTTGCACCCTCATATACCATGAAGGAATCACAGCTAGAAAAAGTTGAAGCGCTGAAATGAAAATTCTAGTCAATATGCTTTGCAAATATGGTTAGTGTCAAATTCTTTGGGGGAAAATTAATGATAAACTCAGGTAACATTTTCCTCTTTTAATTTGACTTTCTTAGCAAATGATAAAAATCCAATTGCATAAACTACTTGAATCTCATTCCATTTAATTAGAGAGTTTCTGCACTAGCGAAATTATTTTCAAGTCTCAGTGAAGAAATGGACATAGCGAGAAGATGTAGCAGTAACTTAAACAAAAAGTTTACAGCAAAGGTTTCTTTAATGTTAGACTGACTAGATTGTCATGAACATGGACGTTCAACAGGCAAGCAGGTGGTACAATATACATAGATTATTTAAACAAGTTTGAAAAGAAGAGCATTAAATGATAATTTAGTTTAGATGAAGACTTGTGACATTTTGTCTCCATGAATGCTTATGAACTTGTCAGATGTTTGCCTTCTCTACATAATTCTTTGAATATTGGTTTGAATAATGCATATTCACCTGTGTCACTCCAACATATCCAAAATTGTCCAAGAATGTTTTCAAAGGGTTGAGGCAGTTTGTGCTAGAAATTGTTAAAAGATAAACTAGGGCATATTAAAAAAAAAACTCAAGAGCATGTTTGAGCAAAAATCGATTTGAATTGGTTAGCACCAAAGTGGAAATGGCTGGGAGCATTCCATCAACAGGAGCCAGGAGAAAGACTGAAGAGGGAGAGAGAAGAAATCATGTGATCGGCTGTAGCTTAAGCCTGGGATGGCTCTTTGTGACTGATCATGCTTAGCCTTTTGATTCCATAACCTTGAAGAATTACAGGCTTAGATTTTGGTTTTCCTGTGTAGATTGCCACCTCATTAAAGCCCCCTCAGTCTAATCGCCTCCTTGTTTGACTAACAGTATGAAATTGAGTGCTTGGTAGATAAATTCTTTCATATGGAACCTCAAAAATGATGTGTGGAGTGTTTTATAAAAGTTGTAAGCAGCCAGGTTTTGAATGAAGCAGCCTCTTCAAGTAGTAGGTATATAGAAAAATATTTTTTGGTGATTGTTCTTTAAGTATATGTCCCTTTAAATTAAATGTAACATGTTAGATGACTGCAAATGAGCACAATTCCAAATTCAATTTAGATATTTCTCTAACTCCTATATACAAAATATTTGGCTATGTAGTGTTTTAAAAATTAGACTTCAGAACATATTGCTGTAATTTTCCCGGATCCATTTTCTAAACTGTTTTGATGGTTAACATGTTCTATATCTTAGGGAAATGATTGTTCCTTTTGTTGCTTTTAATTTAAATGATATGAATTTTTTACTACTATTACCCCTCACCTTCTCAGAAACACCTTTTCAAGGCTTGCTCATTTACATGCTTTCTTCTTTTGATTTTGGTAGCACTCCTAATTCATTTTGTGAATATCGGTTAAGTGATGTTACCCTGTGTATTTTTATTTTTTTAGAAGATTTTATTTATTTATTTGTCAGAGAGAGATAGTAAGATAGGGAACACCACCAGGGGGAATGCGAGAGGGAGAAGCATGTTTCCCACTGACCCGGGAGCCCGATGCTGAACTGGATCCCAAGACCCTGGGATCGTGACCTGAGCCAAAGGCAGACACTCAAGGACTGAACCACCCAGGAACTCCTGCCCTGTGTATTTTTAAATTAAATTAGGAGTGCTATATAATTTTTCTATAAAATTAGGTAGTTTCTATTTGAGACTATTCATTTAGAACATATTTATTTTCCATTTTTTTCTTATTTTTATTGTTCTCTTCAATATGATACTCTTGAAACAGTTTTTTATAGGTGGAACTGAAGTATTTAAGAATGTCTGCATTGCCATAGTATTAAACAAAGGAGACCCTCTCTAGCATGTGCGAGAACACGAGCTCGAGACAACGCGCGCGCGCGCGCGCGCGCGCGCACACACACACACACACACACACACACACACACACACACAGTCTGTGTTTGTCTTCACACTAGCAAGAAATTTTTGCCTCAGTTTTTCAATACCCACTCCCCTTCAATCTGTCTTTTTCCAGAGACACTCAGCTGAAATCATGCTCTTAATTCTAGCAGTGATCCTCTAACTGCTAAAAGCGTAGCTTTTTCTTAGGCCTCATTGTCTGTAACCCCTCTGTACCCTGCATTTCACACACTGTTTATCTCACCCCTACTGTGGGTTCGGCAGTGCCCTTTGACAGATGACTTATTGTTTTCCCAGGGTCATGGTACTGGATCTCTCCCATTTTTCTGATGCCATCTCTTTCTGCCCAAACCCATGGATGAGCAAAAAATGTCATGGGTTCAAAGAGTAACACCCCCTTTTTGCTAACTAGCTGTGAGTGATTTTATTTTTATTTATTTTTAAGATGTTATTTATTCATTTGAGAGAGAGAGTACAAGCAGGGGGAAAGGCAGAGGCAGATTCCCCACTGAGCTGGGAGCCCATCTCGGGGCTTGATTCCAGGACCTAGAGATCATGACCGGACCTGAAGGTAGCTACATAACTGACTGAGCCACCCCTGACTAGCCACCCCTGGCTGAGTGATTTTAGATAATTTATTCAGAGCTCGTATCTGACAAATGGAAAAAATCAAGAAATAGCTACTTAGTGTGATTTTTTTTTTTTTAAGTAATCTCTACACCCAGCGTGAGGTTTGAACTCATGACCCTGAGATCAAGAGTCACGCCCTGTATTGACTGAGCCAGCCAGGCACCCCACAGTGTGATTCCTTTTTAAACGATCAGAATGTATTTGGCATAAGTGAGAAAGGGAGGAGAGAGAAAGAAGGACACCATCTCCATAGCGACTAGCAAAGCTCCTGTTTGATAGTTGACTACCTTCCCTCTCCTCCACCCTGCAGGTCTGCTGTCTCCTTGGCGCTATACCTGCCTGAGCTATCCATTTTCAATATGCTTCTTTAACCTGACATTCTAGATGACTCATAGTCTGGCTCCAGAATGCTTTTTCTGGTTTATCATTTACTTATCCCTTCAACAAACTTGTTTCTGTACATACTCTCCAATTTTCTTCATCCTTAAAGAATCTTCCAGATTTTTGTTCTCCCTGAGTTGGATTTCCTACCCCTGTCCTTGAGGTGATTGAACAGCCCAGCAGCTCATTCTCTTCCACCAACTTTCATGTCTCTTCATGTGGGAGAATGGAAAATACTAGAGACTTTTTCCACAGCTGGAAATCTAGGGGCGGGGTTCCCCACATCTGTTTCTCAGGGTACTATCCCTGTAATCCAGTTATGTCTTGCTGGTATAGCCGACCCAGCAGGTCTTGCTTTCTCAGGTATTTCTGTGGTAGAAGTGAGAATCAGTCTCTGTGCTCAGGTCCACCCAACCTCCAGGAGATGCATGCTAGGAAACATTTCTTCTTGTTGGGAGAGGGGAGATGAAATGGACAAGGTGCCATACTTCTGAACTTCCTGGAAGCTGTCCCTAAAATTTACCCCACTCTTTTGGTTACAGCCCTGGCGTGGGCCCGTGGACATCCAACCAAAGCATGAGCAGCCAGTCACCCTGCCTGCAGGCACTCCTGATGTTCTGAGTGCTGATTTTGAAATCTCATTATTTTGGGGAAGAGAAAGCACTCTCACTGTCAATGCTGAGCTCCCCACAAAGCTGATCGCTGTTCCTCTTGTAGCCTCTTCTTGTGGCCAGTGAGGAAGGAGTTGTTAGTGCAAGGCAGGCACTGGTAGCGAGAACTGCTGTGGCATTTTCAGTCTGCACTGCGGGTATGTGGTTGTTCTCACAACAGCATTTTCAGTCTGCACTGCGGGTATGTGGTTGTTCTCACAACAGCATTTTCAGTCTGCACTGCGGGTATGTGGTTGTTCTCACAACAGCATTTTCAGTCTGCACTGCGGCTATGTGGTTGTTCTCACAAGTTGCTGGCTTGCCCACTGCAGCCCATCTCTAACATCTGGGATATTTTCTATTTTTTTGTTCTCAGCTTCAGATTATAGACATAATTCCAAGACTAAGACAATCCCACTTGGAACTCTAATATGGTTAAAGCTGTAAAAACTTTAATTGAAAGATAGTTGATATGAATCACTTAACATCATGCAGGCACATTGCAAGTTATTAAATATTTTCTGCTATTGTTATGTTGTTATTTGTATGATTACTTGTATAATTGCTTATAATAATTTCACCATTTCTTTATGTAACTGACTCTTTCTCATCATGTAACATCATGAAATTTATATTTCATTATATAAATTCTCTATAAAATGATATTTTCTGAAATGCTACACAAAACAATTTAGCTTAATCCTGCAGCTGCCTAAAAAAAGAAGCACATGGGGCGCCTGGGTGGCTCCGTGGGTTGGGCCTCTGCCTTCAACTCAGGTCATGATCTCAGGGTCCTGGGATCGAGTCCCACATCGGGCTCTCTGCTTAGCAAGAAGCCTGCTTCCCTCTCTCTCTCTCTCTGCCTGCCTCTCTGTCTACTTGTGATCTCTCTCTGTCAAATAAATAAATAAAAAATCTTTAAAAAAAAAAAAAAAGAAGCACATGGAAAACCATGGTGAACATATGTGTCCCCATACACTTATCTGCAATTAAGCAGAATGAAACCTGTCTAGTTTAGCCAAGTTTGCAAATTGCATACTCATCTAATTTGAAGTATTTTGGGGATCCAGTGAAACCCCCTTTAAGTTAGAAGAATAGGTGTGACCATAAAGAACAGATTTCACTACAAACAATAAACTAACACTTAGCTTTCTTTTCTCTTAAAGATATTATTTATTTATTTATTTATTTATTTATTCAAGAGATAGAGAGAAAAGGAGGAGTGGGGAGGAACAGAAGGCAGACTTGCTGCTGAGCCGGGAGACTTATGTGAGGCTCAGGATCCCAGGACACAGAGATGTGACCTGAGCCAAAAGCAGACACTTAACAGACTGAGCTACCTAGCCCCTAGCACTTAGCTTTTTTAAGACCTAGCTCTTTATTAGTTAAGACATTGCCCTTTGTAGTAATTACTCTAAGTGAAATGGTGGGGGAGAGGGCCAGTTAGCCGCCAATATTTCTTTCTAAAGTGTGTGTGTTACATGTTTGCATTAGCAACACAGTAGCCAGTGGGTATCTTGTCATTTGCAAACTTTTAATTAAAGCTAACAACTTAACCCCAAGATTTATAAATCGTTTTTTAATTAGTAGTCTAAATATTCCCTTAATTTGTAGCTTGAAACTACATTAATGATACATGGGGGTGTGGTATAGAAGAGGCTGGACTTAATATGGGAAAAAATGAAATACTCTAGTTTTGTATACAACCAGTCCCCAAACCTTTTTACTTTTGCATATAGTGATGTTAAAATAACATTGTTGCAGGTACTGTGTGTATACAAGGCAAAAGGTGTATGGGTTGGGTAGACAGAAAGAATCTGAATTCTCCAAATCCTAGCAGTTTCAGAAGGTAGAGGTCCTGAGAGACCAGGACAACTTGCTTTGTTGAATCCAGTGGGTGTGGCATTTATTCCCAGGGAGGATCCTTAGGGAAGCTGGATGTCTTCAGAGAACAATGCATATAGGATATTCAGTATACAGGAATCTGCTGAGATTTAGAAATAATAGAGTTTAATGTGCTATACAATTTTGTCTTTTTTGATGCACAAGTCATCTAGAAATTTGCAGATCTGTTGGCTAAAAGGATGCATGTATTTTTCCTTCCACCTGTCTTAGAACACAATTTTATAAGTATTTTTGCAGGAGGCAGTTTTTGTGAAAGGAGAACATTCGTCTTCAATTTTATTGCTAAAATTTTATGAGACAGGGACAACTGTAGGGTTTTGTGATAGGAAGCCACATTAACTCCATTAAGATTATAGCCTTCATTTTTAAATTTGTTGTTGTTGTTGTTTTTTTTTCCCCTCCTCTCACATAACATTTGTACAGTTTATCCCTGGAAAACAACGGAAATGAAAAGAGTCATGAGGAAAATTTCCCTCTTCTTTCTGAACAAACCATTAAATTTCATCCTGCATTGAATATTGACCTAACACTAAAATATTTGAAGTGAAACATAATCAGCCTTGGAGTTGTGGGTTCTTGTTCGGGTGTGTTTAATGATTTGCTCAAATGTTGATAGTTTTCTAAAGGGAGGAAGGTGGAATACTTCAATTTAAAACATCAGATTTTCAATTAGGCCTTCACTATAAAAATATGGACAAAAATAACATATTCTATTACAGTAAAACACTGCAAATGTTAGTAGTTTTAAATATAAAGTGTGATTCATTTAGGAAGAAAAAAGGCAGTTTTAAATGCCCAAATGATTGTGCAGTAATAATTAGGGTGAAATAATCGTTCAGTTCTTTAGTTAACGTACTTTATTTTAATGGAACACTTTGAATTAACAAACATATCCATACTTTTTGTCTATGTGACAGTAATAACTACAGTGTATCTTATCAGATAATTAACTTCCACAAACATAATAACAAGTCTCTGGAGCAGCAATGACACTGTTATAATAAAATATTTCTTTGGATGTTAAAATCTTAACAGGAGAGCAACTACTTAAATTTAAGTAGCTTCCTTCTTACAAAGGGACTGTCACTTTTGTTACGATGTGTAACGTAGACAGACATTTCCGTGAAGAGAAATAAAAGGAGGGAGGAAGAATACAAAAACAGACAATAGGAAAAGCATGCAAACGGATTTAGAAATAAGCCCGTGCAGCCCTCTTGGAAGGTAACATCAGAACTCTGTATTAGATGGGTAGAATGAACATCTAATAATATACGTATTGCTCTTTAATTGGGATAAGTTACTTAGCAGTTCCCCTTTTCTTTCTAATTCAGGTAATCTGTTTTCCTTCAGTAGCTCTCAGAGGATCAGTTCATGAAAAACAAAAGCTATCTTTCACTTGTCTTTTCTCTTTTGAAGTAGTTTTATTAAAAGCAAACTCCAGATTATACAGTTCCAATTCGACATTTTATAACTAACTCACCAATGAAATGTGGCCAGATCTGGGGAAAAGAAGGGCAGCCCAAAGTAGTTGTCAGAACACAGGGAGAGGATTCAACTTTGCTTTGTTTTGGTGGCGACATAATAGCTAGCTAGCTTGGTATTTGTTTTTGTTCTCGATTGGAATATGAGACATTCCAAACAAACAGACAAAAAAGTCTACTTCCTTCAGTTTAAAATTGCATGAGAAATAACTGGCCCTGGCAGGAGTGTGCGCGCGCGTGTGTGTGTGGTGGGGTGGAATAAAAAGAAGGAAAGAAAAATCCAAACTCAGTTTTTTTGAGGGTAAACAAACAATACATCTATCTATCATCTATCTATTTCTGCTTTACTTTAACTGCTGTAATCTGATAAAATTTAGGCCCATTCTGATAGATTTTATTGTTCTGCTAAGAAAGCATGAAGTATTTTGTATTCTACCTAATCACTCAAATGTGTGCAGTTGGTGAAAATTTCCCAGACCGTACCTATTGAATTATGCCTTCAGTGTTCCATGATTTTTAGAAGTTATGCAGTTAATTTCCCCCTCATTAAGTTGAAATGCACCTTTTTATAATATATCCATGGGGTGTAAGAGATTTAATTTAAAATTAGGTGAAAACCTGTGAAAAAATATAAATGCTTTATATTTATATACAAATGAATGGAGAAATACTTCAAAGCAGCTCTGACCATACAAGAATCGTGCACTGTGAGATACATACAACGCGAGTCATGATTTTATTTCAGTAAATATGCATTTAGGAGGATTATATACGGTTAACACCAGAGCTTTCCTGAGGTATATGACCTGGTGCTTTTTGCCCACCAGGAACATACAGATTTACTAGCAGTTATGGCTTTCATGCTGAGTGGCCAGTCCTGTATATCTGAGGGACAAGTACTGTAGAGAGATGTGTTTTCCCCCTGCCTCTGGGTGAGCTCTTGGAGGTCACAGACAATACCTGTCTCATATTTGCTCATAGTGCTTAACATAGCACTTGCCTTCAAATAAGAAAAGCTGGGCAACATTGATGCAACTGTATCTCTACCAGAAAATACTTTTTTCAGTGAGAACATCTTGAAATTTGATAATCGACAGTATTGTTCAGAAGAATTAATAGATGCACATTATGATAACTAATAATAGGAAGGCATGTATTGTGTGGTCATTTTTTTAGGATTATTAAGTCAGAAACTTCAGATGTGGATAGGAACCTCAAATAGATTTATTTGATAATGGTTAAAAATAATTTAATTTTTCTGTTTCTAGAGAAAGTTTGGAACGGGTTGAAAAGCAGACTGGCTTTGTGAATGTTCTTACGTTTAGTCTACAAATAGAATAAAAATTTAAGATTCTTGCCATATAAAGAGATAATGAAGATACTGGAGAAAATATCATTTGCCCATGGTATCTGGAAATAGTTGTAAGCAGTGTAAAAAATTAGAGTGATTCTCATGGAAAGAAGGTACATGAATCTTGGGACAATGCAGGGACAACTGGGTGGCTCAGTTGGTTGAGTGTCTGACTCTTGATTTCAGCTCAGGTCATGATCTCAGGGTCCTGTGATAGAACCTTGCTTTGGGTTCCCTCTTCCCTCTTCCTCTGCCTCTCCCTGCTTATATTCTCTCTCTATATAGTTCTCTCTAAAAAAGGAAAGAAAGAAAGAAAGATCATAGGGCAATGCAGTAATTTTAAAATTCTTACACCCTAAATATTTATTATTATTTTTTATGCTTTGAGGATTTAATTGGTGATATTCATAATGTGTTTAATTAATATGTTTTATTTCACTTAAGCAAATATACTACCATCATAAAATCTCTATTATAGCTGCACGTTCACAATTACAAGTAGAACAGAATTCCCTGTTAATGACACTCAGTGATAATTCTATTTTTTTTCTAGTTTGCAGAAAAAGAATTAACATGAATTTAGAATTAATTTATATATATATATATAAATTAATTCTGAATTCATGTAATTTATATATATGTATATATATATAATTTTGTTAATATTGATCTTTGCCCTGTGAGTCTTTAAAAATCAATACAAAAACAAAACAAAAAAACACAAACTTTTGACAATCAGAGCTAACATCAAAATTAAGCCTTGCTGCTGGGAATGAAGGAGCAGAAGGTGGAAACCTAAAGAAGGTTGAGGATAGAGGACAGAGGAAAGCAAGAAAATGAAAAGTTTCTGTTTTTCCCATACTAGATAGAGCCCTGAAGAGTTGTGTACAATTGTAGATAGCAATTGTGGAGTATAGAAAGACTAGACTTGTGTCGTCTTCTTCTTGTTACAGCCAGACCATGCCATGGGCATACAAACTACAGAGAAGCTGCGTCAGGAAGGATTGGAAAGGCTGGTGCCTGGATGGGGTTTAGGAAGCTATAGTATAGCTGGGGCATGTCCCAGCCTCCAGATGATATAGAATCATTGGGACCCCACACTGAGGCTCCCCACTCATTATTTCCTCTTGCCTATTTCCCTCTAGGCTCAGGCTCCAAATGGTCTCCTGTGTAGTTCAGTTCCAGGTCTTGTGATCACAAGGCTGGTGTTCTTCCACAGGGCTTCTCTAGTCTCCTCAATCTTAGAGTCTGACTCTGTTATTTTATTTTTAGCAGAGTAGTAGACCCCTTTCCCACATCCAAATAATAAGGAGAGCACTGATTTCTGTTTTCCTCTTGGATTGAGAGTTTTCAACTTCATCAGTGCAGTTGATATACATTTACATAATCGTGAATTGTTCTATTATTTGTATAAAATACACATAATCCTCGTAAATTATGATTCTACCTTAATTGACCGATATTGGACTGAGTTCATAACTAATCGTCAGATATTCAGTTTAACATACAAAATGCTGTGACATTTTAGAATTAACTAGGGGACATTGTTCATTGTTACTTTTCTCAAACTTCATGGGTCATACATACTTTTTAAGTGCTTGTGGTTGTAGAAGCAAAACATAAATACAAATAACTGTGAGAGTATGAATGAAGATTTCTGTAGTGCTTTTCTCAACATATGGCAGAGTAATAATAGGATATAATTACTACTGGTATTGCCATTTTTGGTTCCCTGCTTTTGTCTTATTTTTTTATGTCATATTTACAATATTTCAAAGTTAGAGACAAAGAGTAAGTTGGGTAAAATTACTGTCATTCTTATCTTTTTTTTTCTTTATTTAACATGTGCTAGTATAGTTTCTCTTGCTTTTGTTAAACTTTTAAATGAATTTTTTATTTGTTTGTAAACATTCTATATCCTAACACTTCTATTGTTCCTAAACTTAAAATTTTTTCTTAAGTATAGAAAGTTATGTTCCAGTAATTCAATAAATTGGAAATGATACAGCCTTTATTTTAGGTGTGGAAATGCCTATAATATAAAAAGATCTCCTATTGTATGGGTAATGAGAAATAAGAGACTGATTTGGAATATCTGTGTCCCTTTCAATGTAATTTAGAGCAGTGAATCAAATTCTTGGACTGAACTGAGAACTAACCATGATAAAAAAAATTTTTCCTTTAGAAATTTCTCTAAGGACTGTACTGCAGTGTGATTCTCCTTAGTATCCTCAATTGCTGTATCACTAGTGTGATGTTGTGACTCATAATAAGAAAATATTTGGTCTTTGTCCCTTTTTCTGAAACAGAGAAACTGAACCCTTAGAATTTCTTAAGAGTTGAGAGTAACAGAGGTGTCTTTTGTATGTTAACAAGGCACGTTTTGGACCCCACCTAAAGACAGAGTTGGGTGATTGGAGAGCTAACCACGTGATTAGAGGCTTAGAAGTTTCAGTCCCACCTCTTTGACTTCCTGGAGGGGAGAAAGGCTGGGGGTTGAATCAGTTGACAATGACAGTGACCAGTGATTTAATCACTCATGCTTCTGTGATGAAGCCTCCATAAAATCCCAAAGGGTTAGGATTCAGAAAGCTTCCAGGTTGGTGAATCCATAGAGGTCCTGGGACAGTAGTGAGCTCAGTGAGAGCATGGGTATTCTGTGCCCTTTTGCCATACCCTGTACTCTCTGTTTCTTCCATCTGGCTGTTCATGAGCTATATATCCTTTTATAATGTTGCTGTTGTTGTTGCTGTTGGTACCCTGTAATCTAATGAGTAAGTGGGTCTCCTGAGTTCTGTGAATTGCTTTTGCAAATTAATCCAGCTTACGGAGGAGTCTTGGGAACCTCTTGTTTATAGCCTGTTGATCAGAGCACAGGTGACAAGCTGGGCTTAGGTCTGGCATTTGAATTGGAGTGTGAGGGAGCAGTCTTGTGATACCAAGCCCTTAACCTGTAGAATCTAACACTGTCAGGTGCCTAGGCGGCTCAGTGGGTTATAGCCTCTGCCTTCAACTCAGGTCATGATCCCAGGGTCCTGGGATCAAGCCCCCACATCAGGCTCTCTGCTCAGCAGCAAGCCTGCTTCCCCCCTCTTACTCTGCCTACCTCTCTGCCTACTTGTGATCTCTCTCTGTCAAATAAATAAATAAAATCTTCAAAAAAAAAAAAAAGAAAAAGAAAAAGAATCTGACACTGTCCCTGGGTAGATGTGTCAGGATCGAGTTGAAGTTTTCAGCGTCTTGCTGGTGTCCCAAGAATTGCTTGGTGGTGTATGGGACAGCCCTGTTCCTCGCACACTGGAATCAAGTCCAGGAACCCAAAATAGCTAGGTAGTTCTTTATATACAGAGTGTTTTTGTCTTTTCAGCTTGGAAGGGCCTGGTTTAGTATAAAAATCAGAGAATTCATAGAATTTGAACTTGAGACTACTCTACAATTACAAATGTGGTATACTTTAAGAACAAGCTTGAGACCTCATCTGTAAAAAGGAAATAATGTAACATTATTCATAGCCAGAGTGAGTGCATGTGTTCATGTATATCAGCTAATTGATAATATGGTGGTGACCTTAAAGATACTACATGAAGTTTAGTTTTCCAAGTCATATTGCTCACTGCAGCTACTGTCCAGGACAACTGTGAGAGTTGGGGAAGATCCTCTATGATGATGCAAAGAATTAGATTTAAGAAGGTGATGAATAAGTTGGAAGCCAAGAGTACTTACATATAAAACCCTACCCCTTGTGGGTTTTTTTAACTGATGATCCTGACACAATGTAGGGCTTAGCAGGACTAAATACAGGGTGTGTGAGGTCATTGCTGAAGAAGGAACAAGCCCAGTTAAGTTTATGGTCTCAGAGATGGAATTGTGGCTGATAGCCAAGGTTAAAACCAGAAGTTCCCTGAAAGCCTGGAAGCCAGCTGGGAGAGAATGTCAGAGATGTTGCTGAAAATTTGAGCCAGGGATCAGTGACCAAGAAAGCCAATTTGTAACAGGAGACAAGAATGTGAGAAACAGCTTTTTATGGAGTTGCTCTAATTCTGATGGGTGTTATCTTTTTTAATGTATCACACCCTGCCTTTTGCCACCAGTGTTCTTTCTCCTCAAGAACACTGCTTTGAACTGAGCCATAGACTGTCAAAAACCAGAGGAGTGAATAGTTGTCATTAAATATGTGATAAAAAACTGAAAAGTAGACATAGACCTGTATTATTGTAATGAAAGTCCAAACTGATGATCTTAAACTATGAGGAAGCTTTTCCTGTCTAAAGAAGAGCATGCTAAATATTATATTTTTCAAATATTTCAATAAAATATTGTTAATATGTTCGGAAATGGAGATGGATGTGCTTGCATTTTTCAGAAAATAATTTCTGAAGAACAAATACTCCATTCATTGAGAAATGAATACATGGGGAGCATGGGATGTCTTCACCAATTTAGATGACATAACTATTTTGGAAATATTTTTTTCTTATACTAGGTAATATATTAGATCATCCTTCTATCTGGTCTCTCTCTATATCTATTTTTCTCTGGTGAATGCTTCTTTTGCTCTGCTATCAGAATATTCTTCCTAAAACTCAAATGTGATAATTGCAGAGAAATAATTTTAATAATCTCAGAGAAGACCAGTATTCAATATGTCATATACTAACTTAGGTAGAAATTTTCAAATTTGAAATTCTTCTTTGCTCTTAGTCAACTCTGCTTAAAATGAAATGACTGTGAACAGCCCTATATTTGCTTGATGGGTTCCTTCCCCCACTGCTTACTTTAAGCAATTACTCTATGTATTCTTTTTGGTCCAAGACCCCATGGATAGGAATGTTTGATGTTTAAAATTTAAGTAACTTCCTTCTTCAAAACATGGTGGAGAATATGTTAGAAGTGATAGAAGTCTTGAGAAGCATATCCCTTGAAGAAGAGTATTAGAAACCTTTCCTCTTGACTGGATTTTGTTTAGTGTTACTATTTTAAAATGCTGATTATAGTGGTAATAGCAAAAGGATGGACTTTACAAAAGTCTTGATGGGATATTGTAATATTTTGGCTCTAAAATATATGTGGGAGTTTTCCTGTCTTAAATCAGTTTTGATTTGGAACATATCATGACTTCTCTGGCATGGTAGCCACCACTTGGCCAACATAATAGACTAAGATTCTTACCCGCAAAATGTCTCATCATTCTCTGGAAGAAAATCATTTTTTCTAGAACCTCAGAGGGCCATGAATACCAAAAATGGGAGATAGAGTTATTACTGTCCTGTCCCCTCCTTATTCAAAAGTAATCTGCTTCAAAGTATGGTACAATTTCCTTTATCTCTGCCTTTCTTGACCTCCCTCTGCTTATTCTCTCTTAAGAGCTTTGCTGTTTGCAGCAGCCCTACATCTACAATCAGAGTGATTGGTTTTCTTAGTAACTTATATTTAGAGGATTGAAGAAGAATATCTGATCAATTACTTTGAATAAGATGGCTATTTTCTGGACAAAAAAGCAATTACTTGGAAACGACTGGATCATGTCGTATCTAATTACATCCCTTGCAGACTTTGTGGGCAGGTGAACAATGAGAGTGCAGCTCTCCATTGTCCTTCTTAGCCCTTCTTCCATTATTGCTTGTTATGTCATGCTCCAACCATTCAGGTGGACTATGTCATTTCCCTTAAAAATCATGCACTTCGACTCTTCATTGCCTTTCCTTTCAATGAAATTGCCCTCCCATTTTACCCTATTCCCCTTTTGTCCCATTTAAATCTTCTTAAACCTAACTTTATCAATTACATCAAGTGTAAGGATTTAGATTTCAACAAAGAGAGATGGACAAAAATATATATAAAGTATAGGAGATAGCAGGAGTGAAAACACAGTGTGTTGAAATTGAATATTTCTTTGGAATTCATCAGATAGTATTAAAGCTCCTTTCCAGATTAATTTATTTGTTGTTTGTCATGCTGAATTAGTTTTAGAACTATAGACAATATTGTGTGTTTTTACTTATGGGGATCTAGGTTAAAGAGATGCCATTTTGGTTCAAGAAAAATCTTTTCTTGATTTTTTTTAAGTTGTCATCAGTTATTTCTTCAAAAAAACAAGTCACTGATTATTCTCATTATGGCAACATTTCTCAAGTGGAAATTTGTGGAATGGTGGATATTAGTAAATTAATACTCAGATGATTTGTTGTGATAGGACAGTCTTATGAAGGCAAATAAAGTTGGAGCCTACTATGTGTGAGTCATTTGTGAAGGTACAAGGGAAGCCCAGTTGTGAGTACTACTGGGAATCTCACAAGGTTTCACATGGCTTAGCCTTGCTGAACTGGCAGACATATTGTTGGCATTTATTAAAGAGCCTTTATTTCTCTAGAGGCAATTGAGAGACTCCAAACCTGGACATTGATCTCTTCTTTTTATGTGAACCATCTTGCCTTTGTTAGATTTAAATGTATTTTAAAAATGTGCCCTTTGCATTATGGATTAATCAAAGGAGATTAGGAGACTGACAGACTCAACATATTATTTTAGTAGAATGCAATCCTTTTCTAGACTCACTCAGTATTTCAGGTTGGATTTACTTTGTCCTTAGGTCAGTAAAGTCACAGGATCAGAGATCTCATTCCTGAGATTTGTCTTCCTTCATGAAGTTAGTCAAATCTCTTGTACAATAGTAAGGTAAACTTTTAGTTTTTGGATGCAAACTAATTGTGGTGATGACTCTCTGGTCATTTCAAAGAATAAAGTAGGATTTAATCTGATGGACATTTTATTTATAGTTTCAGCTTCCTCCCATTTCATATGACTATAGGTGAAGGTCGAGTGTACATGAAGTCCTGTGTTTTATTCGTGGGCATAGTAGTGGCTTAAGAAATGTAATTTCCATATTTCCTTTTTCCTTCCCTCTTTCCTCTTTTTGTGATTAATTATTAAAAGTTTAATGTATGTATTGGCACAATAATTTTTTAAAATATTTATTTATTTGAGAGAGAGAGAGAGAGAGCATGAGAGGGGAGAAGGTCAGAGGGAAAAGCAGACTCCCCACAGAGCTAGGAGCCCGATGAGGGACTCGATCCCGGGACTCCAGGATCATGACCTGAGCCGAAGGCAGTTACTTAACCAACTGAGCCACCCAGGCGCCCTGGTACAGTAATTTTGATAACTCCTAGGTGGAGTTCTTTTGTATGGCAATCCCAGGCATCTTGAACACATCTCCAGAACTAAATACAAATTATAAGAACTGAATGCTTAAAATAGTGAAATTCAAAAGTATACAAATAACCTGGAAGAATTTTTTCCAGCTCTCTCAAACAATTTTAAATCACCAAAACAATGGAACTTGAGATTTAAAAATAACTAGACAGCAAAATATGCATAATTTGCAGTATGCCTAGGGCAAAAGAGAATACATTTTTATAAAAGCCCTAGAACCAGTTTTAAAGAAAAAAGTAGAGTATATAAGAAGAATGGTAAAGGGGCGCCTGGGTGGCTCAGTGGGTTAAAGCCTCTGCCTTCGGCTCAGGTCATGATCCCGGGGTCCTGGGATCGAGCCCCACATGGGGCTCTGCTCAGCGGGGAGCCTGCTTCCCTTTCTCTCTCTGCCTGCCTCTCTGCCTGCTGTGATCTCTGTCTGTCAAATAAATAAATAAAATCTTAAAAAAAAAAAAAAAAAGAAGAGTGGTAAAAACCAGTATAATGTGGTTACAGATAGTAATTTTTTAAAAAGCTAAATTAAAATCTCTGCAGGATTAAATAAGACCTGGAGTTTTGACAGAAAGCTTTTAAGGATTCAGAATCATTTGCATCTGAAAAATATCTGGCCACATCAGTGTACCTCCTCATGAATTTCACTGGCTTTCAGGTTCATTTTGCTACATATTTATAAAATAAGTGTAGTTCCTGGTGTCCAGTGGTGGGCTGAGAGCTGAGCAAAGGGCCATTGGACCCAAAGTCTTTAAGCAGTAGGTAAACCCTCGTCCAGGTAGAGCTCAGCCCTCACACCTGTCCTTACCAGCAACCATAATAATATCCCCAGATATTCCCTGAAAATCACACCAGCCTTATGGTTGGCCATCTTTTTTACTTTTCTTTAATTATTCTATTGTAAAATGTAGCTAATACAATACAGAATTGTCTCATCTTGGTTTTGTCTTTTCTCTCTTATTTCAGTTGCCTCTTAAAATTGCTAAAGGATGAGAATAAATGCAAGTCTTCCTAAAGATGAAGGAAGCGAAAGGCCTGCCGAGAAAATAATCAGTTCAGGAATAATTATAGCTGACACTATGTAAAAATTGGCAATAAAACTGGATTTTGGAGCATAGTTAGCATTTTAGTTAATTATGTGGATACACTGCAATTTTATTTTTTTCTTTTGGTCATTTTGATGTCAGTTCTATAGCGGCAAGAAAGGACTTGGACATTCAAGGCTCCTTGAAGATATATTCTCCAGTGGCAGCATTAGAGACCACCTCATCTTTGTTACTAGGGCTGTGTTTCCATCCAGATGAAATAAAGGTGAATTTCTGACTGGTCACTTCTCCTCTTCGCATGTGCTTTTATCCCAATGCTAAAGAAAATTGCAAAAGTAATTTCAGGGCCAAATTCACATCATTTTATGGAACTTGGAAAATATATATGAGAGAATCTAGACCACATAGAAAATGTTGAAATCATTTTTTTTTTAATAGACCTGTATTGGGTACTGATACTTACAGAAAAATGTCTTTCATGGTAGTGCTTATTAAGAACTACTCATGGGGGCTCTTGATTCATTGTTGCTGGGAAAAATCATCTTAATGGGAAAGGTCAGAGCAATTTAAGCAATTTAATAAGACACAATATGAGTGCTATTGGGAAAACCAATATAGTTCTCATAGAGCACCTGAGGATTTACCAAATATTGGACATTTATTACAACTAATAATAAGGATTAAAATAACCCTAAATTAGATTCCTTTATGTATTTAAACTTCTGTAATAGTAGTATAAGAAAAACATCAGTCCTTACAGAGATTTAATTTCTACAACCTCTACTATTACACATATTATTTATACGTGTCACTTACATGGTAATTAGGCGATGTGCCAGGGTCCAAAATAATTAATTAAAAAGACAAATAATATTTTGCTGCTAAGCATTTGGCCAAGGGGAAATGAATCTGTTAAATTTAGAAAGACTCTGAGAATTTATATAAAGTTATGAAAGGGTGTCAAACACTATTATAAGAAATAATTTGAAATAGAATCTATAAATTGATATGATCATGGAAATAAATCACTTCACTGTAATAGACCATGAATAAGAAACTACTCTTTGCATTTTTTAAATCCCATTTACTAATTTCTACTGGGTATGTAAAGCTTGGTAGTAAGTGTGTCCTTGCTTCTGTAGTATATAGTTTTGGAGGAGAGAGGAGATAAGAGCACAGAATTTGATATTATGTAAATCATTTTCAAGACCAAGATCAAGGGTGTTCTGGAGTCTGGATGCCCTATGCTTTTATAGGTTGGTGGACTCTCTTGCAAAAAAAAGAATTTAAAATTATAAATACACTATTAGACCCAACTAAAATAAACCATAATTTGTAATTATTTTTTATATTTTATTTTTTAATTTTTATAATTCATAAATTGGGGGGGGTTGACAATCACCATAAAACTCTAGAAATATATATGACATATTTATTAGCTCCCTGTCATACCTCTAATTTTTTCAATTATAATTTTTATGCAGCAATTTTGTAGTATTTTCCATATAGAAAATAGAAAAATAGTTCAAAAATAGAAAAATTTCTCCCTTATAGCCATATTGATGGAAGTTTATTTCTCTATTGACAGTTTGTCAGTTTTATGACTTTTTACTGGTAATGTGATAATTTCTGTGATATCTAGCTATAAGAGGCTGGGCATCCCAGGTTCTTGCACAATGACAGGTCATAATATTCCTTGAATTTATGTTAAGCACCACCCAGTTTGTCACTGAGGTCCTCGTGGAAGAAGCTGGATGAGTTGGTAAAGTGAGCAATAGAAGTAGAGCTAGAAATCACTCCTAAATCAGATCAACAGTAGTAATTGAACTATAAACCACATTAATGTATTCTACTAAATCCAGACTAAATATATCCTGATTTAACTTCCCTAACTGGCTCCCTAAAACTGCCTGTAGCCCTTAAACACTACTCTGCAGAAAGGAAAATAGGAATAATGTTGAGTGACCGGGAGTGAAATCTCTTACCATTGCAAATTTTTCAAAGCATTTGACTATGCCAGTGTGGGGTGGTGACACATGGTGCATATGCATTTGAAGGGCCCTGAGGCTAGAGTTCTTGAAGGTCAAGACAATTCTGCTTTTAGTCCTGAGAGAAGGTGTACAAAGTTCTTAGAAACCATATTTGATAGGCATCAGAAAAGACCTCATCCAGGAAAAGGAATTTGGGATGGTCTTGAAGAGGAATAAGCTTTTAAGACCAGGTATTTGGTGAAATTATTTCAGCAGAATGGAATTATCTTTTTTTTTTTTAAGATTTTATTTATTTATTTGACAGAAAGAAAGAGAGCGTACATGCACATGCAGTGGGAATGGCAGACAGAGGGAGAGGGAGAAGTAGGCTTCCTGCAGAGCAGGGACCCCAGTGTGGGGCTGGGATCATGACCTGAGCCAAAGGCAGACCCTTAGCCGACTGCTCCAGGTGCCCCAAGAGGAATGGAATAGTCTTAACAAATACACTAACTATCTAAAATCATAGTATGGTTAGAGATATCTGTTGAGTATAATAGCGACATGGATTACCAGCCCTTACTTTGACATTCCAATTCAGATCTGGACTGGAACACAGAGTATGGATTTTTAACAAGCAACAAAAGGTGAGGATGTTGTAGGTGGCACTACATAGTTTTTTCCAAGTAAAATGTGATGAAATTATATTTTTAGAAAAGTCTATGAGTCTGACATGTTTGTGAGTAGTGAAAATTGAGGTCATGTCAGATAAATCAGAGACCTAACATACAGGGTCTTATCTGCTACATTTAATTAATTCTCTCAGCAGAGCTTCCTGCCCTGTATTAAGTAGGCAATCGTAGTGAACCATTGTAGATTCTTGAGCAGGATTGTAGCCTGATTGCAACTGCCTTTTCATTGAACAGCACTTTCCCTTAAATGGATTTGGTGAGTTTGGGAAGATCATGAGTAAGGAGTCTATTTCAATAAATCTGGTCAAGAGATAAATAAGTCCTGTCAAAGAGGTGGTAATATAAAAGTGATGGGTGGAAGAGATACTGAAAAAGAAAAAAAAAATCGTAAGAGTATCATGCAGTGTAAGAATCCCATGTTCTTGTGAGCAAAAGAAATGTGCAAGTTGTGGAAAAGTTCATATATATGGCATTTCCAGGGTCATTTGGTAGTGGCCAAAATATATCTGCTCATTCATAAGTGACTTTTTCAAAGCTTCTTAATCCCTTTTGTGTCTTAATGTGTGCACTTTCATATTTATATTATCATTGCTTAAAATTTTAAGATTAGAAGTTCAGTACCTGACGTAGATAAAACAAAGGACACTATTTCTGGAAAATGCTCTTTATACTTTGAGGCGGGGGTGAATGGTCACTGTATACTAAGAAACAAATTATATTATTGAGTCCTTTACAATTGCAACCTTAAATTCTGGCTAAAAAAGGCACATTAGCCTTTCTGCCATTAAAGTATATATTCTATTCACAATTATAAAATACATTTTCCCAGAGAGGCAGGACAGGAAAGCAGAGATTGCTTTTGTGGATTATTTTCGTCCTTTAGGAAAAATGGGATGTGTGAAATTATTTTATATATAAAATATTCCATGTATTTTTGGAGAGCAGAGAATCGAGTACTTTCTAAGCTAGTCTGGATTTATCACTTGGTGATAATATGTGTTCTTGTCTTTACTTTTTAAAAAAATTATTAATTATTTATTTTTATCCTCATTGTTTATGTTGATTATTAATCTAATTCTAATTACATATCCTAGTGATGGTTAGCAGTCTTACATAAATTTGTATTGTCTGTGTGTTAATATATGAAGTTGTTTTGCTTAAAGGCAAATAAATAAAACAGAAACACCACAATAATCTGCCAAAAAGACTAAGGCACCAGAAGAAGAAAATCTACCATGGAACCAAAGGAAAAAAAAAGAGAGAGAGAGAGAGACTGAGCAAGAGAGTGAGGGAGAGAAAGAGCTAATAATATCACATATTAGGATCCACTTGAGAAACCAGTACAGACCAGGCAGGTTAATGATCTTGAATAATATTCTCTTCATCGCAGCTAAAATCCAATGAAAGGTTTATATACATAGAGAGACCAATTACCATGTTCATGTATTAAATTTATTTTTACCAGCAATGTTTGATAGAAGGAATAAAATCTTTGTATATATATTTCTTCCATTGGCTTATATCCATAGAGTATAACAAATAATTCCTCAATAAAAGTATAAATAGGTGCATAATTCTTATTTCTTTATTCCTGCATTGTGGCCTTAACCAAAATATGTCAAATACAAAGGTTATACACAAAGGTTATAGGCTTGAATCTCATGCAATCACTGATAATTCAGTAAACTTCAGTGGAGGTATAATTCTTGGTTAGTTTTAATGTTGGAGGAGTGCCTGCTACAGGTCATCCCTCTTGTTGTCTCACAACCTCACAGGGAAAAGAGAAGAAGAAGAAGCATTTGCAAGCAACGTGAAATGTAAAATGGAAATACTTAAAAGGAACAGAGAGATATGGAGTAGGAAGTAGTTGAGCAAATAATTGACAAGGCCTAAGCTAGGGTGACCCACCATCCTGGTTTGACAGGGACTGTGGGGATAACAGGGATGTGGTAAGCTTTTTTTGGTGCTAAATCTTAGAATGTCCTCCCAGAGGACATTTGTCCGTATTTCCTTTTCACAGTTGAGGTGAGAGGGTGTTACTGGCATCTAGTGAAAGAGGCCAGAGACCCTGCTAAACCTCCTACAGTGCACAGGCCAGTTCCACAAAACAAAGGAATCTGACCCAGAGTATCAGTTGTGAGAGACCCTGGTCAAAAGGGAAGGAGTTATTAGAGAGTGCGAGTGAAGATGTTGACTGTGTACAGAGAGGGGGTAATGGGTGGCCCAAGATGGTGAGAGGGATTCAAAAAACAAGTGAAGCAGTTGGCGTGGAACAGGATATACCAAGGGAAGTTTTTAAAAACAGCAGATAGAGGGGCGCCTGGTTGGCTCAGTGGGTTAAAGCCTCTACCTTTGGTTTGGGTCATGATCCCAGGGTCCTGGGATTGAGCCCTGCATCGGGCTCTCTGCTCAGTGGGGAGCCTGCTTCCTTCTCTTTCTCTCCCTGCCTCTCTGCCTACTTGAAGATCTCTGTCTGTCAAATAAAAACAAACAAACCAAAAAACAAACAAACAAAAAAAAAAAAACCCAAAACAAAGAAACAAACAAACAAAAAAAAACAAACAGCAGATAGAATGTGGCTGCCATCAAGTTACTGCTGGATGGCATTATTTTCCCCATTGAAGTAGGAGCAAGAGCATCAATCTCTTGGAGGTGAGAGGTCTGTGTGGGACAGACTTCTGGAGAGTGGTGCAGGGTGGACAGATGATTGATAGATGATGCCCAGTCCTTGAGCCTCAGAGCATGAATTTGCAATGGCACTAGCCCATACAGTGTTGCGATTTTCTCAGGGAAGGCTCAACCCTTCAGCATGGGAAAGGAGAAAGCTGTATTCTAGAACTGATCGAGGACCTTAAGGCAAATGTACAGCGTAGGAGAGACTTCAGGGAACTAGTGGGAGCGGTATCACTGTTAGAACCCTCCACTGGATGGTAGAAGGGGGCAGAGCCCTCATAGTGAACCTTTGCAAAATAATGACCATTTTCCCAAATGCTTTTCATTGAGTTCAGTCTCTTAAGCATAAGTGTTTTGACTGCTTTGCTCTGCAGATTCTGAACAGCGGTTTTACCTTTCTCTGTTTATTTTGCCTCAGAAAAACAATGATAACCCCAAGGACATTTATTCAGTGAATTGGAGTAACTGATGCATATTTAAATATTAATTGCAGCCCATCCCTTTAGTTTCCTCTTCTTTTTCCCTCTGAAACACCAGCCCTGAAAAATGATCTATTTCCTGGCATTTTAGAACTACCTCAAAAAGCAGCTTTGTCTCTCGCTAGGTTTCCAAAAACTTCAAGTAGTAAAATTTGACAAAAGTGTTGCAAAGAGCTTTAAAAGGCCATTCCCTTTGATTAAATTAGTGACTGATTAGATTACATAGTGATTCAGGCAAAAAAGTAGCATGTTACATTCAACATTTAGCATCCCAGAGGTTTTGTCTTTTCATTTGGTACTGAATGAAGGTTTATCCCAGGATAATCTAAAGGCTCTTTTTCTAATTCTGAAAGATTACATTCATCCAGATTCTCACACTTGTGGCCTGGTGTACGTTCACAAGTGCTCCTGTTATACGAATCCAAGGGAAGCATTTTCTTCCTTTTCATAACGAATTGGGATCATTAGCAAAAACACTTTAGGGCACTTATCTAAAAATGTGCTTGGGTTATACATTGATATTTTAGAATTGTGCAAAAAGGCTAGTATTATTGCATAATTGGAATCATTAATAATACAACATTTTTTGCATGTAAAGGTAAATCCAGCCTTGCAGGAGGTCCTAAAATGGTGTCATTTTATTGTAGTCAGCATAAGATGATCGGCGTAGCCCTGCTGGATGAAAGGGTGGCTAAGGCATGCTTTGGTCTGGCAAGAGGCTTTGTGTATCTGCAAGTGTGTTCTGAGGCTAGCAGGGGGCTGGGCCCATCAGCTGTCAACCACAGCTTCTGTTTTGCTCTGAACAATAGCCATGTTGCCAGGGCAGTAATTATTGGCTGATTTTCCTTCTAAAATAAGTGTCTTAATAATTTGTCACAAAACTAACTTAAATTGCTGTGATATTACTTGCAACAGTTAAATTAGGGGGGAAAAAAAAGCAAGCCAGCCATAGCAAGTAATGCTTTAGTTTATTTCTGCATGCAGTCTATATTGGTAAATAGTGTAATTAAAACCTCGTTTGCAGGTTTTTCAAAAAGGTTATTTTTGTATGGGAAAACCCTTTGTTTTCTTACTTAATACCCTGGGCTGTAAATTAGAGAAGGGTGGGGGGGAGTTAGTTGGCAAATAAAGGTCCTCACTGTCTATGCTGTTTTGGAATGCCTCCCATATTCCTGGGGTTCAGATAATGTGTTTCTCTAGAAAAGCATGCATAATCTGCACCAAAATGAGCTGGTACCAGGGTCTGCACTGCCCAGGGATACAAATTAGGAACTTGATATTTGAAAACTGATCCGACTGAAAAGTGTTTCCAGACTATTTGAGTAGTGTTACCTCGTGTCTCTGGGTTCAAGTGTTACCGAAATTCTTACCAAGAGAGGTGAGATGGGTATTTGTATAGATAAATCTGATGCCGTCAGAGAAAATGGGAACAAAAGGAATGGCCAGAGCATAACAGACTTCAATGAGGAGAGGGGGGAAAAAAAAAAGGCCCTTCCCCCTCCTCTTGTTGGCTTTCTAAATCTGTATGTGTTTCAGTTCACAGGCGGCAAGAATGAGACATTTCCTCCTCAGATTTCACATGCTGTCATGGAAATGCTGATAGGGCTATTTTACGGAGACATAGCTTTAAAAAAAAAAAAAGAGCAAGAATTAGATTATAGTATTATACTTTGTTCCATCTAGGGCTCATTTTATTAAAGTTCTTTAAAGGTTTATTTCATCTACAAATGAAGGAATTGTACCCTATCCTCACTGTGCCAAGATCCAATTAATGTCAACTTGAGTTTTCTGTGTGGACAGGACCAATCCATGGCCCTGGTTGATCATCTATTATTATCATAGCTTGCTTGTACATGACTTCATAGCCCTAGCGTAAGCCAGTTGTCATGCTTTCCATCTTTTGTACCCCCAAATAGCTCACTGCGTAGAATTTGAGAATGGGTGGGTAACAGGCTACTCTGAGAATGCCGAGATCCATCATTGTTAGTGAGATTAAATTCAAGCGGGACACTCTTCCCAACCTGCGCCGTATGAATGCAGATTCTTTCTCTTGACTCTAAGAAAGAAGTTTATTTTATTTTAGAAAGGATGGATTTCATATGTAACATGAATGCCATTCTTTTGCTTGCTACATGTGTTCAGTTGGAAGGATACCAGAAAATGAGCATTTTTAACATCCTACGAAATGTTATCGGTCCTAATCATTTCCTAATATTGAATAAGAATATTTGGAATCCTGCTTATTGCTGCGAAAAACCTTTTTGGCTGAATTTAAAAAAAAAAAAGTGAATTAAAAAAAAAATCTCAACTTAGTGGAAAATATCTGGAAGGACATAGACTCACACAGAAAATATCCATATGACCAAAGTAATTGTGCCTTTTTAAAAAAAGCTTTGAGTACGTGCAATAGGCTAGGTATTACACAGAATGAAGCTATGACATAAGCCTTGGAAACTTAGAGTATTATGATCTCTAGCGAAGTGTTGGTCTAAATGTAAATAATGCTGGCCATTTTTCATATGTATTTTTAAAATCATCATTTCGCTGTAAAATGACGTTGTCTAGGAAAGTCTTTTTTTTCTATTTTGCATTTTATTTTTCTATTGTTTATTCATTATTGTGTATTTATTTCTTAACAAATGGTAATATACCCTCAAATAAAACATGGAGTACCAGGGAAACAGTTTTAAATAATGAAATTTTTAAATGTTTCATTATTGGAAGCATTTTAAAATCGTATTATTCATTTTGAAGATAATATTGATTATGGACTTTCTTTAGGAAATGCTATCCTATTTATAATAAACCTATATTTTATAATTAATATTTCCTGTGTTATAAAAACTCAGGCAGTTTTTTTTTCCAATATTCTCTTTTTGACAGATCATTTTTTAACATCTCAAAACAGTATGTGTAAAGAAATGCTCTTCTGTCTAATAACAAGGTTTTCTTATGAAACTGATTCAAATTTCTCCAGAAAATACATTTGAACATTATTTTGTGATCTGTTTTACTACTTACTGAAGTTGTGTGTGGGCATATGCGAATATACACACCCCACCCATGTTGGGAGTTACTTGGGAATATTTTAGTCACTTTTAATTTTCCAAAGTACTTTGCTAATTTACCAGTTTGAAAGTGATCTATGAAAACTTGATCACTTGAAAGTGATCTATGAAAACTTGCAGTCCCTTTATTCCTGGAAGATGGATGGATGTATCTTCCAAGAAATGGCCCAGGCTTTTGGCAGTTGCAGTAACACCTCACTTGGGT
Source organism: Lutra lutra (assembly GCF_902655055.1). Lineage (NCBI taxonomy): Eukaryota > Metazoa > Chordata > Mammalia > Carnivora > Mustelidae > Lutra > Lutra lutra. The sequence continues at coordinate 35,277,556 of NC_062290.1, read as the reverse complement.
TGGAAGGTAGGAGTTACAAGCAGGACCTCCTATTGGCTCAAAGCACTTACAGTGATATCATTTGATCTTCTCTTTGTGGCACTGGCTTGCTACAGGTGCTAAAGTGAAGCCAGCACAGCATGCCATTCTAGTTCCTCTGAAGCAATAATAAAACATAATTTATGTAATTGATATATTGGGAGTTTCTTTTTTTTTTTTTTTTATTTGACAGACAGAGATCACAAGTAGGCAGAGAGGCAGGCAGAGAGAGAGAGGAGGAAGCAGGCTCCCTGCCGAGCAGAGAGCCCGATGCGGGGCTTGATCCCAGGACCCTGGGATCATGACCTGAGCCGAAGGCAGAGGCTTAACCCACTGAGCCACCCAGGCACCCTATATTGGGAGTTTCTTAAAAGGGAAGTAATAACATCCATATTCCAGAGTTTGGTAACATGAAGTTGGGGAAGAATTGGGGGGGGGGGTATGCCAAAGACGGTATTGTTTTATCTTCTGTTTTTCTTTCTTTGCCACTTCAATTATATCTGTGCTCATGCTCCTTTTCAAATAAGCCAATTACCTTTCCTGTGTGATCCAATTTGCAGGTACATGATAAGCAACGGGTTAGAATGAAGAATAAATGATTACTTTTAATGATGATCAGCACATCTGATGTGATAAATTATGATTAATGAGTAAATTAGCAGTGAATGATGTAAATGAATCTGCTTTGAAAACTAATTCTATAAAAAGATGCTGAAGGGTCGGTGTAGTTTCTTTTTTTGTCAAATACAGTGTCTGTGTTAAATATCCTTGTGAGTATATTACCATTTAGAGAGAATATGAAAAAAGCCAATAAATATTGTGTCATGTGCCTACATCTTTACTGAATGAGCCTGGGAGATTGCATGACTTTTCATCTGTTTCAGCATAAAGGCCTTTATCACTCTATTGAGCGAAAACGGATGTGTGGTCTGTGTATTTTGAATGCATAAGTAGGTAGTAAGCAAACCCGGGGCTTAAAGTGGAAAATGTTGAGTAAATATCTAAATGGTGCTGCTGATAAAATGTTTTCATTAAGAATGCATGACTCTGGCATAGGGAATGGTAAGAATGGCTTTACAGATTGTATCTAAGAGTGATTCAAGACCACTAGCAGCCTTTCTGAAATTTATGTCACTAAACCAGTGGTTACTGTGAGTGTCTTACACCAAAACAGATGGCTGGTCTTACCAAGCATGTCAATAGTTTAGAGAAGTTTTATGGTCCAGACACGGTGAATGCAGGGGATTGTTTGTTTTGGTCATAATGCCCCATGGCTGTATGTTAAAAAAAAAAAAAAGTTACAGTGGTAAGGCCATACAACTTTTACTGCTGTCAAACAAGTGCTTTATGACCAGGCATTAATACATCTCGACATAAGACAAGCTAGAAATTTATTTAACGGCTATAAACAGACTAGTTCATATGTAATCTCCTCTCTACAAGTTTTTTTAAAAAATAACTGGAAAGAATAAGATGAACTTGAGTGTTTTAAAATTGAAAAATTATTTTCTATTGCATTTAAATACTATTCTTGATAATTCTGTTTTGTAGATATTTTTTCTTCATCTTTTTCCTCTTTTTTCTTGGTCTGTAAATGTTCACCACTGAGCATTTATTTACCTTACATTCTGTTGTGCTAAGGAGAAATGGAAAAGGCAGTGTTGGAGAAGTATTTGAAGATGATTCTTTTTTGAGGGAGTAGCTTTTCCAGCTTTCTCCTCAATAGCAGTCACTCTGAACTCTACCTTTCATCTCTCCTGTTTAGCTCAAAAGGATAAAAATTTAGCCAATGATAAAGTAACAATTTTCAGCTTTATCAGTAGTCTGGTAATTGGATACTCTGATGTATATTTTTGCCTTGAATTTATGTGTTATTTTAAAAATGTATAAAGTGTCTTAAAAATATAATTTTTGATTCAACAGTTTTACATAAAGAATGTATCATATGCATTGAAATTTTACATGTAGGAATGAATCACATATAGGGATTACATATATGCGCAAGGATGTAATTATAAGAGTAATCATTGAAACATTTTTTATAGGAGCGTGGCTCAGTCATTAGGTATCTGCTTTTGGCTCAGGTCATGATCGCAGAGTCCTGGGGTCAAGCCCCGTATCGGGCTTCCCAGCTCAGCGGAAAGCCTTTTTCTCCCTCTCCCACTCCTACTGCTTGTGTTCCCTCTCTCGCTATCTTTCTCTATGTTTGTTAAATAAATAAATAAAAATTTTAAAAAAATTTTATAATACTGAAAAATTAGGAACAACCTAAATATTTAATAGTAAATTAAAACATGATCTATATGTTTTATAATGTAAAAATTATATTCAATTTAAATACTTATTGACAAAAGGATGTGCAAAATATATTTTAAGCAAAATGCAGGCTATAAAATAATAGTATCGTATAATCTCTCTTATGTAAAAATTATTAAATATTAAATGGTGATAGAGTAATTTTAAAACCTATTCATCAAGGTGATAACCATTAGGATGTTTTAAAATTTATTTTAATTTATTTATATTTTCTAATATGTGTATAGTGAGTTTACTGTTATGTATAATATTTAAGGTCATTTTACTTAAAAATGAAATGCACAAAAAGAGGCAGAGAGGAGGATAACAATGTGATCACAATGAGGTGGAATGAATTCATAAAAGAGCTTGAGATTCATAGCATTGCTATACTTCATCTGAATTCAGTCCTAAGGCAGACACATGACTCTGTGATTTGGTTATTCTACATTTTGCCAGCGTAGGACCTGATTGGTTCCGTCAGTCTCCCACCATGTCATATCGGTGTTTTACAGTGTCAGTGTGTATTACAGAAAGTTTGCATTCTGCAGCTAATTGATGTTATAAACAAACAATTCAAATAGAGGCACAGTAATCGTGTTTACAATATTATTATCCATATGAAATACTCAGAAGTGTACAGCCAAGGGTTAGGGGGGTGTAGAACTTTGGAGAGCCTTTTATCAAGTCTATGTATGCAATGAACACGTACTACGTGTTGGGGATGGTTAGCAGTTATGGTACTTCAGAGATGACCAGGTCACAGATGCTTCTCTCAGAGTTCAGTTAATGTGAAGGGAGAGAAATACATGAGCATAAAATAGCTATAATAAAATTTGGACTGTTTTAACTCATAAATGAGATGCAAAAAAATATAAGAGATACAATAAGAGATTAAAAAAGAAGAGTAGATTTCATCTACATGGGAGGCTCAAAGAAAGCTTCAAGGTATTTAATAGAGTTGGAAATGGAAAGCTTCTATAAATTCCAAAAATGGGGGAGAAATCATTTTGTGCAGGAAATAGCGTATACTAGGACACTGAGGCAGGGGACTTTAGGTTCTTGATGAGTAAAGGTAAAAACATATTTGGGAAAAATAGGTTAGCAGCAGCTTTGAAAGGTCTTAAGGGCCAAACAAAATTTCTGGGCTTATTTGACAGTTACAAACTATTAAAACTCAACTTATGTTTAGATTTCTTTTGAGTGGAAAAGAGCTTTAATCATAGATGCATTTTTAAAAACCACAAAGAAGAAAATGGGAAGGGAAAAGAAGGGTCATCGATAATGTGTAATATTGGTTGTAGCAATATATACCCGAAGTGAGGGTGACCATATGGGAGAGTTCAAATACTATGATATTGTTAAGTGATCCTCAAACTTGGCTGGACACTGGAGTCCTCTGGAAATGAATTACCCACCCCTACCCACTGATTTTCTATTTGAATGGGTCTGAAGTGGAGTCTCTGCTCCTACAGCTTTTGTCGTTGCTGCTGTTGTTTAAGGCTCCCAAGGGATTCTAAAGTCCATCATCACAGGAGAATCATAGTTGTTCTTATTGGATATGAGAAAAAGAGAAGTGAGACGTAGTAGAAGCAGAATCTATAGGACTGAATAATTGCATGGTAGCAGGTGGAGGAGAAGAAGACAAAGAAGAGGTCGGGGCTGCAAGGTTGGGTGCTTGGAAGGATGAAAGTGCCACAAATAGAAGTGGAAACAGTAAGAGGAGGAGGATTGAGAAGGCAGATGGCATGGTGTGTTTCCACAATAATGATTTTGGAATGCTGCTAGGCAATCTTTCAAGCAGTGAGAAATGAGGATTTGACATTGAGGAAAAGTTCACATGGGAGATGTCATTCCATAAAGTCAAATTTCTTCTTATCCTCCTTCCCTTTTTCCTTCCCCATCCTTTTCTTTCTCCTTTCTGTCAATGTATGTATCAATTCTTTGTCAACTTGAATATTGGTAATTATACAGAGGCACAGACATCTGTCTACCCAAAGGAGGACTGCTTTAGAGTCATTTTCAAAGAATTGAAAGTTAAGGCTCAATACAATTAATGGTGTAGACATACCTACAATATGTCATTGAAATGGGCGCCTGGGTGGCTCAGTGGGTTAAAGCCTCTGCCTTCGGCTCAGGTCATGATCCCAGGGTCCTGGGATCGAGCCCCGCATCGGGCTCTCTGCTCAGCAGGGAGCCTGCTTCCTCCTCTCTCTCTGCCTGCCTCTCTGCCTGCTTGTGATATCTCTCTCTCTGTCAAATAAATAAATAAAAATTAAAAAAAAATTTAAAAAAAAATATGTCATTGAAATGCTTTGGAAAGGAAAAGGGGAAATTGATATCAAGAACATCTGTGGGGTATTTGTCTTTATCTACTATGAACAAATTTAATGCATTCTCTGAATAACACAGAAGTGTTCTAGCATACTAACCCTGGAACTTATGTGATATGTTTATGAATTTTGTGTCATCAATTTTGTCTGTTGACCAGATATCATAGTTCATTTATTCCTGATTCAAATTGGCTCCTGGAAATTAGAAGAATAATTTCAAGATGGCTTCTGACTGAGTTTTTTCACTTAACAAGGGAAAAGTAATTGCTGTAATACAGCACCAAGTGCTTGCCAAACCCTCAAGAAAACAGTCAGTATATATTTAATAGTTAACCAAAACAGTTTGAAAATATACCATAAATTGAGTTATACCATGTTGTCTATGAAGTGTCATTGTAACTTCCTATTTTCTATTTTGACACAATAGGAATATTGGGGCTTCACAATTAGATCAAAAGTCCATGACTCACTCATAACCTCAGAGAGCCTTCCTTCTTTTCTTTTTCCCTTTTCTCTCTCTTTCCTTCTTTCTTTCCAAATCTTTACAGTACTGTAAATTTTTCTATAATTCTATAAAATAGAAGTAATGCTATTATCTTGCAGGACTATGTAAAACATTGCACATGAGATACATAGAACATTTAATCCACTGTGTGGTATTCATTAAAGATTAGGTATTTCTTTATCCCATTTTGAAGTATAGTGCTTCTTAAGTCAAATTTTAAGGCTATAAGATTGGAAGACAGCATCATTCATGACTCAGAAAAAGTCTCTTTGTTATTGAAGATCTATGCTGGCCATGGATATCAGACTTGACCCTGTTCAGATCCCACATGATAGGATAGATATCCTCACTGGCCCCAGTTTATGTAGAACATCTGCCTTAGAAACCAGTCCAGCCTGGTGTGCGTGCCACACTTCTGCCTCCTGTACAGTCATGCGTCAACTTTAAGACCTCCCTCTTTTCTTTTCATGAGCCACTTTGGTTTTGCTGGTATCTCAGGCATTCTTTCTTCCCTCCACTCCTGCCCAGTAGAGATCAAATGAATCATAACAGAATTCATCATCCACTAAACTCTAGCCACTCTTTGTGTTTGGGGCAGTGATAATGAGTCTGTTGTGGCGGGAAGGGACTGTAAAACCCCAATAGCTCGTATACCTTCAGACCTGGCCATTATCCTTAAAACAACCCCTGACTCCTGCTATGCTCTGCATTTCCTGAGCTTCCCTTCCTGATACTTCAAGAGAAAGAAAAAATGGGAATGGTTTCAGTTGACAGTCTCATAAATTCTACAGATATCTTTTTGGGAGGAAGCAGATTCTTAAGGACAGAAATACCTACATATTCTTAGGAATCATTCCCTCATCCTCTCCCTTAGTATCATTAAACAGCATCATTAACCTTCCCCTTTCAAGATTTTAAGTACATTATTATGACAAATATCCCTTTAAAAACAGAACTCTCTATTTAAGGAAATGTTAATCAGCTGAAAGAAACAAAGCCAATTAGTTACATGCTGTTAGTTTTGCTCCTCATTCATCATATTTCCTTGATGTCTGCAGAAGCGGCTTATTCATTAGAATTAAATTAGACAAATGGCACCCTCATTTCTTCCTTTCACTTTTATAGTGTGCAGTTCTTTTTGTGATTTGGTTTTAAGTGATTCTCTGTTGGCCAATCAAGTTACTGCAAATCTGAGTTGTCTTCTTAACCTTTAAGAATTTCTCATAAATTCTTTTCTTGCATGGATGTTACTAGTAGATTTCAAGGGCTCTCCCCCATTAATGTCTAGCTCTACCTAATATAGTGTACTAAGGGGAGAATTTTGTCCTTGATAGAGCACTTTGTTAAGGATGGCCAAAGGCAGCTTGCTGGTCTTGGTAGGATCTATCACCTTAATTCAAAACAATAACTGTTCATTGGGCTTGTCTCCTTGTCTTCAGAAAGCCTAGCAACTTGAAACCTGATATGGCATCAAAGTATTACGATCATTAGATGCAAAGGTACTGTGCATTTGTTATATTTAAAGAAACATTTCTTTTGATTTATCCTAGCAGTGAGAGCCTCTGTTTTTTATTGCACCTCGTGGATGGAACTAGAGGGTATCATGCCTAGCGAAATAAGTCAATCGGAGAAAGACAACTATCATATGATCTCCCTGATATGAGGAAGTGGAGATGCAACATGGAGGGGTTAAGGGGGTAGGAGAAGAATAAATGAAACAAGATGGGATTGGGAGGGAGACAAACTATAAGTGACTCTTAATCTTGCAAAACAAACTGAGGGTTGCTGGGGGGAGGGGGGTTGAGAGAGGGGGGTGGGATTAGGGACATTGGGGACAGTATGTGCTATGGTGAGTGCTGTGAAGTGTGTAAACCTGGCGATTCACAGACCTGTACCCCTGGGGATAAAAATATATTATATGTTTATAAAAAAATAATTAAAAAAAAAAAAGAAAAAAAGAAACAAACTAAACCCTTAGAGGAAAAATCAATGAGCGGTTGTGACTCCTTGTGCTGTGTAGGGAAGAATAATCCACCAGATTCCCAGAGCTAGCGTCTGTATCCTGAAAATGCAGTCTTTGAAAACAGCAAGTGAGCATGGCAGACATGTTCTAGAATATCAGTCATGCCTCTGTTCTGACTCATATGCATCTTTAGCTTTTCTGTTTCCATTTAGAAAATAGACTTTCTAGGTCTAACAGTAATTTGACCTCTACAGTACCCAGCATTAGTTTAATGAAAGGTTGTACTCCTCACTTGTCAAAAGAAGCTTGAGCAGAAATGCATTTGCAAAGCACAGGGTGGGAAGCTTTAGGTGGATAGTGACGGCAGTCAGCTGTAATAAGGACTCGTGCCTAAGTACTGGGTTTTATGTGTTTCTCTCCATCTTTAAGCTCTTGATATTTTATTTATTTATTTATTTATTTATTTATTTATTTATTTATTTATTTATGCGTTTGTTTGTTTTTGTTAAACCCAGTGCAATATTTGGTGTATCTCATGGGATAAACATGGGGATTTTGATTACTCAGACCTGAGGCAGTCATATTGCGTGGCTTTTTAGTAGAAGTCTTTGTTTTATGCTTTTTTTTTTTAAAGATTTTATTTATTTATTTGACAGAGAGATCACAAGTAGGCAGAGAGGCAGGCAGAGAGAGAGGAAGGGAAGCAGGCTCCCTGCTGTGCAGATAGCCCGATGTGGGGCTCGATCACAGGACCCTGGGATCATGACCTGAGCCGAAGGCAACGGCTTAACCCACTGAGCCACCCAGGCGCCCCATGTTTTATGCTTTTATGTGGATTCTCTTCTCTTCCTATCTTCAAAGCCTCACTTAAATTTGGGTAATATCCATGACAAAAGAAGGCAGAGGATTCATTTCATTCTTTTAGTAAGCTGAGATATTAGAGAGGAGGAAGTGGTGCTATGTATTATTATACCCCTCTGAGAATAAACATTTTTACTTGCCTCAAGCTTTTATTGGAGTTATTAAGTTTGGTCTTCTCTCTTTCTCATTTCTTTTCTTTGACTGGCTGCCTTGCATTGACAGCATCAGTCTTAGAGTTTGACCAGCCAAGATGATTATTTATGCAATAGTCTCCCTCACTGAAGGGATTTTACTAAATTATCTAGAAACTAAACTTTGTATCATAGAGTGATGGCATTTATTCTTTTCTGGTTTAGATTTTGTGAGCACATGTAAAAAATTGACATCAAATCCCATAAAAAATCATGATCCTCTTGTCTGTGAAGGCTAATATCTTTTGTATTAAAAAAAAAGCTGTGTGTACGTGCACTTGATATACCTTTTTTTTTTTTTAAATGTACTACGATCAATTCCATTTCTTGCTTAATAATACATTTAAGGACCCTTTTCAGTACCATTTTTTTTTAGAAGAATACTGAGTCACTAAAATGGTATTTAGTAGGACTTAAGAAAACAGTCCCATAGCTGAAGCAGATTCTAACTGGTTATTTTAGTAAATTTTCCACAATTTAATAGGTTAATTTCATTACTTGACCTCATCTCTAAAAATGAAATCTTTATAATAGCATCCAGTGGTCATAACACTAGCAGATTTGAATATTTGTGAATATTAGCAGAAAGACTTTAGGTAGGATCAGAAAAGCAAGTAAGTCAGAAATACATTTGAACAAGGGAATGGTAGTCACCTCACCTCATATTCACTGAGAATATGGGGAATCTGCCTTCTGTGTTTTATATTTAGAAGTCAGATGTCCTGTTTAATAGTAATTTGACTACTTAGTGTCCCCACTCATCAGGATTTAGGAAGCACTTATTCTAGTAGTCATTGCCTGTTTGTAGATTGTCAGAATCTCCCAAATTCCCTTCATTTTTTTTTTCTTTGTGATGAGAAGATACCATCCCTTAAACAAACAAATAAAGCAAACCTGGTGCAAAAAGAATGATATCCTATATTCTAGATTTATTTAATTTCTGGTTAGTGCAGAGTCATTTTATACCATAGCCCTTTAACCTCATTCACACATTCTTGCAAGAAATTTCCAAACAGAACTTAAAGGAGAAATCAGGTTGTTAAAATTCATTTTAATTCAGAGTTAACAATTTTTAAGCTATGTACTTTGAAGAGGAAGGTTCCAAAAATGACAGTATTGTAACATTTAACAAGCAATGCAATACATTTTACTTTTCCAGGGAAATTCTCTAGGAATTTTAATTGCATGATTTTAATTTCCATATTAGATGTTGACAAGTGTGTGGTTATTATCAATTTGCATTGTTTGCAACAGCAGAATGAAAAGCATAAATACTTCTTATATCATTTTTGTTTGTTTGTTTCCAGAAAAGTGATATCAGTGTACAGTGTTTTTTACTCTTCTCACCGTTAGTCATTTCAAATCATGTTAAGTACTTCCAGCAGTTCTGGTAATCATTTAGTTTGTGCTGCTACCCAGAGATTGTTGCAGGATGTGATATCGAGCAAGGCTGTGGGAGCCTGCTTTCTTTCCTAGTATTCCTGAACAGGCAGGGACCTGTGTTTCCACTAGTTCTACTATCACCAAGTGGAATTTGCTGATGAGATGGGGACTCATTTTCCAGCAATAACATTGCAAAGATGCCTCTCCCCATTCTTGTTTCTCTCATTGTGGAGATAATACACTAAGCTAGAAAAATTTAAACTGGAAGGCATCTCTGAAAATAATTTTACATTTCATATTTTTACAGATAAGAAATAGGAAAGCTAGGGAATACCTGGCTGGCTCAATCGGTTGAGTATCCTACTCTTGGTTTCAGTTCAGGTCATGGTCTCAGAACCATGAGACTGAGCCCAGTGCCAGGCTCTGTGCTCAACATGGAGACTGCTTGAGATTCTCTCTCTCTCCCTCTCCTTCTGCTCCTACCCACCCATGTGCTCTCTCTCCATGTGTGCTTACTCTCTCTCTCAAATAAATTATTTAATTAAATCTTAAAAAAAGAGAAAAACAGAAACAGGAAAGTGAGATATTTTTTTTCCCCGAGATGATATATATACATTATGGTACAGCTGAGATGTGAGTCTGGCCTCCTGACTCTAGCAAAACCAAGATGAGAGTTGGAATAAACCTTTAGGTCAGCAGAAGCATCACGTGGGAAACATGAAAACAAGGCAGAGAAAATGTGATGAGCAAAGAGTGATGAACTTCTTTCTTAAAATCTAAGGATTATTTTCAAAATAAATTATAGCTACTGTTGTTTAAAACCATTTTTCAATAGCATTTAACTGAAAAACAGTAGGGGTGGAAATTTGTAATAGGGATAAGAAAATGGAATGGAAAAGTAAGATGCTTTTGAATTAAAAAAAATTAATTGCAACATAACTGCAAAAACTCAAGGGTGTGAGAAAAATATAAAGAAGTAGGAAAAGTTATGAATATACCTGTCTGCCAAACCACCATTGGTGTTTTTGCACATTTTGTCCCATCCTTTTAGGGGCTGCATTTTTCTTTATTATCTGATACCCCTCATTTAAATGTGTGTATGATAATTTTGTGGCTTATTATTGAATTGCAAGTATTTCTCATGTCATATTATAAAACATTTATCCATGTAACATTGGCTATATTTGTATGATGCTCTATCATCATGTCATAGTTCATTTTACTGTCAATTCCAGTTTTATTTCATATTTAGGGTACATATAGTCTTTGCTAAATAAATGGCATAATAGATATCTTTTTGCATAAGTACCTATCTTCATTTTATTTAATTCTCATATAATAGATTTCTAGATCTGGAAATGCAAGTTGGATGATAAGTAGGTTTTGAAGAGAAAGGGTGAATGTTAAGAATATTTTAAGGAAGTAGAGAACATTTAAAAACCCTTTAACTTCTAGCCTTTCATCTTTAGGAATCCTAAAGTCTACGTATTTTTTTACAGGAATTCCTTTTCTTCTTCCGCCCTCCCTAACCCCTCCCCAGCCCCCTCCATGACTTTGGAGGCTTCTTGACTCATCTTCTATGCAAATTAGGAACTTAAGTTTCAAATAAGGCAGAACACAATATTTAGGTTAAGGAGTCACTTTGCCAGTTTCCCCTATTTCTGTTTCTTGCCAAACCTTATAATTCAGGGCTGTATTTCTTGTCTCTTTTAAAATTTCCTAGAATTTCTCTTAAATGTCACTAACTTTAATGGCTGAGCAGTGGCAGTGCTGCTTTCTGGCAGTGCCCTGATAATGGCATCAAAGCAAAGAGCTAAAATTTTACTCACTTTGATTGATGAGCTCATTTTGTTACAGAGGACAAATTGGATTTTTTTTATATTGGTAATAAAAATTAATGTGTGCTGTTGCTTTTCGGATGTTATTGGATCTCTGCCTTAATACAGATTTCAGCAATAAAAGCACGAGCAGATATCTTGACCAGAAAGTTACCTCCCTCCCCTTTAAACGACCCTTAAAAGTAGAAGATGCTTTTCTAATTTTGTGATCTTGGTGTGTGCATATATATATATGTATGTATTGGTCTCAGTGGGGTTGAGGGCTACGGGGAAAGTGATGGCAGTGGGGTAATACTCTGTGTTTTAATTTTCCATCTAATTGTGATGTTTATTTCTTTTTATTTCAGCACCTCCAAGGTTTACAAGAACTCCCGTTGACCAGACAGGGGTCTCTGGTGGAGTTGCCTCTTTCATTTGCCAAGCTACAGGAGACCCAAGACCTAAAATTGTCTGGAATAAAAAAGGAAAGAAAGTCAGCAATCAGAGATTTGAGGTATTAGGTCCATTGTTCTGTTTCTCTGGGGGAGAAATGTATCTGCTGTATCTTTGGTTTGTATATTACTTGCCTATTTTACTGTGATATGAAGTGTGATAATCACTGAGACATGGCCTTCTTTTTGTTGCTCGTGTTGGGAAACTTAGAGTGAAAGCTCCCTATGCTCCCAGGTCTCACTGAGTTACTTACTTGTCCCTGGACTAGTGTATATAGACAACAGGATGGTACAGACCAACTACTTTAGGTTAATCAGACTCTACCTCGGTTCTGGGAAGGAAATTAGTTCCATCCAACCTTATGGCCTGGAGTGGGGAGGCAGTGTTTTCCCATAGCGGATTCAGGTGCCTGTGACAAGGAAGAAGGGGAATGGGTACTGGGCAGCAAATGAAGTTGTCCACTGAATCTCACAGCTGTGTTTTACAAGTACCATGAACTAAAATGGGACATTAACTCCAGTTGTTGGCCTAAGCATGACTCTGAAAGAACATACCCAACCAGGATGAAATGGCATTTAAACCTTTGAACAAATTACTCAAGAAAGCTCAGTGACTTGAAGATGATGAAGCATAATTCAGATATTATTTTGAATGTTTTTAAGGAGACTAATGGTTCAGAAATTTGCTCGTTTTGGAGGAGAAAAATAGATAATGATATGCAGAGAAAAATTGGAAGCAGCACACAATAACATGCCTGAATTTAAGACCTGATGAAAATAGCTTATTCTTAAAGGATAGAAAGACCTCTAAACTGCCCCAAAGTGTAAAACTCACTTTCTCTTGCCTGAGTTTCTGACATACTTCATAGCCTAATTTATAGTTTGGCAAAATAAAGGCAATTTCTGGTTAAAAGAAATACAGCAAGTACAAAATTCAGAACATTTTTGATTTTACCCATTTTTACCAGTTTTCACAGAGCAATATATAGTCCAAATCCCTTTTTAAAGGATATAATTAATTACACTGGTAGAAATTTAAATGTAGAGTTCAGTTTACAAATGATAAATTTTTTTTTTTTTTAAGATTTTATTTATTTATTTGACAGAGAGATCACAAGCAGGCAGAGAGGCAGGCAGAGAGAGAGGAGGAAGCAGGCTCCCTGCTGAGCAGAGAGCCCGATGCGGGGCTCGATCCTAGGACCCTGAGATCATGACCCGAGCCGAAGGCAGCGGCTTAACCCACTGAGCCACCCAGGCGCCCCCAAATGATAAATTTTTAAAATTATGTTTGTTTGACATCAAATACTTACAGTGATTAAACATTAAAAAAACTTAATCACTGAGAAATATTTCCTCTATCATGCAGAAAATGATGTGTGTGTGTGATCTGTAATATACACCTCTTTTAGTTTAAATGAATTTGAATTTTTTTTTTAATCAAAGAGGATTTTGACATCATACTTGCTGGTGACAGTATAACAAAGATTAAATTATAATAGGAAATGTTTCAAAGCATGAGCTCTACTCATTGCATAATTCTGAATGAGAATCATACAGACACAGCCAAGGAAAATTAGTTATTTTTACATGAAGCATGTATATCAAATAGTGTTGGGTCTTGGGTTGATAATCTTTAAAATCTGTAATAGTATATATGTATTTTTGTTTTGCTAGTTTATAAAGCCTATAAGAGCCCTAAGTGAGAATGATTTTGTTTGTTCTATCTCCAGTGGCAATTATAATGTCTGGCTTAGAGTAAGTAGGGCACAATCAATAACCGGCTATTAAATAAGATTTTCAAATTGGAAATCGCAACATTGGCATATAATGTGTAGTGTAGTGTTTGTTGAAAGAGGATAGGTCTACGCTAGGAAATAGTTCAGAAATGTAAACCTATAGTGACACATAATAGTTAGTTGTTAAGGGAGTAGGTTCTAAGCCTTCACATCACAGGAAGAACTTTTTTTTCCTTTTCTTTTTTTTATATCTATCTGAGATGATGGATGTTAATTAAACCTACTGTAATAGTCATTTCACAATACATGTAAATCAGACTATCACATTATATGCCTTAAACTTTATACAATGGATGTTTGCCAATTATTTCTTAATAAAACTGGAAAAAATCAAAATTTAAGATGGCATTAAGGATATTTAAGCCTTTCTCTACATTAAGCCATGAGATGTATTATATGTAATATATGTAATATATTTTAAATATATATTTATATTTAGAAATATATGTTTATTTATATGTGTTTACAAATATATATAAATGTTGTCAGCTAATTCAAGTACTACTTCAAAAACTGATCATGGTGATGATGATGAGATTAATAAATATGGGTATGAAACTGTGGAGTCCTCTCCCAGTCTTTTCTAAAACTATGCTGTGTTCTTACAGCTGGTCACTGGGGTGCTGTGCTTTCTGGTTTATAAACATAAAAATGTTTAATGTTTATAAATTAAATGTTTATAAAAATATAGAAATGTGTGTGTATATATATATTCAATTATGACATACTTGTCAAAGATTCTAGTTAACTATGAAAGTTATTTCTCCCATCACGCATGGTGGATTCGTTCTAAAATATGTGCTTCATAGAACTGAAAATAAATTGTGGTGCATTGGGAAGTGGGACATTTTGGGTATCTCTGAATTTAAAACATAATAGAACACAGAAAGGACATGAAGTAGGTATATTTTAAAAACATTTGATCTTTCTTCTGTATGTTGACATAAGCACATTTACACACAAAATCGGGGATTAAACATCTCAATAAATGTATTTACAAAGCATTCTCAATTCATAATTTAGGCACATGGAGCTATTAGTCACAGGGAAATGGAAAAAAAAAAAAAAATCCCTCACCAAAACCGGAAAGCACAGCTCCTCAGTGAGCAGCTGAAAGGACACAGCATAGTTACAGAAAAGACAACCAGAAGATTCCACAGTTTTGTACCCATATTTATCAATCTCCTCCTCATCATCATTATCATTTTTTTGAAGTAGTACTTGAATTAGCTGACAAATATCTGGGATTGCAAAACTGCTTCAGAGTGTAGTCCATAAAGATAGTGAATTCAGTCTTACTCTTTAGAACATTAATTTTCTGCCCAGTGAAGCAAGCCTCCATTTTACAGCAAAAATGCCCTAAAAATGCAGAAAACGCTAAGCTAGAACAAATACTGGAATGATTTATAGCAAAATTAATGCATGCCATCAGTCTCTTGGGTTGTGAAAGCCATCTCATTGGCTGCCTAAATATTAGATTTATGCAGTTTCTCTTCATGGTTTGCTCCTCCGTACTGTTCAGGATGAAATACTTCAAGCCAGAAGAGCTGTCTGTGGTAGTATACATTATATCTCCACCTTACAGTCCAATTATTGAGTAGGTCCACATATGCATACATGCTGTGAGAGACAGAAGATAACCTTTGAGAAGGTTACCCCTCATAGCAACAAGTCTCTTGCAAAATTAACAGGAACAAATTGTCCTACATACACATACTAGAATATTTTCATGAGTAGACCATGGATGGTTTTCAGTAGACTTTACATCTGTAGCTACATGCCTTTCCCTTTGTTCGGGAGAAGATTCGTTAAATTAAACCAGTTTTTCCGTTTTACTACTATGTATCAAAATTCAGTCTGAAAATGCTGCTGTATTAGTCTGAGCCAAAAGACTGGTTCACCACTATATTAAGGTTTAGCTGAGAGGTAGACAATTGTAACAACACCTGTGACAGCTATTGTTTCCTCTAATAGGTAATAGAGTTTGATGATGGATCTGGATCAGTTCTCAGAATACAACCCTTACGGACTCCACGGGATGAGGCCATTTATGAATGTGTGGCCTCAAATAACGTGGGAGAAATAAGTGTATCCACCAGACTCACAGTTTTGCGTGGTAAGTACTCAAGTACAAGGTTGTTCCTTGTGTTATTGTTGAAATTCTGTATCCCTGGTGTTCTTTTGCGGGACCACTAAAGTGCTTAGAGTTTTTATGACATTTAAATGGGAAATGAATTTAAATGCAATGTTTATAAGGGTGAAACATTTAGACAGAGAGTGCATACCTCTTCTCATGATTCTTGAAGAATGTTATCCAGGAAAAAAAAAAGTCAGAGAAGTATTGATTTCCAATGCAAAATACCATTATGATTTTTGGTAGAGTACCTAGAAAGGAAATAGGACATGCTCATCTTTTCAGGTTAGCATTGCTTCTGTATGGATTCTTTGTACCAAGGTTGACCAGTACTTTTTACAGATTACCACAACTGACACTGATGTTTGCAAAATTAAAGGAACATCTTCTGCCTAAAGATTAGTTCCTCATAAATGGAGGTATTGAGAAAAACAAGGGCACCTTATGTCTTTATGTCAAAAAATATATTTTTATTTCTGTCTTTTATATTTCTTGAACATCTGTTAATGCTAAGTGAGTGGAAACAGTGTGCCCCCTGCTGTGTTTCCTGCTATGTGGCTTATGCAGTTTGACCAAAGTATGAGATGACTTGCCAAATCTCTAGTACAGTGGGTCTGCTTTCTAGACTTTCTTTAGAACATCAGTACTAGAGAATGAAGGCTAGTGATTAATAATACTCTGTTGTGCATCTCTGCATCAACGTTTTGTGAAGAGATAAGAATATTGCCTGAATTGACTTCCCTAGTAGTTGACATCTCCTAATACTCTTGTGCCTTTATGTCTTTCTCTCTCACACACACTTTCATTTGTTTGTTCATTGCATTTTGCTTTGAACTTCATTTTGCTGGATTCCACCACTTACGAGAATGAAGGGAAGTGGAAGGAAAAAAGGGATCAAAATTGCATTACTGGGTACCTGGGTGGCTCAGTGGTTTAAGCCTCTGCCTTCTGCTCAGGTCATGATCTCAGGGTCCTGGGATCAAGTCCTGCATTGGGCTCTCTGCTCGGCAGGGAGCCTGGTTCCCCCTTTCTCTCTCTGCCTGCTTTTCTGCCTACTTGTCATCTCTGTCTGTCGAATAAATAAATAAATTCTTTAAAACAAAATAAAACAAAGCAAAATCGCATTACCATAGAGGAATATAACATAGATTAAGAACATTTGTTCTCCACTCCATTTTTTCCCATTGTGGTATGTATTTACTCTGTATGTTTTATAAAATCAAAACATTTCCTTCTGGATCTTTGATTACCAAATCAATTCGTTAATCCAAGAAACCTAGGAAGTAGGATTATTTACTTACACATCTTAAAATATGTTTCAAATGTTATAAATATCTTACTAAGTCTCAGGAGAAATACTGACCAACTAGATATAGATCTTTTAAATGCATGTAACAGAATGATGCTTAAAAACAAGTAAGTCAGCTTTGAGCTACAATTCCGTCCATTCTGAGAAGTTATTTACACACAAAGTTCTCATCCTCCTATAAACTCATGAAGATGTTGATAAAATATCTGAAAATAAGCTAAATGCTTGATTAGGCTTGCAAACAAGAAAGAGGTTTCCTGGTGCTAAAAACAAAGAAAGAATCTCCAGAGAACAGATAATTTATAATCTCATAACCCAAGATAATAACCAAAAGGACTATATGTTTTAACTGCTGGAGTTTTAGCTCTGCAGTAGCATATAGGCCTATATAAAACAAAATGAAGGTAAGAAGAGCTAGATCAGCTTTCTGCAGAAAGGTGAGGATTCTAGCTCCACTTTTATAGTGTAATACTCAGGACTAGAAGCAGGCATAAAAAACAGCCAGATACAGTGATTCTCAGAGTGTGGAAGAGGCATCCATGTAAGCACTCACCCCACAGAGATGCCCCCACAATTCAGCATATACAACCCCAGATAAGGTCATTCATACCCAGATGGGCTCATAACTACTAATTCTAAAGCATGAAAGCTAGCTCTCACTCATGAAGAACAGTAAGCCCAATCAAGGAGAGTAGAGATCATAGTTTGTGAACGACAAATAATTGGACTGTATGAATGGGTTTGGGAAAAAAATGTATTTTAAAGATTTGAGAGGCACCTGAGTGACTCAGTGGGTTAAGTGTCATGCTCCCAGGGTCCTTGGATAGATAGCCCTGAGCTGGGCTCGCTGCTCCGAGGGGAGCCTGCTTCTCCTTCTTCCTCTGCTGCTCTCCTGCTTGTGCTCGTGCGCGCATATTTCTCTTTTAAATAAATGAATAAATGAATAAATAAATGCCAAATAAATGAATAAAATCTTCAAAAAAATATACAGGTTTGAAAAGATAACAAAGAGTAAAATCTCTCAGGCAAGAATAAGATATTGGGGGGGAAAGAGCAGATGGGAGTTAGAAGTCAGAAATTAGAACTGGAAGGATTCTTAGTGACTATGTTTATTAAGACTCTAACATGTACTTCAAGATATATGTACGTATATGAATATACGCATATGTGTTCACATAAACTTAACAGGTCTGAAAAATTTTTTCAGGTGTTCACACCTGAGACAAACTCAGACTCATTTGTTGATTTTCTTTTAAAATTTTAATCTTCATTTCTTTACCTAGTTTAGAACTAATGCTGTGATGTAGAAAGTGTAATACAAAGGTACAATAAAGTAAAATCTGCCAAAACCCTTTTTTTTTTTCTTTACCTTCTGATTTCCTTGAATTCACCCCTTGAAAGGAAACAGTAACAGTCATTTGGCTTGATTTAATCTTTATGCATTGATGAAGAGATTAGCAAAAACTTGGGAGGAAAGTATCATTTTACTTAGGCTTTCACATAGATTTATGTTTTCCTGCCTCCCAGCTGATTAGGGAGCCCCATCTCATCTACTTTTATTCACCAAGCTCCCCGATAAAACAAATACACGTGAGAATTTTAACATGATCTTGGCTTTCTGTGTGAATAGCTGTCATGTATAAGTACCTTGTATGAAAATTTATGATTCTAGTAAAGATAATTAAACCTTTTGTTTTAAAGATTATGTTTAGCAATTTTGGAAATGTTTCATGAGAAAAACCCAAAGGTATTTTGGATAATGGAAAAGTAGTCTAAATATAACTTAGAATACTTTTCATATATCCCTGTGGGATGAAGTAAATGGGCTGGGAATTATCTTTTTTTTTCCCTAGGGTTACCTCGTAGTCTTAAATTTCTAAATAACTAAGTATAATTCTATTAATAATAGACCGGCAAAATATTCCAATAGTAAAATCACATTCATAGAATATGAACATGGTGCACAGTTAATTAAAATGAATGTGAAGAGTTTCATACTATACTTGTTGAGCTTTGTGCCTGTTCTTGAGTTCACTTGCACTTGCAGATCCCCTTGGCAGATACTCAAGCTCTGTGCTCTGCCGTTGGCTGATAGTGATGTACACTTTGAGTCAGTGGCCTTCATCAGATGCCCATTTCGTCCACATGGGTCATTTATTTTTTTTTCCTACTTTGCTGACAATGCCAAAAATGTGCCAACTGTCATGACGGGTTTTGTCTAAGTGGACTGGATGGAGATCACTAATTTATTTCACACAGGCTACTAGAGAACCTAATTAATTGGAGATTTAAACATCTGAACTGTGTGGCTAATGCTGAAGACAGTGAAATAACACTCTGACCACCCATGTACATTAAAGGGAGTATTTCAGGGGAAACTTTCCCTCTGTAGCTCGCTTCAAATTACCCTCACTCTGAAAAACTGTTTTCATAAGGAAGGATAACTACAAACTCAGGCTGAACATGCCCTGGAATGAGATATTTAGGCAATTACCACTCATACACTGTGCACCGTAGTTCACAGAAGAAGCAGTATGAGAATGGGGAGTTGAATGCTGTATGTATGGCCCCTAGGTCATATTTTAATTTTTTAGGCTGCCCTGCCTTTGGGAAACACAAGCAAAAACAGCTCCCCTATTCTGCAGTACTTGAGGATGCTGATGTGTGTGTCTGTCATGCACATGTTTTTCCCTCTTGGGCAGAACTTTTAAGTGAAGGCTTCGGATGTCATTGAGAGGTTATTAAGGGCTGAGACTTGCCTAATTGTAGAATTGGAAGGTTTTTAGATTAAAAATGAGGCTTTCAAGGGCACAAGTAGGACCGGATAGGGTGTTCCAAGAAGAGGCTCATTATCCAGATGGATTTAGTTCTTTCTGAATCTTTGCTTCACCAGTCATAATTTCTTACCAATGTTTGTCAGGGGAAGTCTTGTAGTATAAATGTATATAATGATAACCGGGGCTGAAAAGGTTTTCTCAGTTACATGTACCAGCCACTGGGCAGGGAAAACTGAGATGTTACCCATTTTGCCTCTAATTGTCTGACTATATGTCATGTTTCTTGAATTTAGATCCTTTTCAGAGAGTATCCAGAAAATGCACATATTATTGTCATCTAAAACAGCATGTAACACATTATTTTTTAAAGCTTAGTGGACTATTTTTGGAGACCTTCCCATTCCCAAATAGCACTGCCCTCAAAACTACTACCAGCACCAGCACGACAAAACAGGGTGTAATACATAACACTATTGCTCTCACCTACTGACAGAAAACTAGCTTTTTCATAGAACACATATAAAGTAAAATTATTGCCTAAAAAGATAACCCAATATGAGACAATTTAATTACCTAGTTTTGCAGATGTATCTTATGAAATGGTACTTATGTTTACTTCACACACACAAATGCATCCTATTTTATGAATGATCGCCATCAAGACATAAGACAATATACAAAGTTTCTAAGTCTCAGTCACAGGTAATTTGAGTTCCAACTCTGTCTCTGTCCCAAAATAGCTATGGCATCTTGAGCAAATGTGTTAACTTCCATATTTCCTCCTCTTCTTCCTTCATCATCTTTTTCTTTCTCTTGTCCTTCTCCTCTTTCTTCTTCATCTATTATTATTTTTATTTTTTTATCTTCACATGGTCAGAGAAGGCAAAGGCACTGGACTGGGTTCACTGAGACCTCTTCTCTCTAGCTTCCTTTGATTCAGTGACATGCCTGTTTCAGAAGCCAGTTCTCGAAAGATGGAAAAAATATTCTCCCTGAAGGTGACTGTAACTGAGGTAGTAAAACACACAGTGAGCAGTTGGATGAAACAGAGAAAGCATTTCATTGGGAAATGGAGAGAAATGTTTGCATAATATGTCAGTTTCAAAAAAAAATGTAAGCCATTATAGCAGTTGTTAAAAAAAAATAAAAAAACTTTTACAATCTTTCAGGGAGAAGGCAGTCGACTCTCTCCACCATTGTGCAGTACCCTGTGATCAGAATTAGCATGTTCATTACAGTCTCATTTTATTAATGCCTCTTTTTGAAGATGAACACAGTTGTCCCCGCTGTGAAAATGGTACTTTGCTGTTTATGTTATAAAGTGGTCGCGGCTGGGGATCCAGGCTAGGAACATTAAAGAACAAAGCACAGCTGCTTGACTGTCACACAAAAGGATTTTTATGAAAGACTGAATCAAAAGGAAGGGTGGCCAACACAGAACAAACTTGCTGACAATTATGGTACTGAGTGAAGATTACTTGAAAAGGCTTATAAAATAGTTGAGTAGCTGGAATAAATTGATAACAACATGATATAGCCTTCCTGTGTACTCCATTTGCTTGCTGAAATGTGGTGGTAGTGGGCAAAGCCACCTAAGTCCACAGAAACTTCGGACTTCTGGTAGTATGATCTTGAGTACTTAAAAATAAATGTTCTTCACATATTAGTGTTCATCAAGGCAGGAGCCCATGTGCACAGGTCCATGGAAGACTGTTTTAAGGAGAGACATGAAAACTGATAACATTTGGGGAAAAGTGCACTTGTGAGCTGAGGCTTTTTCATGTTTCGTTGTGCTCAGTCTTTTAAGGACCATTCTGTCGGTGATGCATGCTACTTTCTTTGAATTGTTATCACTAGTTTTTCCACATTGAGATATCTTAAAGGGCTCAGAGAGAACGAGTGCATTTGTAAATCATTGCATTTAAGTGAGAACAGTTTTTTCTTTTGACTTCATATCATTTTTAACCATTTTAAAATGAATATTAAGTCATGTGAGTATTTACTATCGATTGGCTATTAATGGAACTGTGGAAATGTTGATCTGGAATGGAATTTAGTGTTTACCTAGCCAAGTCTTTTATTTTTGATGTAAGAAACCAAGGTCTAGAGGGTTTGAAATGATTTTTTTCCTTGGTCATACAGCTAAGATTTTCTTTGGGTTTCACCCAGTTAGAAATAATCACTGCTGTATTATGCTGTGACAATGTATTCTCACCCTTAGGTTATTTACTTTTGATGTACTTATAAAGGATATTTTCCTGGAAGAACAATGTTCTTTTAGCTGATCAGCCACAGACAAGTATGACATGAAAGAAAACAGTGCTAACGTGCCATGGGTTTGCAAAGTATGGAAAAGTTCTACCTTGACGGAAGAGAAGAGACCTCTGAACTGAGGCTAAAAGAATGTAGGATTTTATCAGGCAGAATGAGTGTGAAAAGATATGAGGGATAGAGAAAAGCTTCCTGAACATAGTGGCATTGATAAGAAATTGCTAAATATTTGGTGGTAGATACAAGTGGGTTCTACCACAGAAATGGGATGAATATGTATATATATGATTTATTATATTATAATATACATATGATTTATTATGAGGAGATGGCTTATGCAGGTAAAAAGGGTTACCACTCACAAGATCTGCAGGATGAGTTGGTAAGCTGGAGACCCAGGGCAGCTGATGATATAGTCTGAAAGTTGGCAAGCCCGAGATGCAGGAAGAGCCAAGGTTTCAGGATGAATCTGAAGGCAGAAATAAGCTAATGTCCCATTTGAAAGGCAATTAAGCAGGAGGAATTCTCTTACTGGGAGGAGAGTCATCCTTTTTATTCTATTCAGACCTTCAACTGACTGCATGAGATGCACTACCATTAGGAGAGGCAATCTGCTTTACTGGCTCTATTGATTTAAATGTTAACCTCATCCAAACCTTTTACAGTAACACTCAGAATAAGCTTTGGCCAACCATCTGACCATCTTATGGCCCATTCAAGTTGACACATGAAATTAACCATCACAGGTGGGTATAAACAGTAGTACCTCAGAATAGAGTAGAAGTAAAAAGGAGTAATGCAAGAAAATGAGGTTGAGACATACTTCATTGGCTAAAGAGAGCAAACTACAGAAGCAAAAAATCATGTGACTACGTTAACATAAACTGTCTCTATATGAGTTGAAATTTGCAAAGGGGTTTGCTAAAATACTTAAAAGTAATACGGTATGCAATTCACAATCCTTTCTGTATAATTGGTGTTTATAATTTAAAATTGAATATTTGGTTGACTTTCATTGATAAAATTTGAACAATTAAAAAAATAATTTCCTGGTTTTCAAAATTAGCTCTATTTTAAGCTACTAATTAAGATGTAGTTTTAAAAGTTGGACATGCATAATTTATTGGGATTTAGGGCATATATATACTGAATGCCCCATCTAGGGTTTAATTATCAAAATCCTAATTACATATCTCCTTAAAAGATCATGTAACTTATTTTATCTTATTAAAAACAAACAAACAATGACTTGTGAATTAATGCCACATTAAACACAAGTAGGATGACACGCATCTTAATTTCCTTAATATATTTTATTAAATAACAGGAAGATTTAAAGACTATCTGATCTGTGGTCTTTCTAAATGAAATTGTGTTTTAATTTATATGTTAAAACTGTCCACGCTTTTTTTTTTTTTTTTTTGGTATCTTTAAGCTTTATTCTTGGTTTTTATACTTCACCCTTGCATTAACTACATATTTTCACACAATGGGTTTTAGTCTAACTAATAGATGTGGATCACAAGTATAGCACTGTTAAATTTTTCCTCATGCTTTATGATAAGTGTGTTCAGATGACAAATCTGATACTTGCTTGGGTTTTCCCAGAAGAGATCCTACATATTTCAAAGTATAACACCAAAAGAGCTATTTAAAGAAAGAAACTGTGAATCATGAGTAAGACTGGCAAATCGATATTAACACTTTTCAATGGACATGTGCACTTTTTGTGTGTGTGCATATTTATTTAATTCCTTAGGTAGCCACAGATCTACCATTTATCAGATAACTAGATAATCAATTATAGTAGAAAAATAATGCATAATAAACAATTTTAAGGACCTTAATAAAGTTAGTTATTAATTATCAGTACTTATACATTGTATAGTTAAACCAAAAGTTTTATTGGGGACGTATATTTATGTACATAAATATGTGCATGTGTGTTTTATACATACAATGTCTACAAATAGTATATATATACCCTGTTTAATTTGCTTCATAGCACTTTACATTATGTGAAATTATACTCCACTTCTTGAAACTTTTATTTTATGTGCCCCTCCCCCCTTCTCCTTCGTGTATAAGCTCCATTGCATTTTTCTCTGGCCTAGAAATATTCATAACACTTACTGGTCACCCAACAAATATTTGTGGAATGAGTGTATACATATAAAGAAGGATATATCGATATGGTTGAATAAACACATATGATGTAGTAAGAGATCATTTGGGTGGTAATTAATCTCACTTTACATACATGGGAAGAAATTGATCATTTTTCTAATGGCAATTGTAGGATGGAAGGTGAGTTTGAGAACCAGAAATCCAGACAGACAGAATGGAAACTAGAAAGGGCATAGTTGAAGGAGTGGGAACTACCATGGAAAGGGAATATTCTTTGTAGCTAGATAGGCAAGGGTTCATATCAAGAGGTTATTTTTTCTGATTCTGTGGGGTTAGACACATTATGTGAGTCTAAACTTGAAGCTCCTCATCTTTAGAGTGGAAGATAATCCTAGCTAACTTTTAGGGTTGTTTTTAGAATTTTTTAAAAAAGATTTTATTTATTTATTTGACAGAGAGACACAGCAAGAGAAGGAACACAAGCAGGGGGAGTAGGAGAGGGAGAAGTAGGCTTCCCACTGAGCAGGGAGCCCAATGTGGGGCTTGATCCCAGGACCCTGGGATCATGACCTGAGCCGAAGGCAGCCACCCAACTGACTGAACCACCCAGGCGCCCCTGTTTTTAGAAATTAATGATATATATGTATAAAGCATGTGGCACAGTGATTTAAATACAAAAGTTGCTGAAATGTGCTTATTTCTTTCCTTCTCTCTTCATTGTCCATTTGAAGCTGAGCTGTTTGGTTTACCCTCTTGCATGCTGTTCAATCTCCAGCATCTAGGACAGTGGCTGGCACATAGTAATTCAATAAATGTTCATGAAGTGAATCCATGGCTTTGATGATGGAAGGGGAAGATCAACAATCCTGGAAAAGAAGTTTCCTATGACTTACAAAACATTGCTTAGCATAAATGTCTGAAAATTGGCTTTGCATATGGAAATAAGGTGATGTGAGAGTCTGAAACCATGCATGTGTTGCCAAGTTATTTGGAATGACTGAAGTTCAAGTATTGGTGCAATGATCTCTAATATACAATATCAAGAATTTTAGCTTCATTTTTTCCCTCTTACATTTGTGCTTAATGTTGTATTAACACATATTTCCATAGTCTTCAGAATGCTTGTACATCGGTACCCAGTAGGCAATTGGTTGGACTGCTTCTGTCAGACTGGAGTCATACATAAAATATGACCTCAGTTCTATTACACTTGGACTGTTCTAGGTTGCAGAATAGATAAAAACCTATAATTGTTTTAATTGTCTGTGAAAATGCAGCACCACTAGTTATGCATTTTAGAAGTAAGAAAATTTCATATATCATGGGGCTTGGGTGGCGCAGTTGGTTAAGTATCTGACTCTTGGTTTCAGCTCAGAGATGTGAGATTAAGCCTTGTGTTGGGCTCTGCATTCAGTTCAGTTTGCTTGAGATTATTTCCCTCTCTCTCCCCTGCCCATCGGCTCATGCACGCTCTCTCTCCCTCTCCCTCAATCAAAATAAATAAATAAATAAATAAATAAATAAAGGGATGCGTGGTGGCTCAGTTGGTTAAGCATCTGCCTTTGGCTCAGGTCATGATCCTGGCATCCTCGTCTTGAATCCCACATCAAGCTCTTTGCTGGGCGGGGAGTTTGCTACTCTCTCTGCCTGCTGTTCGCCCTACTTGTGCTCTTTCTCTGACAAAAAAATAAATAAAATCTTAAAAAAATAAATTAATAAAAATTTTTAAAAAGCCCTCATACATTATATTAATATTTAAAGAGGTAATAGAAAAAAAAAAAGTTTTGTTTTGTTGGTGTTTGTTTTTGTCTTTTCAGTTATCTATGCTACCACCTTTGGTGTAGCAGGTGATGGAAGGTGTGAGTATGAGTTCAGGTTCTGCCAGCAGACAGACCTGAGTTCAAATCCTGGCTCCACTGTTTGCTCTGTTGCTCTGTACAGATTTTTCTACCTCTCTCGGCTTCAGCTTCTTTATTTCTCAAGCAGAGATAGTGAGAAAAATAACTCCCTGAAATTGAGAGAATAATCACAGGAGATGATGCTCATAAAGCTTTTTAGCAAAGTGCTAGGCCCTCAGAAATGTGAGTCATTGTGGTGAATATTGGTATCCTCACCAATATCACTACCACCAGTACTATTATTAAAATTATCAGTAAAGGGCGCCTGGGTGGCTCAGTGGTTTAGGCTGCTGCCTTCGGCTCAGGTCATGATCTCAGGGTCCTGGGATCGAGTCCCGCATCGGGCTCTCTGCTCAGCGGGGAGCCTGCTTCCCTCCCTCTCTCTGCCTGCCTCTCTGTCTACTTGTGATTTCTGTCAAATAAATATATAAAATCTTTAAAAAAAAAAAAAAAAAAAAATTATCAGTAAAGAATTTTAACTTATTTGGATTAAAAATCATTGCCATATGTGTGAAGAATTTTCTGGTACAAGCAGACCATCTTTCTAAGTCTAGAAAGACACATAATTTTATAGTTGTTAAGTCAGGCTGTCTTGTCCACTGAATAATTCTGTGCTCCAGATGGGTGAGCCACCAACTGACTAGTTGGGCTCCACAGAGCCGATGAAATTGGAGTGTCATCTTCTTGTAAGTGATTGAGGAGTGTATTTTAGAGAAAATGAGATGAAGCTTTTCTTTTTATCCTAAACAGAGTTATCTTCATGCTTTGACTAGAGGTTTCAAGAGAGTAGGGCTTTGTTTTGTTCAAGATTTAGCATGCAGTGCCAAGCTTGACACGTTATAAATTTTCAGTAAATATTTGTTGATCAAGTGAACAAATGACAAGTTTAACAAAGAAGTTTCTAAATATTTTGTTCCAGAACTACGTCATTTCAGGTTTTATTAAAAAAAAAAACTCAGAAATAACTGAATATGTTGTGTTGCTTCCACATTTAGAAAAGGTACAGAGTGCATGAGAAGGAATTTGTATTATTCATTTATTCATGAATTTATTCGTTTGATGATATGGTTCTCCCTTATCCCAGGGATTGTGTTAAGGGCTGGGAATAAAAAGATGGAAAAAACTTTATTACCACCTGCCTTCAAGGAAGCTACAGTTGCTTGACAAGAAACAATAATTTTGGTTAAAATGACAAGGCAGTTATACATATAATACTGTGGTTGGGGATAATGAAGTCTATTTTTAGAAGTGTGTTCACAGGAGTTCAGCTTACACCATTCTAAGCTAGTGCCTGCATAAAAACTAATGTCTCCTTGAGTATTCCATCAGTATGACAGTAAGGTTTGTTGAAATGTAAGATGTGTTTGACATATGAAGCCTCAACTGACAGAAAAATTAAACTCACCTTTTTTTCTGATGAGTAGAAATGTTCTGAGAGAGAATTATATTTTATTCGTAGGATGATTTGGGATATACATTGCTTAGGTTTTGAGAAAATATGATGTAATAAAAAAAACTTAAGTCATTACCTTCAAAGTAATATACCCATTTGCTTCTCTCCTAACTAATAGTAAAAGGGATTTTTATATCTGTACTTACCATTTTTTATGACTCCTTTTTGCTCTAGATGGAGATGACAACGCATACCTAAATATGAAATGATTTTAATAAAATATCTTAAAACATTTTCTCCTTCAGAAGCCTTCATTAAAAAAATTGATTTTCATAGTAAAATATTTACTTATTAAAAAAATGGGAGGTTAGGTGTTTTTACCCTTAAGGAAAAGTCATTAGCATAAACTCCAAAACAGGACTATTCTAGGTACTTGGTTTCCTAAGGCCTAACAACTTGGGTTAGAGCCCTGTACCCTAAAGGATCTTCTGTTTACACTCTGGTTTTATGAATGTCATTATATCTTATGATGACAGATCTGAATTTCCAGGTATTGCCAAGCCTGTTGTAAACTGACATCAAGTGCTACAGCCGACTTACTGGGGGGTCCCATTAATCTTTGTGGCAAAGATGCATTAATAAAGTTAGCACTCACTGGCTAAACAGCTACTGAAATTCCCTCATCTCCGCTTACAAACAGATAAATCATCGCCTAGGAGAAAGAGTCCACTCTGACTTAAATTATTTTTCACAATAATTTACCATAAACCCACAACAAAGAGCCAAAGATGATGTTTAATGCTAGCCTGAAGGACTGGGATTTTGGCCCAGAAGGACTGGAGTTTGGGGCTAGTCTTGTCCTACTTCCCTATCAACATGTTTAAAATATGGCTCTGATAATTTGAAAAGAAACAAAAATTGTTGACATAGTATGTTTCAAGCATGCCTGACTAACTACATGCAAACAGCATTGATCAGGGTCAAGGGCCATTCTTCTTGTATCTTTCAGTGAAAAATCCTTGGTCAAGGACCCTCACCAAACTTCACTGTTTTCTGGTGCCAGAAAATCCATTGGGAATGGGAGAGGGGAAGTAATCTGGCATGGAGCTGAGGTAAAGACAGATTGATCCCTGCAGCTAAGAAAGCCTCAGAGTCAAAGCCCTTGCTTGCACGGTGCCTACCAAAGCCTTAGGAGGGCTCAGGAGTATGTGTAGTCGATAATACGTTGTTGGTTTGTTCCCTTAAAATTTGTGAAAGTAATATTTTTGCTTTCATTTTCATAAACTAGGTCTCTAAAATGTTATAAACTTTAGACTTTACAAAATCTGGCTCTGCCAATGAGATAAAACCAAGGGAAAGAAGATCTGCATTCCATTTTGATTGATTAAAAAAAAAAAGATAGCTATCCCCATGAATGCACAGATGCAAGGCTAATATGGAAGAGCTAATGTCTTTCCTTACTCATCCTCCATTGATTAGCATGGAATTGAAAGAATTTGCCCAGGGTTTATACTTCTGAGTTCCAAGTTTATAAAGAGTATCTTAGCTATGTTTTCTTCCTCTTTTGTTGAACATAACAGTCATCCTCATGTGGTGAGTGCAGATTGCTCTCTCCCAGAACAGGGTGGCTGTGCACTCGCACAGGGGTTCCATATACTAACCAAACTTAATCTGGTCACTCTTATTCCTCCACTCTAAAATGCTGGTTTTTCAGTTGCTTCTTCCATGTGAGTATCACCACCTCCACCAACACTGAGGCAAAAATAATCTTTTCTGCAAGACACTACATATTCCTAATTTTAATGTAATCTAGTTCTAACATTTGTTTTCATTACTTACTAAAATTCAGCAGATGAATTTCTGAGCTTACATGAAGACAAGGGCAGGAATGGTAGGGGCTGCTACCTTCAATGGTTTGTCTGTAAAATGAATATTTATAGATCTTTGGATTCCTTTTCTCAATATTGGATGGAGAAGGAAAGAGAGAAAGAAAGAGTGGAAGAGAAGAAGGAAGGGAGGGAGAGGAGAGGAGAGGAGGAGAGAAGAGAGGAGAGAAAGAAAGGAAAGAAAAAAAAGAAAAAGATTCCTGCAGAATTAATAATCATCTAACATGCAAGTCAGTTTGGGAATGTATAAATTTTAGAAGTAAGAATTCACTCTATTAGATCCAGAAAGGTCCTTAACCCTGAAAGGAAAACTGCTAAGTACATGATGGACGACTAAGTGAGGGTCCCAGTTCATAGGGACCAAAGTTCAAAAGTTGCTTGACCAAAATCTCATAGATATTAAATGTGGCTGATAACCAGGTCTTCTGACTCCAAGTCCTTTTCTCTGTTGGCTACCTCATGTTTCCCTCTGGTGCTGTATTGCAAAGGGTACAGTTGAATATAAAGTGATATGGATGAGTAAGAGGGATTGATAATGGATCCCTAGTACAGGAATGAGAACATGTGACAAATATCTTAATGGTAGTGAGAAGCGCCACAGGATTGGTTGCTTAGGGCCATTTTGTCATCAACCTTGAGTTTCTTAACAAGAGTAGAAAGAGAGCTATTAGAACATGAAAGGGTGGGATGGTGTAGAATGTAAGGGATAGATGCAAAAAAAAATGCATTAAAAAGTGTTCATTTTAAGGAAGACTTAAGGACCCCCAAAAGGCTGATTACAAGAATGCTTCCTAAATGTCTGTCTGAGGCAACCATCGGAAGTTAGAAGGTTGGCACTGGTCACATCAGTTGTTGGAACAGAGTTGACTTTCCCTTTAAAATCTCTGGTTGATGGCGATTACCAAGATCCCTTACTATCCAGTCTGACAACCTAACTAAGAAAATTGTTCAGAGAATCTTTGAGCACCATTCATGACTTTTTAAACAATATGTTTTCATGAAAATTAAGAGTCCAGAGTCAGTTTTATTTGTTCTTCTTGAAAGGTGTCATTTATTAGAATTGTTGAACTAATCGGAAAATACCAAGCCCTCTGTATTTATAGTCTTTATACAGTGAATCAGAACTCAAATGTCTTACCATTATAGGAAAATATTCTCTTTGCTATACCCCACAGAGGGCTATTTTGTAAAGTTAAGTGTTCTTTCACTGTCTGTCTTGAACAGCAGTTGGTGGAAACTTTATATGTCTTATTTTCGAGGAGGTGACTTTAAATTCTTATTTTAGGCAAAAGCATCTGCAAATTAAGACTGCAGAAAGCAGCAGAAAGAAGATCCTCACAGCTCTACTCAGTTGGACAATTCTTCATTACACTGACAATTTAATTGGGTGTAAAAAGAAATGGCAATTTAAAATCAAGGTTTTTAAGTGGGACAACCTACCAATTTCAGAGTTAGTATTAAAAAAAAAAAAATCAGGGCGCCTGGGTGGCTCAGTGGGTTGGGCCGCTGCCTTCACTCAGGTTGTGATCCCGTGGTCCTGGGATCGAGTCCCACATTGGGTTCTCTGCTTTGGCGGGGAGCCTGCTTTCCCCTCTCTCTCTCTGCCTGTCTCTCTGCCTACTAGTGCTCTCTTGTCTGTCAAATTAAAAAAATATATATCAACAAGACTCAAAGAAGGTACATCTTTAGTTCTCTAGTTAGTTATTTCCTATTGAGTATGTTCTGTGCTGAAATTGTCCCATCAGATGTGCCTTTTAAAAATTTTTTTTTTATTTTTTAAAGATTTTATTTATTTATGACACAGAGAGAGAGGTCACAAGTACAAAGAGAGGCAGGCAAAGAGAGACAGGGAAGCAGGCTTCCTGCTGAGAAGAGAGCCCGATGCGGGGCTCCATCCCAGGACCCTGAGATCATGACCTGAGCCGAAGGCAGAGGCTTAACCCACTGAGCCATTCAGGCATCCCCAGATGTACCTTTTAATGGCAACTTTTGCAGAAGAATTTGAAGATAAAGAGCAGAAGAAATGGAATTCACCTTTTCGTGTATGCACACACATATAGAAATGCTTCTTTTTATGAATATTCGTTCAGTTTATTGTTATTTTGGTGCTTCAATGATTACTGTTCTAATTCAAACAATTTGGATGTTTTGGGTACTTTTAAATAGGAATGAAATTGGCGTTGCTTGTCTCATGAGGGAGAGGTTGTATTTGACTTATCCATGCTTGTGTGCCCAGCACCCATGCAATGGGTTCTACGGAGTGTGCACTCAAATATTTGTTGAAATAATATATCAGGTAAACTTTACAAGTTGGAATTACTTGAGTGACATATCTGAGGTTGCCTAGTAATTAGGAATTGAAAAAAAAAAAAAAAACAAGCTCCATATACAGGTTTTGCACATTCATTTGATGAGCAGTCATCAAACATTTCTCCAAAATGGTATTGCAGTTCCTTCTCCTCAGAACTGTACATCAATCAGCTGCCTCAGGTTTTAAGAGGGTATTTTGTGGACCGGCCCTTATCAGTAGCAATGAGTAGAAATTTCCCTTCTCCTCTTCCTTTTCCCCTCCTTTCTTCCTTTTCTCCCTTCTTTCCACAAATATTTTAGGTATTTGTAATTAATAGCCATCAATTTGCTTTATATCCCATGAGTCACCTAAATTTCATGAATTTTCAGATGGAAATATACTTATTTCTTTTACAAAGAGGGACCATGTTAAAAAAAAAGTATTTTTAAAGATGAATATTTTAGACAAAAGCTACAGAAAGTAGATGATGGTTGTGCTCATAAGGGTGTTTGACTAAATATCATCTTATACACTATTAGTCCCCATGAAACCGTTACCAACTACATTATTTCTAAAGAAAAAGCGGCTGTTTATGTGCCAACGGAAGCTCTGGGTAAGTTTTAGATCAGCTGGTGAAGGTAGTCTCAGCAATACAAAGGACATAATCACTCTGGGAAGATTAATAACACATCTAAATTGTTAGCATGTTTAGTCAGAGTAATTCAGAGGGGAAAACAAACAAACAAAAACAAAACTAGGAGGGAAACTACATAGACCTCTATAACAAAACCAACAGTTATCTCTCTCCCTTGAAATATGGCTCTGTGTATGAGATAAACTGTTAGGGAATCTCAATTTGAGTCAGGTTACAGGTCTGATAGGCACATACCTGTTTTTTGAGGAGAAACAGTGAATTCCTTTTCACATTTGCCATCACTAATAATTCTGTTAACCACAGATCATAATTTGAGAATCTCATCTATGTCTATCATGCTTTTTTAAAAATATTTATTTATCTGAGAGATAAAAAGACAGGACAGAGCATGCAAGGAAGGAGGGAGAAGAAGAGAGAGAGGGAGAAGTAGGCTCCCTGTTCAGCATACCCAGATTAGCAGGAAGCCTGATGCAGGGCTCGATCCCAGGACCCTGAGATCATGACCTGAGCTGAAGGCAGATGCTTAACCAACTGAGCCACCCAGGTACTCTATGTTTATCGTTCTTTATTCAGTCTTCCATTGGACTTGAAGTAAGACATCACTGTGTTCAATTTTGAGAAGAATGGATTCTTAAACATACTGGCTTTAAAATTCCATGAAAAGATGGTTGCTATAATACTTGTAAGGCAGAATGTTAAGTAAATATTAAATACAAAATGTTGTTATGAAGACCACATATTTGATGAAATTTTGAACGTGGGGATATTTACCAGCTCATCTGCCGGGTTAAATTTGAAAAGTTTCCTAATGTCTCAGCACTCTTGTAAGCTTGGTGGGGACTCTGTTGTCTTTTTGACAAGTTCATTGGCCTATTGCAACTTGTTTGATTTGTACTTATGTTCCAGTACCTAAAATAATCTGAATAATTAGAAAGTCTGAATATGATGTTTCATCATAAATGGGACTTTAATATATGCCAATATTAGATCAGTAATTCGCTTCTTTATGTTTGCAGTTGCTTAATTAAATCTTCTTTATAAAATAGCAAAATTCTTATTTATAACCTTCTCTTTAATGTTTGGGGAAAGTGTATGGGCAGGAGGGGATGAATGATTTAAATGGTACTAAATCAGTCAAAACTATTTTCTCCATGAAGGTATAATCAAGACTGTGGATGTAGCACAGATTAGCTAACATACAATTGATATTTTTTTGGAGCTATAATGTGTATTGATTCCATGTTGAAAATTTTGAGCAAGTCTCTTTGGAATGAGGTAAAGGAATGAAAATCATTATTTCTCAATAAGAATACATTTATTATTTGAGGCACGCGTTTTCCTCTCTAATTGATTTTGTTTTAAATGCCAAATCAGTTTTTTCCTAATTTTGAGTTATAATAAAGCTAAGCAGAAGTCACAGAAAGACACTGAAAGGATATAGGTACCATGCTAGATTTTGTGTGTAGGATATTCACTTAAAATGGTCTTAGTTTTATTGGACATTGTTGTCTCTGAGGCCAGTCTGTTAAGTAATGCTTATGAAAACATATAACTAAACTTTTTATAATAGAGGAGTTACTTTTTTCCCAAAGCACCATGAAAAGCCACTGTCTACATCTAAGAGGATAAATGAAATGACAATAGGCCTAATTTGGACAACTTCCTTTTTTTTTTTTTTTCCTGTTTAAATAGATGTGATAGCTTACTTTACCAAAGTGAGCACACTCAATTTTGTATGAATACTTGGTGTACCTACTGTGCCCTCCTTGAAAAATTCGGGCGATAAGGTTTAATTGCATGCTCATCAAGCAAATAAACTTGGAGGGATATTCTCTGAGCGGTGGGCTCCCACGGCTCCCATTGATGTTAATGGGAGTTACACATGTATATTGAGGAGAGAATAATACAGCCTTTGAAGCTGGAGTTGCTAGTTGAGTGCTTTCCTCAGCTGTGCTCAGCTTCAGGGGCTAAGCTGAGTTAGAGTGGTCTACAGTGTCTAAGATGTCAGTCTTTGTAAAGCCCCCAGAACGTTATCAATGCAGACTGCAGACCAGCAGTGAAAGAAGTGGGGGGGGAGGGGGGAGACTTTCTCTACCTCAAATGGAGGAAGAATTTTCAAGCCAAAC
Organism: Lutra lutra; assembly: GCF_902655055.1. Taxonomy (NCBI): domain Eukaryota; kingdom Metazoa; phylum Chordata; class Mammalia; order Carnivora; family Mustelidae; genus Lutra; species Lutra lutra. The sequence continues at coordinate 35,243,076 of NC_062290.1, read as the reverse complement.
AAAAGAAGGAGCAAAGAAGTCAAGAATGGACATTCCTTTCCTTTAAAGTGGCGTGAGTTGGTTTAGTTCAGAAAGTGGAAAAGTCAGAGCCCCTCTCCTTCGGGAGAGCTGTCTGCCCTGTGTGGATTCATCATACTCAGAACTGAATGATGTGCCCCTCTGTCTTGCACTTTGGCCAACGGGTAAGCAGAGGAAGTACTTGCCCTGGTATGTGATTTGTTCGTGTTGTACCACCCTAGATGTCTATAATCCCAGGTTTCCAGGCTCCCTATTCCCCCTCTTTTTCCTTGCAAAAACTCCTTTCAGCAGTAGTCTTTGTAAGGATATGAAAACGTTGTAGAGTAGTCTCCCCTTATATGCAGGTGATATATTCCAAGATCCCCAGTGGATTCTGAAATGGCGGATAGTCCCAAAGCCTACATATACTATTTTTCCCCCTATGCACACACACTTACAATAAAGTTTAATTTACTAATTAGGCATAATAAAAACAATGATAATAAGTGATTGTAGCAATATACTATAATAAAAGTTATGTGAATATAGTCTCTCTTTTCTTTTTTAAAGATTTTATTTATTTATTTGACAGACAGAGATCACAAGTAGGCTGAGAGGCAGGCAGAGAGAGAGAGGTGGAAGTAGGCTCCCCGCTGAGCAGAGACCCTGGATCCCAGGACCCTGGGATCATGACCTGAGCCGAAGGCAGAGGCTTTAACCCACTGAGCCACCCAGGAGCCCCTAGTCTCTCTTTCTTAAAATATCTCATTGTATTGTACTTACCCTTCTTCTTGGGATGATGTAAGATGATAAAATGCCCACATGATGAGATAAAGTGAAATAAATGACATAGGTGTTGTGACATAGCATCCGGCTACCGTTGACCTTCTGATGAACTGTCAGAAGGATTGTCCGTTTCTCAGCTGTAGTTGACTATGGGTAACTGAAACTGCAGAAAGCAAAACCACAGATAAGAGAGACTACCATAGAATTCTCTATTGTAGGGTTCTTTAAAAACAGGAAAATGGAATTGACTTACTCCTTAAAAAAAAATGTGATTATCTTCTCTATTAGAGATGATCATCATCATTCATGGATTCCATTTTTATGAATTCCCCTACTTTTTAAGATTTATTTGTCACCCCTAAATTAATACTCATGGCACTTTGATGTTCATTTTACAGAGTTGCAAAAAATTTGTGTCACCCACCATGCATGTTCCCAGCTGAGGTCAAAGAAGGTGACCAGTTCATGCCATTGGTGTAATTAATACAAGAGTAATGAGTTCAAAGGTTTGATTATCTTATGACCAGATATAGATTTGCCTGTATTCAGTCTGATAAGACTCCACCCAGATTAATGGTGGATACTATAACGAAGTCCAGGACAAAATCTATGGCTAGCTCAGTATAATGCCATTGCAATTCTGGAAACAAATCATGTTTATTCATAATGTATTAGTTATGCCATATTTATGTCTAAAAGGCAGTATAATTAAGATAATAGTGCAGTATCAAAAACCAAATAAGAGAAAGTCATATTCTGGTAAATTGCCTTCCAGATTTACCAAACTATGTAGAGTTTTAATTTTACTGTGTTTTAGGGGAAAATAATAGTGCAGGAATAACTATATTCTTCTCTGAATAGAAACTGTCTCTAAGAAGACAGACTATTCATTTAAGAAAGTTCTTACAGAGAAGACAGTTGGGCTGAGATGTGGAAATGCAATTTTTCTGGTCCCTCAGGGGCTTAAGAAAAATAACTAAACCAGTTCTGAAGCTGGTGGTTGCCCCTGTGGACTGACATGTAGAAGAGGGATTAGACTCATTTTATGTTAGCTCAGACAGCCCAATGAGGATCGGAGAGTGGCAGATTTCTGGATTGGTCCCAGAAAGAACTCTGGAATGATCTTAGCTTCCTGAAATTACCAGAGCAATTTTAGGAGGTAGAGGTGAATGATAATTTTCTGGGAGTGCTAGAAAGGCAGAGGATTTAGGCTTTGGGTAGAAAACATGGTGCGATGATGTCACAGATTCTGTGGTGCTATAATATAATGATCTGTCTTTATTCCCACTTGGATTTATTTTTAGTTAAAGAAAAAAAAAAGAAAAAAGAATCACTAGAGGAATAGTCTAACCCTCTAGGATGAAGGTGTTGGTCTGTTACAGTGCCCATGTTCTCAGCAGCTGTGTCAGCAATAGGGCCAGTCCTTCTCTTCCCCCTGTCCTCTCTTCCTCCAAAATGGGTGAGATGATTAAAACAAAAAAATGCAATTTGTCCTTTAAAACATTTGCTATGTAACTTTGTCTTGATGTGTCCATAATTTTTACAGTTGTTTTTCAAAAGTCATGTTTGTTAAATATCTATTATGTATTGTATGTAATAGAAAACTAAATACTCCCTCATACACTCAGGAGATAAGTAAAATATAATCCCTTTATTAATGAAATAAATCATGGGGTTGTGTCATTGGCTGATAGAATGGGGAGTGTAAACATGCTAAAGCTTAGCTTTTGATGTGATATAATTAACCCTGTTGTCAACTTAAATATCTAATAATATCTAATACTCTGTAGTAAGTTTTATCAGTGCTATCATAGCTAATCATAGAACTGTCTATGATTCAAAGTCATTTATTGTAATTTGAAGTAATCACACCTGAGATAATTGGTAAGCCATGCTAATAGTTTTTCAGGGAAGATAATGTGAAATTTCTTGTGTTTATTTTCATCTTAATAAGTTCCTTTTTAATTTTAAAACATATGTAAATGATACAGAAATACATTTTCTTTCAAACCATTTTACCTGTTTCACACCATAAACAGCAGAAGATGCTCTTCATCACCTCTTCCCTCCGAGGTGGCCGCGTGTGTACATCTTTCCAGACCTTTTTCAGTATACTGTGGGTTAATAGCTGTGGAAGGCATACATTGGGGCTTACAGTTTTTATCTTGTTTTTCTTTAACCAGTATTTCATAGATCATTCTGCAGTTTGATTTCATTTTCACAGAACAATATTTCACCTGCTACCATGTCGAAACATATAGATCCACCACTGGGAGGTTACACAGCTATCTGTTGTATAATGCACTGTAACTTATTCCATTGTTAATGACTGCTCCAAACCCAGCTCATACAGCGCATGCCACAAACACCCTCAAAGATGCCTTGCTGCACAGGATAGGATTGCCGTAGGGTTATCACCTAGAGGTAGATTCAGTCTCATTTGAACTAGTAACAGTACGGAGTTATAGGTGGATTTATGCATAATGATTGATAAAATGGAAACTGCTATGTAAGGATTAATGTCGCCAATGTAATCGGAAGTATTTTGAATTATATTTTGTCTAAAGTATTTTGAATATACAATATACAATATACAAAATGTATTTTGTATAAAGTATTTTGAGTTAATATTTTGAAAACAACTATTTCATAGTATGAATTACATATTCATAAATCTATATATTCTTGAAAAGTTATTTTAATGACTATTTTTCATGTTTACTCAAGATTCACTTTAGACTTATTTACCATTCTAACTTTTAACCAGAACTCACTTTTTCTTGGTGTTTGGTGTCTTTTTTAAACATAATTTTCATGATAGTTATTTTTATAGACATTGTATGGACACTTGCAGCAAAAAAGAGAAAAGACACACACCAGCAGCTAAAACTGACTTCTATACTAACTTTTAATGCAACAGAGACTTTAAGGATGGAAAAAGACTTGTTGGGTTTTTATTAAATACTATTGTTTTAAGCACCTGTGCCCACATGTAGGGAAATATTTTCCCTAATATCAATCACTCCTTTAAAAGCTGTGTAATGGACATAGAAACTCACACAGATACTTAAGAAAGTAGATGATAGTGCCACAGCAAATGTGAACCTTTTGAAAGTTAATACATCATTTGGTAGAGTTTAAATGCCATGGTTTGTGCACATGAAGATACACAGTATCAGGGCTATGGCATTCCGTTTGGACAATGTGAAAGCAAAGACAACTAAGTATCACCTGGTTTGGGATTGAGGCCTATGGTCTACTTGTCAAGTTAACTTGAATGATTGGGCCACTTGTATCCAGTGGCATTTTGGATACTAATCCAGTGAAGATGAAGCTTCAGAAAATTATTCCAACTGATGTGGCATAAATCCACCAGGCTTTGATTTCCCAGCAGAAACACATTTCTTACTATTGACTGACTTAGGACCCAGCCATGGTCTTTGGGACAGACATCTAGTTGGCACAGGATGGCTCTATGCTTCCCAGTAATTTCCGCATTGCTCCAGGTTGATCTCAGTCGAAAGAACTATAGTTTAAGGACCTGATTTTAGAGTTTTTACCAAACAGTAGTGACTGTGGCACTGATTCTTACAGACTTCTTTGCTTCCTGCTTGGGCAGGCTCACATGGATTAGCCATTGTCAGTGGTAACCTGCCTAAAACTGATGAGAGGATTTTCTTGCGGAAACAGAACTTCCCTTGTTTCCCTTCAAAGGTGAAGCTTCTGGCCTAGGCCTAGAGGTGTGGAGGGGCACTTGACTGTCATGGTAAGAGAGTTTCCATGGGAACCACCTGCCTTCTTATGTGCCCCACTGTGCTCTGCAGAATGCTGGAAAGTAGAAGGAAAGTGCTCCTGTGTCCTACTAGACCAGGGTTGAGAATAGCCCGTCTTGTGCTTAGGTGGTTCCACCAGTATCAGTGAAACCTCCCAGAAGAGGTTTCATCCTCTCCCCATTGAGATAAGCTCCCTTCCCAGGTACCACGTTCATCTTGCAGTCCGCAGCCCCACCAGGCTTCCATGCTGCTCTTCAGGTCAGAAGTATCTGCATTTTTGTTGACTTCTTTCACAGCCTTGCCTTTTCTGATATAGGCAGTCCCACATCATAATTTACACAGTGATCCTTCTTTTCTTCCATGTCTTTCTATTGGGCCACCTATGCCTTAATTGAAAATAGTCCTTTTTCCTACTGCAATAGCTATCATCTGAGCTCTCCACAGTCTCTCATGCCCTTCACTCATCCCACGGAATGCTGCCAGATGTTCCCTTTGCTCCTAGATTGGAATTCATGCACAACCTTGGGAGAAAAACAAATGCATAGGGGTGCCTTTGTGGCTCAGTGGGTTAAAGCCTCTGTGTTTGTCTCAGATCATGATCACAGGGTCCTGGGATCGAGCCCTACATCGGGCTCTCTGCTCTGTGGGGAGCCTGCTTCCTTCTCTCTCTGCCAGCCTCTCTGCCTACTTGTGATCTCTGTCTAATAAAAAAAAAAAAAAATCTTAAAAAAATAAAATAAATTTTAAAATAATAATAAATAAATAAATTTTAAAAAAACCACATATGCATATTCTTTAGTTGTGACTTCATGTGGCCAAACATGTAAAACAAAAATAAGACAACGTGGAATATAAATGTATTTGCTGGTGAGTTATATAAAGGAAATATATTTTGTGGATACTTAGATACAGAAAGGACTAGATAACATAGTTAAAAATTGCCTTTATGAAAGTTGTAACATAATGCTTTTTCTGCTCTCTTGCTTTCCTTCCTTCCTTCCTTCTTTGCTTCCTTCCTTCTTTCCCTCCCTTACCCTCTTTCATGTTCTAGTCATCAACATCCATTTACCTTCTAGTGATGTCTTTAAAAAGTAGCACATGCAAGTGGCAAGTCCTGCCAATATTTGTGTTAAAAAAAGAAAAAAAAAAAAGAAGAAGAAAGAAAATCTCAGTGACTTAGAGTCATGCTAGCTTTTTTTTTTTTTTTTTTTTTTGGTCTTAAAATAATGAGTTTTCCTCCCTCACCCTATAGGGGCTATGTTATAAAGAAAAGGAATTTTTGTTGGAAAGAAGTTAAGGTAATAGATTGATTTTACTTATTATAAGAAGTTTAATCTTTCAAGTATTTTACTTCTTTGGATAAACAGATAGACATTTGAAGATCTCATTATCTTAAAAAAGGTAGTGAATTATGATTAAAAGAATCATATTTCAACTTTACAGTATAAAACCACCATGAAGGGTGCCTGGGTGGCTCAGTGGGTTAAGCCTCTGCCTTCAGCTCAGGTCATGATCCCAGGGTCCTGGGTTCAAGCCCCTCATTGGGCTCTCTGCTCAGCAGGGAGCCTGCTTCCCTCTCTCTCTCTGCCTATCTCTCTGCCTACTTGTGATCTCTCTTTCTCTGTCAAATAAATAAATAAAAATCTTTAATTAAAAAAAAACACAAATGTTGATGTGGGAAATTTTAGGAGAATATTTTTTTTTTTTTTTTTTTATTTCTTTGACAGACGGAGATCACAAGTAGGCAGGGAGGTGCCCCTGATGTGGGAAATTTTAATGTAATTATTTAGGCTTATAAAAATTTACTTCTAGAGGTGCCTGGATGGCTCAGTTGGTTAGGCGACCTACTCTTGAGTTCAGCTCAGGTCATGAAATCAGGGTGCTGGAATAAGCCCTGTGTCAGGTTCCATTTTCAGTGGGGAGCCTGTCTGAGGATTCTCTGTTTCTCTCTCCCTCTGCTCTCCCCCACTTTTGCTATCTCTGTCTCTCTCAAATAAATAAACGAATCTTAAAAAAAAAAATTACTTCCAGTATTGTAACAGTTGGCTAACAGAGTTATTTTTTCTGGGCTTTGTTTGTATTTTTTTTTTCCCTTCTCATCTAGACAGGATCACTTCCTGTTATATAATTTGATGAAATGGTTATATGGTTTTTTTTTTTAAGATTTTATTTATTTATTTGTCAGAGAGCAAGAGTGAGCACAGGCAGACAGAATGTCAGGCAGAGGCAGAGGGAGAAGCAGGTTCCCTGACGAGCAAGGAGCCCGATGTGGGACTCGATCCCAGGACGCTGGGATCATGACCTGAGCTGAAGGCAGCTGCTTAACCAACTGAGCCACCCAGGCGTCCCTATATGGGTTTTTTTTAAATGTCAAGAAACAGAAGCACTTCTGAAAATTAGATAGAATAATACAGTAAAATTAAACTAATGAATAATGTCCATGTGGCTTAAAATAGTGAATGAAGCCACAGTGACATACCAAAACAGGGACTTGCCACAGGGCTATGAGCGTTTATGAATCAATACTTTCAGTGTCATTCTGTGGTGCTCATCATATCTACTTCTTGTGTAACACAATGCTCTTTCCCTGTGCATATAGAATGACTAAATTTTTATTCTGCTTAATAAGTTTTCAGGAGAAAGGAACTTTGGCTCTTGTCTTAACCTTAATTCAGGCATGTACAGCAAACCAAGTGGTATGGACAGGATACTGGGATGGTGGTCAGGAAGCCTAGGATCTCATCCTGGAATCAATACTAAATGGCAAAACGATGCTAACCAAAACCCCTAACCTTTTCAATGCTTCAGGGTTTTCTTTTGTTTTTTTCCCCTGACTGGAGTTGATAATATTAGCCATCATGTTATTGAGCCCTTACTACGTAACAAGCTCTATATAAATGCTTTCCAAAATATCTCTTTTGCTTTTTGTGATCCTGTGAAGTTTTATCTCTATTTAAAATAGTCTTTTTATACTTACAAGCCACTTTATTCTGCATATTATACCATTTAATTCCATACAAGTTCTGAGGGGTGGGTAGGGAATTTTTCTCCCATTTGTCTACTGGAAAGCCTGCAGTTCAGTGAACTTAGCAGCTCAACTCACAATCAGGGCTTACTATAAAACTAAGCTTCTCTCATTCAACATGTGTTTGGGAATTTTTGAGGGAGGGAGATGACTTGAAATGTTTTTCTCTGTACATCATTTGTATAAGGAAAAAATAAATACGGTTAAAAAAGAAGAGAGATGTCGACTGGGTGAGACAAAAATATGTGATGATCAGGGTCCCTTCTATTTCTATGAATTCATGGCAAACCATGGTATGGTATAGTAATTTAGTACCCAGAACATTAACTAATGATAGTTAAATGACTATCATTATTTAACTCTATTTTATTTTACTAAGAAACTTATGATAGTCAAAGTTGGACTTCTGTTAATTTAGTTTTTCATTTTACTTTTTTAAGTGCCCTGTTTTATGAAGGACGCTCCTGCTCATCACTCATGCTCTGTAGATTATGTGTGTGGATGATGAGAGAGACCTGTACACAGTAATGAGAATTTCCATGCATGCATTGAATATTCTCTCTGTTTCAAGTGTCATGTTACCTGCTCGTCATATATTAGTTCATTTTATTCCCATGATAACCCTACCAGATAGGTTATATTTTCAGCAATTTATAAATGCAGAAATTAAGGTAAGCTGAAATTCCCCAAACCATAATGTTTAGAGAGGAAACTGACTTTGAACTAACTCTGCATTCAAAGTCTATATCCTTTTCTACACTGTGCCACTGCCCTTTCTGAAATGATTTACCGATCACTCAGTCCAGAGCTACACTTTAACGTGCTCAAGTCCTGGACTCAGCTAAGTATATGTGCAGTTGTGAAAATTAACACAACTCTTCTTCCTGGAACATCAGCTTTACTCAGAGATTTGGGGGGAAAAGAGCATTATTTTAATATTAAAATCACATTGCATTTATTATGAGGTTAAATATAAAATTATCATTCACCTTTAAAATGAGACAAATTGACATAAGATTTTTGATGTTGTTTTCGTGGTTACTTTGTGCTTTGCCCACAGATGACCTTGGTCCTCTGACTTCAGGGGTGCCATGTGGAAAACACTGAGAAGCCTGTTCTTCATCTAGTTTATTCATTGAGAAATCATCCCAGAGTCTCACCAGTATGTAAAATGCCTCAGCCATATCAGCTCCTGCTGATTTTTCTCTTCGGACCACTTATCCTTTCCCAATTGTAGAGATAAAGAACATATGGCCCAAGTCATAAAGACCCCTAAAGAAATATGCCCATTAGAGCCTCCAGAATTAAGATAATCAAGAGAGTATTTTCCTTTCCTTATTTTTATCCTTAGGCACATTTAAAAAATTTTATTTACATCATCCATTGCCATCACTAATCTAATGGTGATTGCTGGTCATCACGAAACCCAGTGGAGATTTTCCTGCATTCTGGCTAATTTGATAAATGTGGACAGCTAATTCAGATCCCAGATGCCATACAGCAGGGAGGAATAAGCCAGATAAAAGATGTGGGAGGGACTCTGAAGGTCTCTGAGTGATACTAAATGACTCTCTGATAATAGGCTTAAGAAGGAGTATCCTTTTCCGGGTGACCAGGTGGCCCTGAAATGCCGTGCAGGGATGCTTTGCTAAGTGTCATTTTAGGGTTTGTAAATATATCATGCTCTTCTTACCCAAATTCCTTATTGGGGATATGTTATGCTATTTCTCTTCTACCACAAGCAGAATACTTTGCTAAAGTTTCATATTATGCAACTTTTCATTTCTGTTTAAAATAGGTAAAATGGATAATTCAAATCTACAAATTTCACTTTCAGCCTTGAATAATGTAGTTCAACTCTTCATATTGTCCAAGTGAATAGAGAAATAGTAAAATCTTCACTTTACTTTGTAATTGTGTAGATTTTATTATTGTGCTCATTTTATTAACCTGGATTCAATCATAGTCTGAATGATAGGTTTTATGAATATTTTTATAAAGTTCCTGAAATTGAAATTGTTATAACTGAAGAAATATGAAAGAGAAAGTTATCATATAGATATAAATATAACCTTTCTAGAAGGAAATAAAATAAAAATAATATTTAGTGTGATCTTGTGGAGCAGAGGAGGGAGAGTTGTTGAGAAGAAGAGAACAAGGCAGGATAGATTTCAGGATTACCGAAGACCACATAGCACAGTAATTCTTGCTACACTAAATGGCATCTGGGGTTGGTTTCCCTCCTCCTAGAATTACAGTTTTACTCCTTGGAATAAATTAAAAACTCATTTCAGCTCTCTTATATATCATATGACCTGGATTCCTGATGCCTTCACATAAGGAACATATGTGTTTACAAATGCTTCACATCTCTTCACTTGTTAGATTCAGAGGCTGCTATAAGATGCTCTCCTCAGGTAAACAGTTTTCCTTCTCTTGGCCTCTATTCCCCTCTTTAAAAAGGAGAGGGCTAAAAAAAAAATTAAAATATGAGAGGGTTAGGCTGCTTACATTAGTGTTCTCTAATTACAGACTCATGCTGATTGGCTAGTATGAGTTTTGTTTTTGTTTTAATGTGTGTGTGTCTGTGTGCTTGTGAAATCTCCCATCCAAACCAATTCCCACCCCCTTTTTCTTTTCCTCCTTTCTGAATACCCTTCAGCCTTCTCATCACTACATTCCAAAAGGAATTCTTAGAGATATTCCTTCCTAGAGATTTGGTTCATATGTGTGACCCCTTCATTTTTTTTAAGATTTTATTTTTAAATAATTTCCCTACCCAACATGGGACTTGAATTCACAACCAACCCTAAGATCAAGAGTCACATGCTCTGCCTACTGAGCCAGCCAGGTATCTCTCCCCCAACAATTTTTTTTTTTTTTCATTTGTCTCTGACTTATAGAGGCATACAATGGAAGTGGAAAGCAAGATCCTTCTAGATTCTTGAGATTGACATAGTACAATCTGTACATCTCCCTCCCCCAAGAAAGGACTCAACCATTCTATGACTTTCCACATGCTTGTTAATTGTGTGCCACCCATTGTATCAGAAAGGTAACAAGTACCAGTTTGGTTGATCAACAATTAGTAAATAGAATATGCTTATGTTGCTAAAGTTCATGATGATGAGAAGAAAGGCTTCCAACTAGTTTGTGTCTGTTGAGGCAGAAAGTCAGGGCCCCAAGGCTAAACGCAGCCAACACACATCAATTGCGTAGCATGCACAGAGGACTCTGCTGGGTGTTTTAGGTACATTCTCTCTTCATCCACATAACAATCTCTAGTCATTGATATCATTCTTATTTTTAAGAAAAAAAAAAAAAAAAAAACAGGTTTCAGGGGGTTTAGTAACTTGTCCAAAGTCCCAAAATAACTAGAAGATCTGGATTTGAAACCCAGATTTTCTGACTCTGACCTCTGTGTTTCAGTGATATTCACAAAAGCTTATCTCTTTTGTGAAATGAAAGAACCCATATTTTTTAACCAGTGGTTTTAGGTCATGTCAGTGGTTGTTTGGTGAGGTAGAAGATACCTCTCAAAATTTTTCCTTAGTTTGGTCAAGTGTGCTCAAAGTGCAGGCAAAACTATAGTAATGAAGTTAAATTCACAACTCATTAAACATAAGCCAATAGTTAAGTCCAATTATACTCAGCACTTGCAGCTTCCATAAATACTAAATTGTCAGATTTAATAAACTTCAAAATTTGCTCACCTTGCATTCTTCCAACTATTGTTTTAAGGCCTGCTGAACTACATTATATTGGTAAGAAGTTATTTTGCTGAAGAGGCTGATAGAAGAGATCATTTATGGCACTTGAGTTGATGAATATGGACACTTGCACATTTTGACAGTCCAGAGGTTACTTACTGTGATTCAAATAATGGATTTCAAAATATAAGTACTCTTTTGTTTTTTTTTTTAATAACTTAAGAATACTGAAACTGTTGCCATTGCTCCTAAATAAGTTGCTTACCTCACCATGCCTCCTTCTCTAATGATTTAAAGTCTAGCCCTTGAGATCCATATTATGGTTCTTCTCCATATTTCATGTTTGATACTCCTTCCCATATGGCTTCAGGGACCCACATCTTGATTCTTATTATTTTTTCCCTAAGCTGTGGCTAATAGTTCCAATAACTCATGGGATATTACCCCCTAAATATATTGCAGTAATCTCAAACTAAACAGTTAAAAACTAAACTCATTTTCTCTTCCATTTCCTGAACTTTTCATCTCAGTTAATGGCACCACCATATTCTTGGTTATGTAAGTCTGAAAACTCATAGTATTACTTGATTCATCTTTTGTTCTTCACTCTACAGAACTAAGTAAGCAAAAGCTTCTGTCAGTTTTACCTCAGAAATATGCCTTAAATTTGATCTCTTCTTTTTATCCTACCTTTGGCTGATATAACTCTGGCACTCATTATTGCTTTTGGAACCTCTGCAAGAGATCATGTCTTTTTATTTTTTTTTCTTTTAAGTATAGTCAACACATAATGTTACATTATTTTCAGGTGTGCAACTTAGTGATTTGACAGTTTTATACACTTTGCTATGCTCACCACAAGTATAGTTGCCATCTGTCTTATTACATCACTATTACAATATCATTGATTGTATTCCTTATGCTCTGCCTTTTATTCCCATGACTTATTCATTCCGTAATTGGAGGTGTGTATCTCCCTCTCTCCTTCACCCATTTTGTCTGCTCTCGGCATCTGTTCTTTTCTTGCCAACTTTGGTTTCATCCCCCAGTGCCTATAGTTTAAAATCTAAGCTTCTTAGAATGGCCAGGGTCCCTTGCTGGCCTCATCTCTGGCTACCATCATTTCAGGAAGGAATTTCAGTGATGAGGATAGCTGTATTGTTTCCAGGACAAAGTAGAGACTTTGATGCATAATTGATGGAAGTATCTTCTAGTCCTAATACATTTTGATCCAAAGCATACATTATTGTTATAAACAACCAGAAAACCATGAACTCATCCTTCACGCATACTGGTAGTCACTCTTCTAATTTGCTAGGCTTTTCCATTAATGGATTTCAATATGATTTCAGTGTGACTAAACTGTAAAATATTTGCAGTGGGAAACCACATATAAAATTTTGCTCCCTCCAAAGTATTTCTAATCAATATATATTTATCGATTGATTGATTAAGTCAGTGGATAGGAGAGTTAGGATATGTACTTTGTGTTACTTTTCTTTATAAGTAACAGCTATTGTCAGGTTTATATTGTAAATGGGATTAATCATCTAATTGCTTGCTGAACTTTAGTGACTATAATTGAGAGCATTTCCTTCTCAAATAAATGAAGTATTTAATTTAGGAAATGGGGTTCTGGGTGCTAAGGTTCTTCTTTTTATTCAGGTCATGGAAAAATGTTCTCAAGTGTTGAGGAAGCAAACACATTAAAAGGAGGTAGCTCCTGTGTAACAAAGTAAATAATCTTGAAACTAATGACTGGAGAAAGCTATCTGTAGCCCATACACCAGCCTTTCCACCCACACCAAGTACTTAAACTGCAATCTAAGTACAGTGCAATATTTAAGAAAAGGTAGACTTTCTTCTTTGATTTTTTTCTATCACAATGACAATAAAAGCAACCTTTAAATCTGGTTTAATCTAATAATTGTCTGTATAGTTCTCCTGCTGATGTTTGCAAGGAGTAATGAATGATTTTACTAAGACTGAATTAAGCAACTTGTAAGTGGTGGACCTCCAAAGTCAATGCAATTTCATTAAAATCATTATTAGTTTCAGGGAAGGATTATAATACATTTTCCATGGAATACAAATCAGCTTGCAGGTACTAGAATGCTATTTATGATTTAAAATGCTCTTTGAAAGCTAAAAATTCATTAAGGCAGGTTCAATGGCTATATTTTGTTCGAGCATTGTTGGAATCTCTTCATCTTCCAATGGCAACAGTCTGAGGAAGATTAAGTAATTTAATGGTGCATCTGACTAAAAAAAGAACGTTTTGAATGAGTAGAAGTGCAGATGTGTGGAGGCACAGATGTAATTAAAACTATGATACCAATATAGACAGATATGTTATATTTTATACATATATATATATTTCCATATGCATTATGTATTTTTCTTAGATTGAACATGGGGCTGGCTCTGGAAAAATGTTAATGCAAATGAGTTCACTCACACTGTTAGTCTGTTCTATTTAAGGTTGTCTGTGGTGTTTGATCATATGGGAACAGATCAATGGGAGGTTGAAGGGAGAACCTTTCTGTCTTTATGTAAGATAAAGCATGCTGATTCCTATTGTACTTTTGAATCTTTAAAAAACACTTAAAAAATTGTGTACTCTCACACAAATTCAAAGAATTTATCAACTCATGAAATAGTGGTCTCTGGTGTCCTTATTCCTGGCAAGTTTCATAGTGAAGCTTATATGGCAAGAGTCATAAGCAAAGAACAATAAACAAAAACTGCTGAAACCCATCTATATCACATGTAGTTAGTTAACATTTCTTAATTTTTTATTTCATCATCAGATATCTTGAGTTTAAGAATGACTTCCCTACTTCCTCTACCTCCTAATTCATCTGCTTTTCTAATTCTATGTATAATTGGAGGCAAGAGGCACCGCTACAGGCTTTTGCAGACATGGTGGGGTAAAGTCCAAGTCTTGGACAAAGAAGAAGGTGCATGCCAGTAGTCTAGGGGTCTTTTTACCTCTACAAATACACATAACTCAAAACCTTTTAAATGTGAAAACATGGTAATACTTTCATATTTAGAACTCTTGGTGAGTTCAAAGGGTAGGATGCCTAGATCATTTACAAAAGGCATTTGACTTCTTTAATTTCTTTTCAATGGTATATTGGACTTTGTGTCTCCAGATATGTGTAGAGAGTTCCCTCCATTGTTTAGTTTCTCCTTGCTCTGTATCTTCTGTTTAAGACACCCTGTTAAGTGTCAGTGACTGTGTATAGAGCTGGAGGGCTGACATCTTTTACCCTTCTCTATCTTTCTGTATACTGTCTTGTATCAACAATGTGAATACCTCAAATTCTTTTCCTCTCTAGACTAAGACTGCTTAAAGGTGGGTCTTGTGCCTTTTATCTATAGGTTCCTAGACCTAGTGTAATGCCTGGCATGTAATAGTCGCCGGATACATGTTTCATGACTGAACATAATTGATAAGTAAATGATTTTCTGAGTTTCATTTTTCAACCTGATGATCTCTGCCATCAGTTTAAGACCCTGAATTGCCAAGGAAATGTTGAAAAAGAAAAGCAAAGCTGGGAGCATCACATTTCCTGATTTCAAGCTATATTACAAAGCTGTGGTCAGCAAGACAGCATGATACTGGCACAAAAGCAGACACATAGATCAATGGAACAAAATAGAGAGACCAGATATGGACCCTGAACTCTATGGTCAATTAAATTCCCACAGATCAGGAAAACAATATTCAATGGAAAAAAGAAAATCTCTTCAATAAATGGTGCTGGGAAAATTGGACAGAATTGGAGAATTGGATATAGAAGAATGAAACTTGACCATTCTCCTATGCCATACAAAAAGATTAAACTCTAAATGGTTGAAAGACCTCAATGTGAGATGGAAATCCATCAAAAACCTAGAGGAAAACATAGGCAGTAGACTCTTTGACATTGGCCACAGCAGCTTCTTTCAAGACATGTCTCCAAAGGCAAGGGAAAGGGAAACAAAAGCAAAAATGAACTTTTGGGACTTCATCAAGATAAAAATCTTCTGCACAACAAAGGAAACAGTCAACAAAACAAAGAGGCAGCCCACAGAATGGGAGAAGATATTTGCGAATGACACTGCAGGTAAAGGACTGGTATCAAATATCTAAAAGGACTTCTCAAACTCAACACCCACAAAACAAGTAATCAAGTCAAAAAATGGGCAGAAAACATGAACAGACACTTCTCTGAAGAAGACATACAAA